>NC_052150.1:104412537-104762441 GCF_902713615.1 Scyliorhinus canicula
GGGGGACAGTGTGAGGATGGGGTCTGGGGGACAGTGTGGGGATGGGGTCTGGGGACAGTGTGGGGATGGGTTCTGGGGGACAGTGTGTGGATGGGGTCTGGGGCACAGTGTGGGTCGGGGTCTGGGGGACAGTGCGGGGATGGGGTCTGGGGGACAGTGTGAGGATGGGGTCTGGGGGACAGTGGGGGATGGGGTCTAGGGGACAGTGTGGGGATGGGGTCTGGGGTACAGTGTGGGGATGGGGTCTGGGGGACAGTTTGGGGATGGGGTCTGGGGGACAGTGTGGGGATGGGGTCTGGGGGACATTGTGGGTCGGGGTCTGGGGGACAGTGTGGGGATGGGATCTGGGGACAGTGTGGGGATGGGGTCTGGGGGACAGTGTGGGGATGGGGTCTGGGGGACAGTGTGGGTCGGGGTCTGGGGAACAGTGTGGGGATGGGGTCTGGGGGACAGTGTGGGGATGGGGTCTGGGGGACAGTGTGGGGATGGGATCTGGGGGACAGTGTGTGGATGGGGTCTGGGGGACAGTGTGGGGATGGGGTCTGGGGACAGTGTGAGGATGGGGTCTGGGGGACAGTGTGGGGATGGGGTCTGGGGGACAGTGTGTGGATGGGGTCTGGGGGACAGTGTGGGGATGGGGTCTGGGGACAGTGTGGGGATGGGGTCTGGGGGACAGTGTGTGTCGGGGTCTGGGGGACAGTGTGGGGATGGGGTCTGGGGACAGTGTGGGGATGAGGTCTGGGGGACAGTGTGGGTCGGGGTCTGGGGGACAGTGTGGGGATGGGGTCTGGGGGACAGTGTGGGTCGGGGTCTGGGGGACAGTGTGGGGATGGGGTCTGGGGGGCAGTGTGGGATGGGGTCTGGGGGACAGTGTGGGGATGGGGTCTGGGGGACAGTGTGGGATGGGGTCTGGGGGACATTGTGGGTCGGGGTCTGGGGGACAGTGAAGGGATGGGGTCTGGGGGACAGTGTGGGTCAGGGTCTGGGGGACAGTGCGGTGATGCGGTCTGAGGGACAGTGTGGGGATGGGGTCTGGGGGACAGGGTCTGGGGGACAGTGTGGGGTCGGGGTCTGGGGCACAGTGGGGGATGGGGTCTGGGGACAGTGTGGGGATGGGATCTGGGGGACAGTGTGGGGATGGGGTCTGGGGGACAGTGTGGGTCGGGGTCTGGGGGACAGTGTGGGGATGGGGTCTGGGGGGCAGTGTGGGGATGGGGTCTGGGGGACAGTGTGGGGATGGGGTCTGGGGGACAGTGTGGGATGGGGTCTGGGGGACATTGTGGGTCAGGGTCTGGGGGACAGTGAAGGGATGGGGTCTGGGGGACAGTGTGGGTCAGGGTCTGGGGGACAGTGCGGTGATGCGGTCTGAGGGACAGTGTGGGGATGGAGTCTGGGGGACAGGGTCTGGGGGACAGTGTGGGTCGGGGTCTGGGGCACAGTGGGGGATGGGGTCTGGGGACAGTGTGGGGATGGGATCTGGGGGACAGTGAAGGGATGGGGTCTGGGGGTCAGTGTGGGTCAGGGTCTGGGGGACAGTGCGGTGATGCGGTCTGAGGGACAGTGTGGGGATGGGGTCTGGGGGACAGGGTCTGGGGGACAGTGTGGGTCGGGGTCTGGGGCACAGTGGGGGATGGGGTCTGGGGACAGTGTGGGGATGGGATCTGGGGGACAGTGTGGGGATGGGGTCTGGGGGACAGTGTGGGGATGGGGTCTGGGGGACAGTGTGGGTCGGGGTCTGGGGGACAGTGTGGGGATGGGGTCTGGGGGACAGGGTCTGGGGGACAGTGTGGGGATGGGGTCTGGGGCACAGTGTGGGGATGGGGTCTGGGGCACAGTGTGGGTCGGGGTCTGGGGGACAGTGTGGGGATGGGGTCTGGGGGACAGTGTGGGGATGGGGTCTGGGGTACAGTGTGGGGATGGGGTCTGGGGGACAGTTTGGGTATGGGGTCTGGGGGATAGTGTGAGGATGGGGTCTGGGGGACAGTGTGGGGATGGGGTCTGGGGACAGTGTGGGGATGGGTTCTGGGGGACAGTGTGTGGATGGGGTCTGGGGCACAGTGTGGGTCGGGGTCTGGGGGACAGTGCGGGGATGGGGTCTGGGGGACAGTGGGGGATGGGGTCTGGGGGACAGTGTGGGGATGGGATCTGGTGTACAGTGTGGGGATGGGGTCTGGGGACAGTTTGGGGATGGGGTCTGGGGGACAGTGTGAGGATGGGGTCTGGAGGACAGTGTGGGGATGGGGTCTGGGGACAGTGTGGGGATGGGATCTGGGGGACAGTGTGGGGATGGGGTCTGGGGGACAGTGTGGGGATGGGGTCTGGGGACAGTGTGGGGATGGGGTCTGGGGGACAGTGTGGGGATGGGGTCTGGGGGACAGTGTGGGGATGGGGTCTGGGGCACAGTGGGGGGACGGGGTCTGGGGGACAGTGTGGGGATGGGGTCTGGGGGACAGTGTGGGGATGGGGTCTGGGGGACAGTGTGGGGATGGGGTCTGGGGACAGTGTGAGGATGGGGTCTGGGGGACAGTGTGGATCGGGATCTGGGGCACAATGGGGGATAGGGAGTGGAGTGAATGGGTGTGGGGGACAATGGGAGAGTGGATTGGGGAAGGACAATGGGGGGCGGGGAGTGTATGGGTGTGGGGGACAGTAGGGCGAGAGGGCAGTAATGGGTCGGGGGAGCGGGATGGTCGCTGTGTCCTGGCCGCTAGCTCAGCCGGGATATTGTCTCACCTCATCCGCCGCTGCAGCCATCTTTGTTTGGAAGGTGTTGCTGGGCAACATGACGTCATCCCCAGGCTCGGGTTCCATCCCCGTGCTGGGTTCTGGGAAGCCAGTGGGTCAATGAAGAGCCTCCAGCAGTGGTAACCCCTATTACACAGTGCACCAGCTCGCTTTGCACCAATTCGCTGCGCCCTAAATCTGACTTTTGTCTGTTACTAACAAACATTTTCTGCCACAATGTATGTTCTAGATCTAAATTGTAGTTGCACTCCGAATTGCAATACTAATCCCAATCGCGTTTCCTAACAATTGTGACAATTCACTTGGGGAGGGCCGGGGTGCAGAAACTGGACTATTTATTTTAAACTCTTTTAATTTCTGCGCGGTCTATTTTGCCAGCTGTTTAACGGCGGCCACAATATATTTAGCAGCACCGCCAAAGCTCAGACACTGACAGAGCTCCAGTGTTCTGTGTTATATCATCTCTATTTGTACTGCAATCATTTTCTTGGTCATGATTATTCGGGGACATCGGCGGATGGGAAGTCATTCTTAACATGAAAGAAACTGAAAATACTGGGCAAGTCAGCCAGCATTGGTGCAGAGAAACATGAATTGGTTTTTGAATCTGAAAATCTTTCATTAGTTATTTCTGAGATTTTCAGCATCTGCAGTATTCAATCATTTAATTGTTTGGTCTTTCATTGGGTATGCCAGTTAACTGTCCTGTGTGCTGTTAGCAATAAACCGAAGGACGGAATTTCCCCATGTTTTTTCAAAATGTCAGTGTGGTAAACCACATTATTGTATTATATGCATTGTACTGTATCGTACATGCCTGGGCTTGTCCAGGCTGGCTCCGCCTGTGGCTCCTCCCCTCGGGCTTCTGTATAAAATTGGCAAGTCTCCGCCTCCGTACCCAGTTCAGGTCCAGAGGCAGGAGGCTTGCGGTTTAGTGTATTAAAGCCTCAGTTACGTTTATCACTCATTGTGTATTATTGATGGTGTATCAATTTAATACACTAAACTTCTAAAGATGGACTCTTCACTCAAGGTGAACTACTCAAGCCTGATCGCATGCAACTGGACCCACAAGCAGCCGACGCTACAGAGACGTTTGAACACTGGCTAAACTGCTTCGAAGCGTACCTCGCATCTTTCAACAAAGACTTTACAGACCTCCAGGAGAAGCAGGTCCTTCACGCACGGGTGAGCCCAAAAGTCTTTAACCTCATCAGGAATGCCCACTCGTATGCGGAGGCAATAACGCTGCTAAAAGGACATTACGTGAAATCCATTAACCAGGTATATGCTAGGCACCTCCTCGCCACGGGACGCCAACACCCTGGGGAATCACTCGCGGAATTCCTGCTTGCCTTGCGCATCCTCTGCCGGAACTGTGACTGCCGGGTGATATCGGCTACCCAGCACGTGGAGTTGCTGATCAGGGACGCCTATGTCGTGGGTATGCACTCTAACTATATCCGCCAGCGATTATTAGAAGGGGGGACACTCGGCCTCCCAGAGACAGTACAACTCTCCAACTCACTGGAGGTGGCCTAGACTATGGGGCCTACACCTCCGACCGCGCGGCACCCTCGTGGGCCTCGTGGGCACAGCCATCAACCGAGCCGGGTGCGACGCAAGCCTGCGCCATGCAGCGGCATGCCAATGGCGGAGGCCCGAAGTGCTACTTCTGCGGCCAGAGTAATCACCCCTGACAACGCTGCCCAGCACGGAACGCAACCTGTAACGGCTGTGGGAAGAAGGGCCACTTCGTAAAAGCCTTCCAGGCCCGACCCCCCCCTAAATCTTCTCGGCCGAGCAGCGCTGCCTGCCGGGGCCACCCCCAGCTGTCGCGCCACCCGCCATGTGTGACCCGTGGGCGCCGCCATCTTTAATTTTGGCCAACACGTGCGACCCACGGGGGCCGCAATCTTGGAGCAATCTTACACCTCACCCGCCACGTGCGACTCATGTAGGCCGCCATCTTGGGACCACTCCGCTGCCTCACGGGAGCCCTGGTCATCCGAGCGTACGCTGGCCGCCACTACCTCCGACCGGCCTACCGACCGCCTTCCGACACTCGCCTCCGTCATACTCGACCAGTCCTGGCCGCATCACCTCGCGAAGTCCACGATGACCATCCGGATCAACGGGGACGAGACGGCCTGCCTTTTCGACTCCGGGAACACGGACAGCTTCATACACCCAGATACGGTAAGGCGCTGCTCCCTCCCCATCCTACCCACGATCCAGAAAATCTCCCTGGCTTCCGGATCCCATGCAGTGGAAATACTCTGTCACAACCCTCACTGCATAGAGTACACCAACTTTAGGCTCTACATCCTCCCTCCATCTCTGCGCTGCCCTATTACTGGGGCTCAACTTCCAGTGTCATCTCCAGAGCCTTAACTTAAAGTTCAACGGACCCCTGCCCCCCTCACCTCACGACCCTTAAGGTCGCCCCACCCTGCCTCTTCGCAAACCTCACCCCGGACTGTAAGCCTGTCGCTACCAGAAGCAGATGCTACAGTGCCCAGGACAGGGCCTTCATCAGGGCAGAGGTTCAGCGACTCCTGCAAGAGGGGATCATTGAGGCTAGTACCAGCCCCTGGAGAGCCCAAGTGGTGGTCGTCAAGACTGGTGAGAAGCACCGGATGGTCATCGATTATAGCCAGACCATCAACCGGGACACGCAGCTCGATTCCTACCCACCCACCTCACCCCCGCATATCTGACATGGTCAATCAGATTGCCCAATATCGAGTCTTCCCTATAGTCAACTTGAATTCTGCGTACCACCAGCTCCCTATCCGCCCGGAGGACCGCCAATACACTGCCTTGGAGGCAGATGGCCGCCTCTATCACTTCTTCAGGGTTCCCTTCGGCGTCACCAACGGGGTTCTCGGTCTTCCAAAGGGAAATGGACTGAATGGTTGACAACTACAGGCTGCAGGCCATGTTCCCGTATCTAGACAACATCACCATCTGTGGCTGTGACCAGCAGGATCATGACGAGAACCTCCGGCACTTCCTCCTCGCCGCGAAGCTCCTGAACCTAACTTATAATAGAGAGAAATGCGTCTTTCGCACAACCCGCCTAGCCGTCCTCGGCTATGTCGTGGAACACGGAGTTCAAGGGCCCGACCCCGACCGCATGCGCCCCTTCCTGGAACTTCCCCTCCCCCATTCCACCAAGGCCCTGAAGAGATGCCAGGGGTTCTTCTCTTACTATGCCCAGTGGGTCCCCAACTATGCGGACAAGACCTGCCCACTGAGCAAGTCCACCACTTTTCCCCTGACGGCTGAGGCCTGACTGGCCTTCGATCGCATCAAATTAGACATCGCCAAAGCCGCGATGTACGCTGTGGACGAGTCCATCCCTTTCCAAGTGGAGAGCGATCTGTCGGACTTTGTTCTGGCTGCTATACTGAACCAGGCGGGCAGGCCTGTGACTTTCTTCTCCCGTACCCTCCATGCCTCCGAAATTCCACACGCCTCCGTCGAAAAGAAGGCCCAAGCCATCGTAGAATCTGTGAGACATTGGAGGCATTACCTGGCCGGCAGGCAATTCACACTCCTCACTGTCCAACAGTCGGTTGCCGTCATGTTCAATAACACACAGCGGGGCAAGATTTAAAATGACAAGATTCTTTCCACCTACATCTATGATATCTTGTATCGACCTGGGAAGCTCAATGAGCCCTCAGGTGCCCTCTCCCGCAGTACATGTGCCAGTGCACAAGTAGGCCGACTCCGGACCCTCCACAACGACCTCCGTTACCCGGTGGTCGCCTGCTTTTTCCACCTTATCAAGGCTTGCAACCTGCCGTACTCCATCGAGGAGGTCAGGTCCGTGACCAGGGACTGCGCGGAGTGCAAACCGCACTTCTATCGGCCAGACAGAGCACATCTGGTAAAGGCCTCCCTCCCTTTTGAACGCCTCAGCATGGACTTCAAAGGGCCCCTCCCCTCCACTGACCGTAACGTGTACTTCCTCAACATCATTGACGAGTGCTCCAGATTCCCCTTCACCATCCCGTGCTCTGGCATGACCTCTGCCACCGTCATCAAGGCCCTGCACAGCCTTTTCACCCTGTTCGGGTTCACCGCCTACATCCACAGTGATCGGGGCTCCGCCTTTATGAGCGATGAGTTGCGTCAGTTCTTGCTCAGAAAAGGCATTGCTCCAGCAGGACGACCAGCTACAACCCCCGGGACAACGGACAGGGGGAGAGGGAGAATGCAACGGTCTGGAAGGCCGTCCTTCTGGCCCTACGGTCAAAACGTCTCCCAGTCTCCCGCTGGCAGGAGGTCCTCCCCGATGCACTTCACTCCATCTGGTCGCTCCTCTGTACAGCTACTAACGAGACTCCTCATGAACATATGTTTGCCTTCCCCAGGAATTCCACCTCCGGGGTCTCGCTTCCGTCCTGGCTGACAGTCCCAGGGCCCGTCCTTCTCCAGCAGCGTGCGAGGAGCCATAAAACTGACCCCCTCGTCGAGAAGGTTCTGCTGCTCAATGCAAACCCCCAATATGCCTACGTGGCACGCAAGGACAGGCGGCTGAACAAGGCCTCCCCACGGGATTTGACTCCTGCAGGCTCCCCGGAGACCATCACCACCACCACCGACCCTACACCATCTTCTCCCACCTCCCTCGCGAACTGACACCTGCAGGCCCACCGGCGACAAGCACCACCACCCCCACCCGTACACCGCCCCCTCCTTCGCCGACTCAACATCTGAGTGGAGAAGAAGATGACAACATGCTCCCGGACGCGCATGCCTCGACACTGGCGCCCACACCGCAGCCGAGACTGAGGCGATCACGGCGGTAGGTCAAGGCCCCCGACAGACCTGACCTTTAAGACCACTTCACCCCCGCCAGACTCTTTGTTTTAAACAGGGGGTGGATGTGGTAAACCACATTATTGTGTTATATGTATTGTACTGTATCATACATGCCTGGGCTTGTCCAGGCTGGCTCCGCCTGTGGCTCCTCCCCTCGGGCTTCTGTATAAAAGTGGCAAGTCTCCGCCTCCAGACCCAGTTCGGGTCCAGCGGCAGGAGGCTTGATGTGTAGTGTATTAAAGCCTCAGTTATGTTTATCACTCGTCGTGTATTATTAATGGTGTAACAGTCGGTCCCGTGGAGAATTGGATTGGATTTGTTTATTGTCACGTGTACCGAGGTACAGTGAAAAGTATTTTTCTGCAAGCAGCTCAACAGATCATTAGAAAAGGGAATTAAACAAAATTCAAGAAAATAAATGAGAATACATAATAGGGCAACACAAGATATACAATGTAACTACATAAGCATTGGCATCGGTTGAAGCATACAGGGTGTAGTGTTAATGAGGTCAGTCCATAAGAGGGTCATTTAGAAGTCTGGTGACAGTGGGGAAGAAGCTGTTTTTGAGTCTGATCGTGCGTGTTCTCAGACTTCTGAATCTCCTGCCCGATGGAAGAAGTTGTAAAAGTGAGTAAGCCGGGTGGGAGGGATCCTTGATTATGCTGCCCGCTTTCCCCCGGCAGCGGGAGGTGTAGATGGAATCAATGGATGGGAGGCAGGTTCGTGTGATGGATTGGGTGGTATTCACGACTCTCTGAAGTTCCTTGCGGTCCTGGGCCGAGCAGTTGCCATACAAGGCTGTGATGCAGCCTGATAGGATGCTTTCTATAGTGCATCTGTAAAAGTTGGTAAGGGTTAATGTGGACATGCCGAATTTCCTTAGTTTCCTGAGGAAGTATAGGCGCTGTTGTGCTTTCTTGGTGATAGCGTCGACGTGAGTGGACCAGGATAGATTTTTGGTGATGTGCACCCCTAGGAATTTGAAACTGGCTGACAGGGGTGTGTACAGTACTTTGCTTCCTGAAGTCAATGACCAGCTCTTTAGTTTTGCTGGCATTGAGGGAGAGATTGTTGTCGTTACACCACTCCACTAGGTTCTCTATCTCCCTCCTGTATTCGGACTCCTCGTTATTCGAGATCCAGCCCACTATGGTCGTATCGTCAGCAAACTTGTAGATGGAGTTGGAACCAAGTTTTGCCACGCAGTCGTGTGTGTCCAGGGAGTAGAGTAGGGGGCTAAGTACGCAGCCTTGCGGGGCACCGTATTGAGGACTATTGTGGAGGAGGTGTTGGTGTTCATTCTTACTGACTGTGGTCTGTTGGTCAGAAAGTCAAGGATCCAGTTGCAGAGTGGAGAGCCAAGTCCTAGGTTTTGGAGCTTTGATATGAGCTTGGCTGGGATTATGGTGTTGAAGGCAGAGCTGTAGTCAATAAATAGGAGTCTGATGTAGGAGTCCTTGTTTCGAGATGCTCTAGGGATGAGTGTAGGGCCAGGGAAATGGCGTCTGATGTGGACCGGTTGCGACGGTATGCGAATTGAAGTGGGTCAAGGCGCTCCGGGAGTATGGAGGTGATGCGCTTCATGATCAGCCTCTCGAAGCACTTCATTACAACTGACGTCAGGGCCACCGGGCGGTAGTCATTGAGGCACGTTGCCTGGTTCTTCTTTGGTACCGGTATGATGGTGGTCTTCTTGAAGCAGGTGGGGACCTCGGAGTGGAGTAGGGATAGGTTATAGATGTCTGTGAATACCTCTGCCAGCTGGTATGCGCAGGCTCTGAGTGCATGACCAGGGATCCCGTCCGGGCCCATCGCCTTCCGTGGGTTCACTTTCAGGAAGGCCGATCTGACTTCGGAAACTGTGATGGTAGGTATGGGTGAATTATGGGCTGCTGGGGCACTCGACAGCGGATTGTTGGTTACCTGCTCAAACCGAGCATAGAATGCATTAAGTTCATCGGGGAGGGGTGCACTGCTGCCAGAGATACTGCTCGGCTTCGCTTTGTAGCCCGTTATGTTGTTTAGTCCTTGCCACAACCGCCGAGAGTCTGTCTGTGACTCTAGCTTAGTTTGATATCCTCTCTTGGCATCTCGGATGGCTTTGTGGAGGTCGTACCTGGATTTCTTGTATAGGACAGGGTCGTCTGCCTTGAACGCCTCAGATCTGTCCTTCAGTAGGGAGTCAATCTCGCGGTTGAGCCATGGTTTCCGGTTGGGGAACGTACGTACTGCTTTCTTTGGCACGCAGTCGTCCACACATTTGCTGATGAAGTCTGTGACGGTAGTGGCCTACTCATTTAAGTTAGTCGCTGAGTTCTTAAATATGGACCAGTCCACTGTCTCTAAGCAGTCACGTAAGAGCTCTTCTG
The DNA here is from genome assembly GCF_902713615.1 of Scyliorhinus canicula. Taxonomy (NCBI): domain Eukaryota; kingdom Metazoa; phylum Chordata; class Chondrichthyes; order Carcharhiniformes; family Scyliorhinidae; genus Scyliorhinus; species Scyliorhinus canicula. Next base: position 104,422,491 of record NC_052150.1, read on the forward strand.
TCTCCACGGACCAGCACTGCACAACCTTCTTAGCTGGATTCTCCAGCTTGAGTTTCTGCTTGTAAGCTGGGAGAAGGAGCACCGTCTTATGGTCTGATTTCCCAAAGTGCGGTCGGGGGATGGAACAGTAGGCACCCTTCACTTTTGAGTAACAGAGGTCAAGAGTGTTGTCGCCCCTGGTGGGACAGGAGAGGTGCTGGTGAAATTTTGGCAGTACGCTCTTGAGGTTGGCTTTGTTGAAGTCTCTGGCCACAATGAACAAGGCCTCCGGGTGTTCTGTTTCATAATTGTTTATGACTGTGTACAGTTCATCCAGCGCCTTCCTCACTTCTGCCTGGGGTGGGATGTGGACCGCTGTGATAATGGCTGAAGTGAACTCACGTGGAAGATAGTATGGGCGGCACTTTATGGTCAGGTATTCCAGGTCTGGGGAGCAGTAGGTCGCCAGGGTCACCACATCCAAGCACCAGGAGGAGTTGATGAGGAGGCAAATCCCTCCACCCTTCGCTTTGCCTGAAGATGCCGTGCGGTCCGCCCGGTGAATAGAGAAGCCTTCAGGTTGTATGGCACAGTCCGGTGAGGCGGGGGTGAGCCATGTCTCTGTGAAACAGAGCACACAGCAGTCTCTTACTTCCCTCTGAGAGGTAAGTCTGGCGTTAAGTTCATCCAGCTTGTTTTCGATCGCATGGACGTTTGCCAGGAGTATGCTGGGAAGAGGGGTCTTGAAACCGCGTTGCTTCAGTCTAACCTGCAGACCGCTGCGTTTCCCTCGCTTTCTCGGTCGGCGGCTGCTGCTGGATGATCCTGGGATCCGATGGGAGATGTCAGCCCTTGTGGAAGGTAGGTGGTTGCATCTGGCGGGGTCCAGGGTGCTAGCGAGGTCCAGGGCGCTCTTTACATTTCCGGGGTCGCGTCTGGCAGGGTCCCGGGTGCTGATTGAGGTAGTGGGGTTGCTGGGGGGTTTCGTTTGCGATCCGGATGGGTCCCGGCGTTTTGCGGGCGCGGGAATACCTTGCAGCGCGTTCGGGTCCTCGCGCGCGGTCTCCGTTGTTTCTGGGGTCCTGGGTCGTGGGCAGGGGCTTCCTGGGGCAGATTGGACGAGGTCCCATGGTCTGTTCCCTCCCTGGGCTCTCCTGGGGTCGGATCTTGAAGTCGGCACGGTGGGGCCTCCATGTGGATTTTTCTTTCTTCCATCACCAGGTAGGTCGGGTTGCTGGGCGAGCCTCTCCGGGTCGGGTCACTGGGCGGGTCTCTCGGGGTCGCGTTGGGCCGGGTCTTGCCGTCGGGGGTCGGGTCGGGAGCTCCGGGGACTGGGCCGGGCGATTCGGGGGCTTGCGTCGGTTGTTAAGCCGGGTTTGGAGCTCCGAGGCCCGGGTCGGCTCCAAATCGAGGTCGGGGCTCCAAATCGAGGTCGGGGCTTCACTTCCGGTTTGGGCCCGATCTTCTTCCAGATCACGGAGGTCAGGTCGGGTCGGGTCAAAAGGTCTCCAAGGGCCTCGGAGGATCTTCAAGCCTGCAAGAGAAGATAAAAGAGAGAGGTTAGTAATAATATTAGATTTAGAATTAATTTTTAAAAGGTTAGAACGAGTATAAGTTAAGTTAAAAGCGGATCTGTTGGGGAGAGCTTGCAGAGAGTCGCCTCGCTCCGGCTCCATCTTGAACATCTTGAATTGTGGTGGAATTGCCTCTGAAAAGCTGGCCCCTGGAAAGTTAATCTCTGTAATCAGTGGGGCGCTCCTTTTAAACTCTTCCCCATGATAAGACGATGAGGCTATAGAACCAAAAGAAGACAAATGACCTTCTTTGTGCAACCAGGGTAAGTCTGTCTCTTCATGTCCCACAAACTCCCCTTCACACGGGGTCCCAATGGCACCCTCCTCCCAACCTCAACTCCCCATGCTCCCCCCCAGACGGTCATCGTGGACTTCGCGAGGTGGTGCGGCCGGGACTGATCGAGTGTGACGGAGGCGAGTGTCGGAAGGCGGTCGATGGGTCGGTCGGAGGTAGTGGTGGCCAGCGTACGGTCGGGTGAGCAGGGATCTCGGGAGGTTGCGGAGTGGTCCAAGATGGCGGCCTCTCCATGCTCCCCCCACCCCCACCCCCAGTGAATAATCTGCTCCTCATAGCCCTGTGCCCACTCAGCTCCCATGTATGCCGGCTTTCATCGCCATCTGACCTGGCAGGTCTCCCACCTACACGCGCTCCCATCTGTCACATTGCAGGACAAACTCAAGCACAACTGGGGTGAGGGGGTAAAATCTGCCAGAGTCATGCCGGAGCTGATAACCCTTGATGCCCTTTGAGGAGATAGCCTTTGAGGTGGCCAGTGAGAAGCTGAACACTCCTGTGCAGAGGGCGAGGAAGGGGCAGCAGACAAAAGTGAGAACCCTCAATAACTGCAGCCTTGGTGTAGGCATCAGGCGAGTTATCTTTCCTTCATCACTCTGCCTGTCCTGCACTAATGCCATCTCACTTCCCCTGCAGGTTAATCAGTCGACCAGCCATCCTCACACCACAGACCTGAGAAGCCCTGATGGAGACATCTCAGACACAAGCATCAAGGAAGTCTCACAGTTGTCACCCGCATCCTGCAACTGCACAGATACTCACACCTTGGTGGGATTAACTAGCAAGCAGGCTTCTGTGTCACTTAATGGTGAGCATCTCACAGTTGAAGATCCACTGCAGATGGAGGAATGAATGTCCCAGGAATCCGGCACTCAGAGGGATACCGGATGCCCCAGGACTGTGTTGAGCCGATGATGTGCTCCTGAGCACGGTCATCCCAGAGCTGCTGGTGCTACAAAGGCAGAGCCACAAGCATTAGGAAATGATCATAGCATCCCTCCTCAGACTGCAAAGCTGACTGGAGGAGTTCTATCACCTTCTGTCCAATGAGATGCTGCGATCGCTCCTATGCAATGAGACCAACGCTGTGGAGGTGGCATCCGCAATGGAGACCTTGGTGCATGAAGTGCACTCCATGGTGGGGGCATCCGCTCCATGGTTTAGCTCATGATCTCCATGGCCAATGGCATAGACTCCATGGTGCAGGACTTCATCTGCATGGTGCAGGCACTAACGGAAATCCATAAGTGCCAGCGCCAGAGGATGATGGAGCTTCTGGATCTCACTTCAGCTACCTTTCCATCCCATGGAGAAGCACATCCCCCCCCTCCCCCTCCTCCCCCCTCCTCCCCCCCTCCTTTCCCCCCTCCTCCCCCCCCTCCTCCCCCCCCTCCTCCCCCCCCCTCCTCTCCCCCCTCCTCTCCCCCCTCCTCTCCCCCCTCCTCTCCCCCCTCCTCTCCCCCCTCCTCCCCCTCCCCCCCCTCCCCCCTCCTCCTCCCCCCCTCCCCCCTTCCCCCCCTCCCCCCCTCCCCCCCTTCCCCCCCTCCTCCCCCTCCTCCCCCCCTCCTCCCCCCCCCCTCCTCCCCCTCCCCTCCCCCCCCTCCCCTCCCCTCCCCCCCCCTCCCCTCCCCCCCTCCCCAAAACCTGGGCCCCTCCCCAAAACCTGGGCCCGAGTTGTATTTATCTGGGTCCCCTGCATCCTCTCCAGAGCTCCCTCTGCAATTGGCATCCTTTGAATGTGATTTTGCCAGGTTCTTGTTTTTATAGAGCTGTTGTAAATCACGTTGGTGTGATGTCACACCAATGCCTGATGAATATTCAGTGAGGAAAGAATTTCCAGTGGGAGGACTCACTAATAAGATGCTAATGTATTTAAATGAGGTTCCCAGATTTCCTTGGAGGGATTCTCATTGTGCCACCGTGTGAGGGGCATGGAAAATGGGAAAACATGATCTCACTGGTGACAATCAGGTTTCTCGATTCTCGCTGTATTTTATTTAATATAAATTTAGAGTACCCAATTCATTTTTTCCAATTAAGGGGCAATTAACATGGCCAATCCACCTAACCTGCACATCTTTTAGGTTGTGGGGGTGAAACCCACGCAGACACGGGGAGAATGTGCAAAGTCCACATGGACAGTGACCGAGAGCCAGGATCGAACCTGGGACCTCAGTGCCGTGAGTGAGCAATGCTAACCACTTTCACCACCGTGCTGCCCTTTCTCGCTGCATTTTTCCCTCAAGGTGTGATGATAGAGAAAGAGATACCAAACTAGCAAGAATCTGTAAGTATGAAAGCAGATATTTGAAAACATTTTATGAATCTCAGAAACCTGGTTTGTGTCATCCCTGCATATCTCTGAGGCATAAAACATGTGTCATTTCTGTACATCACTGAGGCATAAAATACAGCACACAGTATTTTGTTTTATATCAATGTGTTTTTAATGTTTGCTGGGCCATGCTGATTGCTGTCAAAAAGCATTCCTGGAGCACCATTTTCCATTCATAAATTTCTAATGTTACAGGCGAAGGCTGAATGGTGAACACATGAAAATGAATTAAGGCAAATTCAGCTCATCTTGCACGACCAGGGAATTTTTACACCAAAGCTTTCTTCTTGAGATTTAGTATGCAGTCCCTGGTAGATTAGGTTCTGCTGTTAAAAGGTGCAGGCTTGGTGATAGGATTGCCTTTTCTTATCCCATGCTTATGACTTATTATTGACTTAAACAAAATCAGATGTATACCTAAAATCAAAACTCGGCCTTTCTCCACACCATCACGCCTAGGAATAAATGTGGGGTTATGTTTATTCTCTTCTCTCACCATGTTAAACCTTCTCCTTCCTTCTGGCTCCTAATATTCCACACCAGCAGTGCTAATGACAAAATAAGTATTGACAATCCTATTTTATTGCTGATTCAACATTGAAAAAAGCTCATTGAAGCAACAACATTGTATGAGCAAATAGAGTGCAGTAAAACAAATAGCCACCAGAGGACAGCAATAAATGCTATTTTGCATTTCAACAGGATGAGAGGGTAGGCAAATCCCATAATTTTGGTACAGATACACTAGAGCTAGTGAGCCGTTCTTTGTCATTACTCAGTGGTTCAACTCAAGCTTTTTTGCGTATTTATTTTAGGTTATAATTCTGTCCGGCTTTATTTTGTTAACAGTAAGAAATCTAGTGCTTGTTCTTAATACTTTTTGCCTGCTTCTGCTGAAGAGTATGTTTAAGTTTATTGACTATTCTGCATTTCTAATTTTAAAATGGAATTTAATGAGTCATTTTGCATCAGCCTTCACTGGAAAGTGATTTTAACAATCAATGTACATAGAACATAGAACAGTACAGCACAGAACAGGCCCTTCAGCCCTCGATGTTGTGCCGAGCAATGATCACCCTACTTAAACCCACGTAACCCGTATACCCGTAACCCAACAATCCCCCCATTAACCTTACACTACGGGCAATTTAGCATGGCCAATCCACCTAACCCGCACATCTTTGGACTGTGGGAGGAAACCGGAGCACCCGGAGGAAACCCACGCACACACGGGGAGGACGTGCAGACTCCACACAGACAGTGACCCAGCCGGGAATCGAACCTGGGACCCTGGAGCTGTGAAGCATTGATGCTAACCACCATGCTACCGTGAGGCCCTATACATTAAAGCATTTTCATTTTATGGATCTTCAGACCTGAATAGATGCCTCGAAGAGTGCTGATATTTGAGTTGTGATTCTTGGCTGGTAACAAATATGTGGGAAAATAAATGGTAGATAGCACTTAATGCTGACAACTGCGAAGTGGTGGGCATAGAACTAAGAAGTAAGCAAGGTGAATGGTCTTAAAATAGCTCAGGATGAAGTGGAAAGAGTCCGAGGAGACTTAGTAGATTTCAGTCTATACATGTATAACCAATGCAAAGCAGCAATCAACAAAACAACTGAAAAGTTAAACTGCATAGCCAAAACACTTGAACATCAGTCACAGTATGGTGCTCTGAGCAGACAGTATTGTGCCCAGTTCTGGTCACTGACAAACGAGGGATATTCAAGTGCTTGGATTTAGTGCTGAAAAGAGTCACAAGGCTGATTCCCAGTGTCAGGGATATAGGACATGAGAAAAAGAGGGGATTTTATGGAGATATACAAGAACAATGTAAATGGTGCCTTAGAATATTACTTAAATTATATTATGGGGAAAAAGCAAGAGGACACGGGCTCAGATTGGTAAGTGATAACTTTAGGACTTTTTTCACAATATCCTTCTTCACACGGGATTCTCCCATCTGGGACTAAATCCCATGACAGGGCAGGAACATGGCATATTTCACGCTGCGGAGGCCTTGGAAAACCACGCCATATCTTCTAGCCCCAATCTCATTAATGATGCAACTCAATGTGTTGCGCTGTATTCCGTGCTGCAGGCACAAGTGACAATCCACAAGCCTCAGTGCCAGGGATGGTGGGGATTCTGGATCTCACACCAGCTGCCCCTTTGCCCCATGGAGGAGTTCAAGGGCACACAAAGGGAGGTGGGTAGGCAGATTCGCAGTCTGGGGCCTTCCAGCCAGCAGACCCTAGGGATATCCAGCCCATATGACACCCACTTGCCTGTAAGCGATACACCTCCAGCCCTACACACTGAGGAGGGCAAAACTGAAACACCCCTGCAGCCCCAAGGTAAGCCTGGACCCTCAAGGTCCAACCCCATGAGGGCACCCGCCATGGTCACCTCCGGCCGGCAACAAGGCGTTGAAATCAGCAGGCTGCCTCAACCTCCACTGTGGATCCTGGGGTGGGAGGGGAGGAAGAGTAAGAAACGATCGGCACATAGTGGTCATGGGTGAACCTTGGCACTAGTAGAGATAAGTCACCATTGTAATCGTGCACTTGTATTAGAAATCACTTTGTTTACCGATACAGATCAACAATGTCATGGTGCCATGCTCCACAAACCCATGCGGGCTGAAATCACCCCCAAGGTTTTGTTTTGCCTGCTTACATATTCATGAAGTAAATTGTGTGCCAGCTCTCCAATGTGACTCCTTTTGCCAGCCTCAGTGCACTTCAGACTAACTTATTGATTTACCTGTGTCTTCTTGATAATTGATCCGTAATTTTAATGATGAATTAAATGTTTACTTGCAATCTGCAATCAATTATGGGCAGCACGGTAGCCTTGTGGACGGCACAATTGCTTCACAGCTTCAGGGTACCAGGTTCAATTCCGGCTTGGGTCACTGTCTGTGTCGAGTCTGCACAACCTCCCCGTGTGTGCGTGGGTTTCCTCCGGGTGCTCCGGTTTCCTCCCACAGTTCAAAGATGTGCAGGTTAGGTGGATTGGCCATGATAAATTGCCCTTAGTGTCCAAAATTGCCCTTAGTGTTGGGTGGGGTTACTGGGTTATGGGGATAAAGTGGAGGTGTTGACCTTGGGTAGGGTGCTCTTTCCAAGAGCCAGTGCAGACTCGATGGGCCGAATGGCCTCCTTCTGCACTGTAAATTCTATGATGATATCTATGAATCTCACTTGGAAACTGAAGGAGCCCTTGTTTTAAATAGAGGCAGTCATTTCGAAATTGAAGTTACTTACATTATCCTGCTACTGTCAGTTGTCTTTTGGATGCCAGCATATTGGAAAAGAGAAATGTAAGTTCTATTTTGTAAACATGCGTTTTTTTGTCTTGAAAATATCTTAAACTGGCTTTCAGTTAGAAATTCAACATTTTATTTCCTTGTCATTGGAAGCAAAATTACGTTTCCACTCAACAACCTCTGGTTTGAATTTAATAGTATTTTTCGATGGACCTGAGTTTCTTGATCTGCACAGTTTAATTCCTGCGTAATGAATTTTACATAATGATTATGTCGATGCGTGAGAACACCAATTTATAAGGAGAGTATACAATATGTATTTTAAATATACTGCTTCATCAACCTTATTAGTAAATAGTGTTAATATTTTTGACTCTCAAAAGATATTTGACAAAATTCTATAAATATTAACATTATATTCTTTGCCGTCATTCAGTATTAGTCCAATGTTTTGATATCTAGTGGAAAATGAATAATAATTTTGCAAAACAAAAACACAAAGCAATATTATTTTGTGGAAATTGGAGTGCTTTCCAATAGTTTATATTATTTATGGTTTCTTTAGAAAAGTTAACTATGTTGCTGTTAATTGCAAAACTGAATATATCTGAATATAATCTGAATGTGCACTGATTGTGTGCAGAACGAGGGTATGATTCTCGCTTAGGGACTTCCGTTGCGCAAAATGCGAGAGGTTCTGGGTTCAAATCCATAACTAGCCCATAAAACACAAAGCGTTTTTTGGGCTGCACGGTAACACAAGTGGATAGCACTGTGGCTTCACAGCACCAGGGTCCCAGGTTCGATTCCCCGCTGGGTCACTGTCTGTGCGGAGTCTGCACGTTCTCCCCGTGTCTGCGTGGGTTTCCTCTGGGTGCTCCAGTTTCCTCCCACAGTCCAAAGATGTGCAGGTTAGGTGGATTGGCCATGATAAATTGCCCTTAGTGACCAAAAAGGTTAGGAGGGGTTATTGGGTTACGGGGATAGGGTGGAAGTGAGGGCTTAAATGGGTCAGTGCAGACTCGATGAGCCGAATTGCCTCCTTCTGCACTGTTCTATGTTCAACTTGCCTCTCACAATTGTAGATGCCCTGGAGTACTTCACAGCTAATGGGGTACTTCGGAAATTATGTTGATATTTTAATGTAAGGAAATATGGCAATCAATTTGTGCACAGCAAGATCCCACCAACAGTGATCAGGTAAAAGCATACTCCCTCAAAACACAAATTAAAAAATAGGACAAACATCTGGCTTTGTGCAGAATTAAGAGCTGCCATGGCTATGAAGAATACAATACACCAAGAGGATTTTGATCATGGATTTAAAGTAAACTAACTGAAGTTATTCATCATTTTTCATTCATACAGTTGCTTCAGTGGAATGGGAAATGCAGTTCAAGTTTGTTATTACAAGGATATTTTTTTTAGCCTCATTGAAAGGAATTTCTATTTTGTGGAGCATATTCAGGACAATAAAAGAAAGTTGTTAAGCCTTGTGGGGGTATTATATTTTTTGCAAGATCCAAAATTATTCAGTGACAAAGTGGAAATCAAATTTTCAGCATCAAATCTTTATTTTATGAATGTCTGCATAAACATGTGGAGATAGTTAAGTAATCCAAGGGAAGTGAGTGTGTTAAACACAAAGACTAAGTATTTCATCCAGAGGTGGAAAATGTTTGCTTTTTTTTAAAGCAGAGCTTGTCCCCACTTCAAAGACAAATATAAGACTGACAGTCAGAGGAGACCACTTATCAGGATTAATAATTCAGTTACTGAGAGATCCATACATTTTCTCTCCTTCTATGATGCTCTTTTTCCTCCCTTTCTTTTCTGAAGGGCTTCATTCATGTGCGAAGGAAACTGGCAGTTCATCATGCATGAATTTTGAATGTATTAGCAAGTAATTTAACCAATCTTCATTGCACCAAAGCTCAATCATAACCGCATCTGATATCAACAAGTATACAACCGCCAGTGGGAACTATAACTGACTTTCTGCTTCTCAGGGTTGTGGCACTGAGTCCAATTAGGCTGCATGATGCATTTATACATTGAGTAAATCTACATTTTTCTTTCATTCATTTAAGGGATGTGATCTTCGCTAGCTAGCCATCCCTATTTTCCCTTGAGAAGGAGCCGGTGAGTTGCCTTCTTGAATCACTGCAGTCCGTGTGGCATTGGTACACCCACAGTGCTGTTAGGGAGGGCATTCCTGGAACAGCTATATATTTCTAAGTCAGCATGGTGAATGTTTGGAGGGAAGCTTCCAAGTGGTGAAATTCCCATGTATCTGCTACCTTTGTCCTTCTGGATGATAGTGATCGTGGGATTGGAAGGTGCTGTCTAGGGAATCCTTCAGTGCATCTTGTCAATGGTATACATTGCAGTCACTATACATTAGTGGTGGAGGGAATCAGTGTTTGTGGATGCAATGCCAGTAAAGTCGGTTGCTTTGCGTGGATGGGGTTAAGCTACTTGAGTGTTGTTGAAGCTGGATTCATTCAGCTAACAGGCATGTATTCCATCACACTCCTGACTTGTGCCTTGTAGATTGTGGACAGGATTTAGGGAGTTAGGGGGTGAGTTACTTGTCACGGGATTCCTAGCATCTGATATCCTCTTGTAGGTACAATATTTATATGGCGAGTCCAGTTCAGTTTCTGGTGAATGGTAACCCCCCCCCTCCAGGATGTTGACATTGAGGGATTTAGCAACAGCAATGCCATTGAATGTCAAGGGGCAATGCTTAGATTCTTTTTTTTTGGAGATGGCATTGCAATCTTCAAGTATTCTAAAGTATTACATTTATATTATTTACATTGAAAAGTCAAATGTCTTTAATTGATGTTTAAAGAAAGAGAATTCATTAGTGAGTTGATGTAAAAAGTTGTATCAGTATTATTTAAACTATAGTATGATAGTAAAATGTATTTATCTGAGAGACCTACAAATCCATGTTGAATTGGTATTCCTTACAACAAATATTATAGCGACTTTAACATAATGAAATGTCTCAAGACACTTCATAGGAGCATGACACCAAGCCACATAAAGAGATTTTATGTCAAATTACCAAAAACTTAGTCCAAGTGGTAGTTTTTTAAGAAATGTCTTAAAGGAGGAACACAGTAAGAAGTCTTACAACACCAGGTTAAAGTCCAACAGGTTTGTTTCAAACACGAGCTTTCGGATGGTTGTTGGTCTTGAAGAGATTAGAGAGGGGTGAGGTGAAGGAAGGATTTGAAAAGAAGGATGAGAGTTTGAAAATGAGGGCATTTTTGTTTGACTTGGAGCCAGTGTAGGTCAGCAAGCATAGGGTGATAGTGGAACAACAAGACTTGCTGTAAGTTAAGACATGGGCAGAAGAAGTTTGAATGACTTCAAGTTTCCAACGCAGAATGTGGAAGACCAGCCAGGAGTGCATTGGAATTGTCAAGTCTAGAAGTAGTGCAGGCATTTAGCGGCAAAAGAGCTGAGATAGGGATGAAATCGGGTGATGTTGCAGAGGTGGAAATAGACAATTTTTAGTGATCGCATGAATATGAAACTCTCCTCAGAATCAAATGTGACACCAAAATTGCAAACAAATGGGCTCAATCTCAGACTGCTGACAGGGAGGCGACTGTTGTTGGTAGCTCAGGTACAGAGTTTGGATGAGGAACAGAAGCTAAAGGCTTCAGCCTTCCCAATATTTAATTGGAGGAAATTTCTGCTCGTCCAGTACTGGATGTCAGGAAAGCAGTCTGATAATTTAGCGAGAATGGAAATGTCAAGAGAGGTGGCGGAGCTGGATGTTGTCCGCATATATGTGAAAAATATGCAAGACATGAAACAGTGAATAAAACAAATATCAATAGATCTTTGTTATAATTTTAGAACTGTTCTAAATTGCTTTTATTGGATTGAGGTAAGATTCTCATGGGAGTATTATGAAACTGTTTTAAATATGTGACAGGCTGACATAAGCCTCATTGTGTGACACTGAAAATAGGTAAATAGTGTTATGTAGAATAAGTTTAATAACTAGTTTGGTATAATTTGCTAATTTATTTTGGATTGATATTAGAGCCAATACCACAGATGTAAATAAAGAGAATGGGTTATAATCAAAAGCATAATTGCTTGTTAAAATTAATAGCAATGCATTATGTGGATGGATTTATAAAATAAGTAATGTACAGTTAATGTATAACTTTGTAAATTCACCAAGTGTCATATACGACTGAAGGGTTCTGTCTCTTTAAGGGGCGTTACAAAGGAAATATTTCACCATGTGAAACACGAGAAGTGTGAAATTTGAAACTGACATAATTTGCATATACCACACTTCTACGTGTGTGATCTGGCCTGCTATTGGTTACTGGAATATGTGTGCATGTTTCCATTCTCAAGCTACACTGTTTCCAGTTGAATGAATGCCAAGGAGCTTTATAAAAAGGGAAGCACAGAAAATCCTTGTTAAAGTCTGCAGTGTAACAACCTGGTCTTCATTCTGAGAGTTCTGGAGCCATGATCTCACAGTCGTTTGATTGCACTTTCTTTGTGATAGCATGCATCTTTTTCGAATGCTGCTTTGCTTTTGCCAAGGGTGCTGAACAAACTAAAAATGATGCAACAGAAATATTCTACAATCACAAGGTACTACAACACGATAATCCAAGTAATTTAACATTAAATCAGGCAAGGAACGGAGGACGACAACCTAACCCTTCAGATTTGAATCTTAATGGTATGTTTTATATGCTTTAAAGAATATTTTCTTCGCTTTCTAAGTTATTTTTCGGTTGTAGCCATGTCAAACTAATGTAATGATATTGTTAGACTCATTAAGTTACAGACTTTATTTTTCCATAAATTGGGAGTTTATCTTAACACTCTAAAGTACAACGTTGCATGCTTGTATCATGTAGTTTATTGATGTAAACATATAGTATAAATAAACATAGTCATACATTGAAACTCATTTAATAAAGCAAACGTTTATGATTTGTTTAATTATGCATGTAAAAAGGAAGATCTTTAAAAAAATAATTGAATGAGAACTAAGAATAGAGGCACCAATGCTGTGTATGAAAATGTAATCACAGTTTGTACAATGTACAGTTTCCAGAAAATTGAACTGAGATCAAAATTTTCAAATCTTTCTAAGACTCTAAAATACATACTTGTTTTAGTTAATTTTCTTGAGGTTTTTCAAACATAAATCACCTTTTGGCCAGGTTTCTAAGAAGCAAACGTGCATGCCGATCAATGTACTAAGATTTCAAGAAGCATTACAACGTTCAGCTAGTTTTTAGTTACAGTTACTAGGATTACATGTGCTATCATGTCGGCTAAACTTGAAATAAACCTATCTTCGCATTGCCTTCAAAGGAACCGACAGCATATCTATGGGACTGCTTCTGCCACAGATGTCGGCAGAATTTCAGTGAATTTATTCCAAATTGAATGTGGCATCCCCGTTCAGATTAATGTGTCAGTCAGTATAAGCCAATTCAAAAGGAGCAATTGTTGTGATTTATCATAGCTTTCTAAATTTGATAAATTTTTCACTGAAGTGTATTATTAGGGCAGGCCACATTCAAATTAAATCATTACTTAAAAGACAATTTGCTAAGCCCATGCAAAACACACTGAATAATAGAAAAGCAGAATCAAGAATATGAATGAATGTACTTATTGTTAAAGTATTTTCTTTTGTGCCTTTAATGACATTCAAAGTGCAAAGAGCTTGGAAAATAACAAGCAAAATAAATAGCAAGTCAAACCAATGCTTGACATTCACCCCACATTCCAAAAATCAGTTAAAAGCTTCACGGCTATTTGGTTACAAGCCAGTCTTGGGTTTTAGAAACAATATATGAAAAATATGTCTTTGTACTTCTAAAAGGACTCAGATATATGGCAGAACAGATTTTTAAGGCATTTCCAGATTCAAAGATGCACAAAAATTAAATGTTTACTCTAGATTTGATTAAAGCAGCACCATTCCCGGAAAGATTTACCGTTCAGGAAACATGATGAAACTTCAACAATCGAGAAATTTATGCTTAAGATTTATAGTGGCTCTTACAATTGAATTTTGTTTTAAGGTTTAACTTGTAAGTGAATTATATGTAAAACTGAATTTGTTTTCTTTGAAATTTAGATCAATCTCAAGTTGGCTGTCGTGAGCTGAGATCAACCAAATATATTTCTGATGGTCTGTGTACCAGTATCAATCCAGTGAAGGAACTGGTGTGTGCTGGGGAGTGCTTACCCGTGCCAGTACTCCCCAACTGGATTGGAGGTTATGGCAGGAAATATTGGAGCAGGAGGAACACACCGGAGTGGCGCTGTGTGACTGACAAGACACGCACTGAGAGGATTCAGCTGCAATGCCAAAACGGTGGGACACGAACCTACAAAATCACCGTAGTTACTTCATGCAAGTGCAAAAGATACACACGACAGCATAATGAATCGAGTAAAACCAATGTTGAAGAAGCATTGCCAGCAAACAAGAGAAGATCCAGAGGCAAAAAAAGATCCCGGAAGATGCATCGAGAGCAGACCAAGCATAAAGTTAATTGGCATGAATCGGAAGATAAACAGTGATTTTCTTTGTTACCATATGAACTGTACTGTGCAAAAGTGGACTCCCTTTGTTGGTGTTCTGCATTTATTAAAACAAGCTTATTCCATATGAGTTCAGTATGATTAATTAAAGAAGGATTAGTGCTATGGTCCAGCAGATAAGTATTATCCATCAGGACTGCTGTATGAAAACATGTATGCTCAGGACCCTGGATATATTGATGTTTTCAATAGCATTCCTTACTGTGCACCTTTAACCTAGAAAAGGCTTCGAAAAAGACAGTGGCACCACTTTTGGATGCGTAATAGAACAAACATTTATTAACTGGATGGAGAATAATTAAGTTATTTGACAAATATTAAAATAATTCAGATTACAGTTTCCACTGATTGGATAAGTCATGCTTGGAATCATTTTGTTCCAATTATTCAGGTTCATCAAATTAATTGGTAACAGTTTGTGTGTATGGATATATTTGGGCAAAATTCTAATCTGCCTCGGACCCCACGTATGCCATTACCGTGAATATATTATTCTCAAATCTTTTGTTCATTTATAAATGTACATTACTGGATTCATCTTTAATGCAGAACAAGAGGTAGTGCAAGGGTATGAAGTAAATACATCTGGTCAATGGTGATAGTTCAACTTATTCAACCTACACTCTCCCAGTAGAAAGTTGTATCCATTTCTGTTCTCCACATGGAAATAAGGTTCATTAATACCAAAACTATTATGCCCTCAACTTTTAAGGCAACAAGACCCAAATGTTTATTTAATGGATGAGAGCTATATAAGCCAATTCTCTTATTAAATCTGATGAGAAGACATATATTTCAGCAGTTAAAAGAGCATTTGTTATCTATTTATTTTTTCAATGTAGTTATTTAATAAGCAGTTACTTTTGGCACTAGAGAGTTATTCAGCTTAGGTTTTTATAGTTTTTAATCATGCATCTAAAAATATTTTCATGTTTTGCAGTCGGAGATCAGAAAATAAATGTAGATAATGTATTATATACTTTGAACAGCTAAAAGCATTCTGGCTTTTCAAAATTTCCAGCTTTATTTTAAACTCTAAAATTAGTTTTACTTACTCAATAAATGAAATACAAAGGAGTTTTATCTTCTTTAGAAATCCACCACTCTGGTTTAACATTTTTTTGTATTTTAATGTCTTCCACTGATGTAATGTACTTCCACCCAAGAATAAAATTATAGGAAACAAATCAATAAAGTCACAGCTTCTCTGTCTATTTCAATTATACATTCATCTGCTACAATTGTACATACTAGAGGTCATATCAATTCCATTATGATTCCTCAGAGGTGTGATCCCTTTTGAACAATATGAGAAGGAATTTCAAGCCCTCGGGCTGGATTTTCAGGTCCTGCTGTTGGCAGGAACAGAAGCAGGCAGGGGCGGGATGCAAAAACTATCTTGCTGGTTTCCTGATGTCTTTTCCACCACTGGAGAGTTTTACTAAGGCTGGTGGAGGGCAGGCACAAGATTCTACCTGATCCACTAACAATACCAATTACGATTGTCATAGGGCTCATTGAGAATTCATTAAGGGGCATGTTCTGATTTTGACGGAGGCAGGCAGACTGCATGCGCTGTCTAGAGCAGACCAGGTGAATGGAGGTGGACACACAGTGGGGAGCCAATTCTGCCCATCCAAGGGATTAAGCTGGATCCCATGAAAAAGTGATAAATGAAGAGGAAACCCAGCCAATGGCAAGCAGTTGCCATTGGTTAGTGCAAGATAAGGAGTAGGAAGAACACGGAGGCCTCAGGGTAGGATCGCAAAATTTTCTTCCCTGAAAGACAGTGAATCAGATAGGTTTTTATGACATTTGATGATAGTTTCATGGTCATTATTACTTAGATGCGCTTTATATTCCAGATGTATTAATTGAATTTAAATTCCACCAACTGCCACGGTGGGGTTTGAACCCATTTCCCCAAACATGGGCCTCAGGATAAGTCCAGAGACATTACCACTACCACCATCTCCCCCAATTGATGCCCTATTTGCGGGAGTTTGGACAGTAAATTAAATTCCAGACAGTGATATCTTCGCAGGCAAACACAACAGTGGGTTTCACAATTTCCCTGGGTACAGGGCATCATTGCTTGCATTGATGTGGCCATTAAGGCACCCAGTGACCAGCCAGTTAGATTTTTCAACGGGAAGAGTTTCCACTCTCTCAACATTCAGTTTGGGCTGCAATTACAAGAACGTCCTTCACGTGTGCACTGATTTCCCAGACAGCTGCAATGACTCTTTCACCCTCCAGCAGTTCAGGCTGCTGCAGCTCTTCATTCTGCCATCTCCCCAAACTCCGTGCATGTTTTTAGGAGATAGTGGATAATCCTAGACAATATGAGTAAGCATCACTCTGCAAGAGCCCAAGACATAGCAGATATAACCAAAGGCATCACTTGGACAACCATTGAGCAGGCCATCATGTTTCTGAAAATGTGAGACGGTCAGGCTGTCCCCTGCAATACACTCCTGAAAGGGTCATACGCATTGTTGCAGTTTACTGCACTTTCCATAACATGGCCCTGCAGAGGGGTGTGAATCTTGGGAGAGTGGGGCTTGTAAAATGACAACTCATAGGAGGAAGAAGAGCTGGAACAGGTCATAGAAGGGAAGCAGCAAATAGAGGAGAGAAGAAGGGAGGAAGATGCAGAACACAGAGTTGCCCTTACTGCACAGGGAGGTGGTCAGATCTAGCACAGGGCTTGAGGATTTCGTTAGCATGCTATTAAAGTGAAGGAGCATCTGATTCAGTCAAGATAAAAATACTGCAGATGCTGGAAATCTGAAAGAAAAACAGAAAATGCTGGAAATACTCAATATCCTTGTGTCATCACAACCTGAAACTTTAACTCTTGTTTCTCTCTTTAGATGCTACCCGACTTGATGAAAATTTTCAACATGTTCCATTTTTGTTATACTGTATGATTGAAGTTTGTTTCTACCAAATCTCTCTAACCCAGGAGGAACAGTATGCCATGGAACTTACTCTGAGCTACCTGTGGCAATACTTCCATTGAAGATGTAGCCTGCCTAAGGGGCAGTGGTTAGCACTTCTGCCTCAGGACCCGAATTCCACCCTGGCCCCAGGTCACTGTCCGTGTGGAGTTTGCACATTCTCCCCGTGTCTGCATTGATATCACCTCCACAACCCAAAGATGTGCAGGGTAGATGGATTGGCCACGCTAAATTGGCTCTTAATTGGAAAGAAAAAGAATTGGGTACTTTCGTTTTTTTTTAAAGATGTACCTGAGTTAGCACATCTCTTACTGTTAATGAAGGACATACATCTATCCAGACATAGACAGACCCTTGGTTGTCTTCATTATTTCATACCTCTTTTCACTCTAAATAAAAGAATGCTCACGGTCATCACTCAGTGCTACCCTATTGAAACACATGGATGCACTCACTGAGGTTCATGTGTCAAAATTTACATGGTTCTTTTAAAGAAAAAGAGTGCAGTTATAATAAGAACATACTTGTGACACACTCAGTGCCCTGTCAAACATGATGGTTTCTGCGCTTAGAGAACATACAGTGCAAAAGGACGCCATTTGGCCCAAGTCTGAACCGACCCATTTAAGCTCTCACTTCCACCCTATCCCCATAACCCAATAACCCCTCCTCACCTTTTTGGTCACTGAGGGCAATTTATCATGGCCAATCCACCTAACCGGCATGTCGTTGGACTGTGGGAGGAAACCTGAGCACCCGGAGGGAACTCATGCAGACACGGGAGAATGTGCAGACTCCGCACAGACAGTGACCTAGCGGGGAATCAAACCTGGGACCCTGGCGCTGTGAGGCCACACAGTGAGTCACTTGTCCTACCGTGCTTCCCATACCGTGCTTGGCCAATGCTATTTGTTGCTTCCCTTGTGGCATTGGAGGAAGTGGAAGTAAACTACTCCACCTGTCTCTGTCTGACGAGATGCGTGTGGTGGTTTTCCTTATCTTGGACGTGCCACTGGGTGGAACCTCTCCTGTCTGGGCCCTCTCCCATGCAATATGAGCTGGTTTCTGCTGCAAGGACAAAAGAGAGTGTGGTAAGGCACTGCTGGTCTCAATGGTCAATGCCAGCTGCATGTTTCAGTAGTATTTAGGCTTTGAGGATTCAGTAAAGGCCCTTTTATTCACTTATTTTTCTTATTCCAGTCTCTAGCTGATATTTTCTAAAGAACTATGCTAACAAATGTTGGATGATTCATGATAATGCGTCATAAGAGACAATATTGTCAAAATTAGTTTGGAACTTGTGTGCATGGATGTGAATGTGAACATAATACTGTACAGGATATTCGAGTAACAGTTCTCCTGAATTAATTTTTTTTAAATTTAGAGTACCCGGGCGGCACGGTGGCACAGTGGTTAGCATTGCTGCCTACGGCGCTGAGGACCCGGGTTCGAATCCCGGCCCTGGGTCACTGTCTGTGAGGAGTTTGCACATTCTCCCCGTGTCTGCGTGGGTTTCACCCCCACAACCCAAAGATGTGCAGGGTAGGTGGATTGGCCACGCTAAATTGCCCCTTAATTGGAAAAAATGAATTGGATATTCTAAATTTATAAAAAAAAAAAATTTAGAGTACCCAATTCTTTTTTCCCAATTAAGGGACAATTTAGTGTCGCCAATCCACCTACCCTGCACATCTATTGGGTTGTGGGGTGAGACCCACGCAGATATAGGGAGTATGTGCAAATGCCACACAGACAGTGACCCAGGGCTGGGATCGAACCGGGTCCTCGGCATCATGGGACAACAAGGCTAAGCACTGTGCTGCCCTGAGATTCTTCACACTTAACCCAGATATCTGAAAGCACGTGGTTAGCAGAGATCTAACGACAAAATGGAGCAAGTCTGTTGGTATGCTGTACTATGCAATTTTAGCTGGTTAACTTCAGCTTGCATCCGGGTGCCCCTACTGGCTATGTCAACATGCCTGTACGATTTTTGGAGTTTGCCAAGTGGTACATTCCCATGGGATAAGTTCACAAACAGACCAGGCAAATATAAACTCTACCTGTGCAGATTTCTCAATAGCTTGCAATCTGGGAGGGTAAGCGATATAAAAAACTAACCACGGGGATTGTGAGGCCTTCACTTCGGGAGCTGTGAGCTGAAGAAATTCAGAGTGCAGTCTGGGAAGGTAAGTGATATAAAAAACGTACCACGGGGATTGTGTGGCCTTCATTTTAGGAGCTGTGAGTGGGAGAAATTCAGAATGCAGCTTTGGAACATTAGTGATACATAAAAACTTACCATGGGGATTCAGAGTACAGTCTGGGAAGGTAAGTGATATAAAAACTTACCTCGAGGATTCAGGGTGCAGTCTGGGAAGGTAAGTGATATAAAGAAATACCTCAGGAAATCAGAGTGCAGTCTGGGAAGGTAAGTGATTCTCTGAAACTGCCATCAAGTTCCGACTGGGGAAAGAAAACTGAAAAGTGACATAAAAATAATCTCTTATTGTCACAAGTAATAAGTTACTTTGAAAAGCCCCTAGTCGCCACATTCCGGCACCTGTTCGGGTAAGCCGGTGCGGGAATTGAACCTGCGCCGCTGGCCTTGTTCTGCATTAAAACCAGCTGTCTAGCCCACTGAGCTAAACCGGCATCACAAGAGGGCTGTGATTTGATTGGCTAACAGGGAAACTGCTAAATTTGAAAATCTATTTAAATTACTGGTTAGAAGTTGCTTTCAGACTGAGGTATTAAGGAAAAATATAAAACATTGTATTAAAAAACAAATTAGAAACTAATTAAATAAAATTGAGATGGAGGGTCAGCTGATCTGTTCTTCCTGCATGATGTGGGAGCTGGTGGACCCCATTGTGGTTCCCAGCGACCATATCTGGAGTAAGTATTGGTTGCTTGAGGAACTCTGGCTCAGAGTTGATAAGCTGGATTCTGAGCTTTGGACGCTGCGACATATCAGGGAGAGGGAGAGGTATCTGGACATTGTTTCAGGAGGCAGTCACACCCCTTAGATTAAATACCTTAAATTCGGCCAGTGGTCAGAGACAGGAGGGTGTGGCTGCGAGTGAGACAGATAGAGGGATCCAGGAGGTAGGGATGCTGGAGCCTCACAGCCCATGAACTTGTCCAACAGGTTCAAGATTCTTGCTCCCTGTGTGGACGGGAATAGGGGCTGCAGGGAGGATGAGCAAACTGACCATGGCACTGTGGTACAGGGAGCCATTCAATTGGGGGGCGAAAAACAAAATGTAGTCGTAATTGAGGATACTATAGATAGGGATATTGATACTGTTCTCTGTGAGCAGGATTGAGAATCTCAAAGTTTGTGTTGCCTACCTGGGGCTCGGGTACAGGGTATCTCACCTGGGCTACAGATGAACTTGGAGCAGGAGAGTAAAGATCCAGTTGTCATGGTCCACGTAGGTACCAACGACATAGGTAGAACAGGAACAGAGGTTCTGCAAAGGGAGTATGAACAGCTAGGAGCTAAATTAAAAAGCAGAACCAAAACGATAATAATCTCTGCATTATTACCTGAGCCATGAGCTAAGTGGCATAGGATCAACAAGATTAAGGAGGTTAATGCATGGCTCAAAGATTGGTGTGGGAGAAATGGGTTTGAATTCATGGGACATTGGCACCAGTACTGGGGAAGAGGGGACCTGTTCCGAATGGGATGATCTTCATCTGAATCATGCTAGGAACAGAGTCCTGGTGAATCGCGTAACTAGGGCTGTAGATAGGGCTTTAAACTAAATAGTGGGGGTTCAGTTTTATGGAGAATTAGAAAAGCAAAGGAAAAGGAGAAGGTAGAGGTGCAGGTTCATGACGAGGACTTTAAGCTAGTTGAAGAAGCCGAGGGCTCAGGAGAAGTTAGTAAAGCTTCCAGAACATGTAATAAAACAGAGACTATAGAAGTGGCAGGATCTAACTTCAGGCAGAGCAAAAAAGTGACAAATATGAGAAGGGAGGTGGTCAAAGCAGGACAGAGGGTGTTGCACCTAAATGCGCGCAGTATACGGAACAAGGCAAATGAGCATGCTGCGCACATTGAAATTGGTCGGTACGATATTGTGGGCATCACAGAGACGTGGCTGCAAGGGGATCAGAGCTGGGATCTAAATGTCCAAGCATATGCATCCTATTGAAAGGACAGGCAGAAGGGCAGAGGGAGCGGGGTTGGATTGTTATTAAGGAATGAAGTTAAATCAAAAGCAAGTTGCGATATAGGACCAGAAGGCACAGATTCAGTGTGGGTAGAATTGAGGAATCGCAAAGGTAAGAAGACCCTAATGAGTGCAGCACGGTAGCACCGTGGGTAGCTCTGTTGCTTCACAGCTCCAGAGTGCCAGGTTTGATTCCTGCTTGGGTCACTGTCTATGCCGAGTTTGCACGTTCTCCCAGTGTCTGCATGGGTTTCCTCCGGGTGCTCCGGTTTCCTCCCACAAGTCTCAAAAGATGTGCTGTTAGGTAATTTGGACATTCTGAATTCTCCCTCTGGGTACCCAAACAGGCGCTGGAATGTGGCAACTAGCGGCTTTTCACAGTAACTTCATGCAGTAATAATGTAAGCCTACTTGTGACAATAAAGATTATATAAAAAATATATAAAAAGTAATGGACAGGCCACCTAGCAGTAGTCAGCATGTGGGGCAGAAAATAAATCAGGAGATAGAAAAGGCATATAAGAAAGGCGATATTACAATAATCATGGGGACTTCAATATGCAGGTGGACTGGGAAAATCAGGTTGGTAGTGAATCCCAAAAAAAGGAATTTGTGAAATGTCTAACAGGTAGTTTTTTGGAGCAGCTTGTGGTCGAGCTCACTGGGGAACAGGCAAATCTGGATTTTGTGATGTGTAATGAGAGAGACTTGATGAGGGAACTTAAGGTGAAGGAACCCTTTGGGGGCAGTGACCACAATATGATAGAATTGACCCTGCAGTTTGAGAGAAAGAAGCTGGAATCAGATGTAACAGTATTACAATTAAATAAAGGTAACTACAAAGTTGTGATGGAGAAGTTGACCAGAGTTGATTGGAAGGGGAGCCTAACAGGGAAGGCAATGGAACAGCAATGGCAGGGGTTTTGGGGGGTTGTTCGGGAGGCACAGCAGAAATTTATTCCAAGGAGGAGGAAACAGGCTCAAGGGAGGATAAGGCATCCATGGCTGGTGAGGAAGTCAAGGACAGCATAAAAGCAAAAGAAAAAGCATACAAAGTGGCGAGGATTAGTGGGAAGCCAGAGGATTGGGAAGCCTTTAAAAGTGTGCAGAGGACAACTAAAAAAACAATAACGGGGGAGAAGATGAAATATGAGGTGTAAGCTAGCTAGTAATAGAAAAGAAGATAGAAAGAATTGTTTTCAATATATAAAAGGTAAGACAGAGACAAAAATAGACATTAGACCACTGGAAAATGAGGCTGGAGAAATAGTAATAGGAATCAAAGAAATGGCAGTCTTCATGGTGGAATACACTAGTGGGATGTCAGAGCTCCAGTAGAATCAGGGGGCAGAGGTGAATGTAGTGGTCATTATTAAGGAGAAGGTTCTGGGGAAACCGGAAGGTCTGAAGGTGGATATATCACCTGGACCAGATGGACTACTCCCCAGGGATCTAAAGGAGATAGCTGAGGAGATTGTGGAGGCATTGGTGGGGATCTTTCAGGAATCACAGAGGCAGTGAGGGTCCCAGAGGACTGGAAAATGGCTAATGTAACACCCCTGTTTAAGAAGGAAAATTATAGGTCGGTTAGCCTGAGTTCGGTCATTGGTAAGATTTTAGAACCTGTTATTAAAGATGCGATTGCGGAGTACTTGGAAGAGTATGATAAAATAGGACTGAGTCAGCATACCATTGCCAAGGGGAGGCCATGCCTAACAAGTCTGTTAGAATTCTTTGAGGAGGTAACAAGTAAATTGGACAAAGAGGAACCTTAGAATATGGTCTATTTACATTTCCAGAAGGCCTTTGACAAGCTGCCATATAGGAGGCTGTTAAATATGTTAAGAGCCCAAAGTGGTAAAGGTAAGATACTGACATGTATAGAGGATTGGCTGACTGGCAGAAGTCAGCGAATGGGGATAAAGTGGTCTTTTTCAATATGGCAGCTGGTGACTATTGGTGTGCCTCAGGGGTCAGTGTCGGGACCACAACTTTTCATAATATACATTAATGATCTGGAAGAAGGAACTAAAGGCACTGTTGCTAAATTTGCAGATGGTACAAAGATATGCAGAGTGACAGTTAGTATTGAGGAAGCAGGGGGGTTGCAGACGGACTTGGACAGGAAGGAAAGTGGGCAATGCAGTGGTAGATGGAATACAATGTGGAAAAGTGTGAGGTTATGCACTTTGGTCGGAAGAATAGAAGCATAGACTATTTTCTAAATGGGGAAATGCTGAGGAAATCAGAGGCACAAAGGAAGTTAGGAGTCCTCGTTCAAGATTCTCTTAAGGTTAACGTGCAGGTTCAGTCAGCTGTTAGGAAGGCAAATGCAATGTTAGCATTCTTGTCAAGAGTGCTAGAATACATGAGCAGGGATGTACTTCTGAGGCTTTATAAGGCTCTGGTCAGATCCCACTTGGAATATTGTGAGCGGTTTTGGGCCCCGTATCCAAAGAAGGATGTGCTGGCCTTGGAAAGGGTCCAGTGGACATTAATAGGAATGATCCCTGGAATGAAGAGCTTGTCATATGAGGAGTGGTTAAGGCATCTGGGTCTGTACCGAGGAGTTTAGAAAAATGAGGGGGGATCTTATTGAAACTTACAGGATAATGTGAGGCCTGGATAGAGTGGACATGGAGAAGATGTTTCCACTTCTAGGAAAAATTTGAACCAGAGGGCACACCCTCAGACTGAAGGGACGATCCTTTAAAACAGAGATGAGGAGGAATTTCTTCAGCTAGAGGGTGGTGAATCTGTGGAACTCTTTGCCGCAGAAGGCTGTGGAGGCCAAATCACTAAGTGTCTTTAAGACAGATAGATAGGTTCTTGATTAATAAGAGGTTATGGGGTTATGGGGAGAAGGCAGGAGAATGGGGATGAGACTCGATGGGCCGAGTGGCCTAATTCTGCTCCGATGTCTTATGGTATTGCATTAAACATGGCGATCATTCTTTTGCACAACCTATATATCCACCTGACCAAAAAAGTACAATGAAGCCTACTTGTGACAATAAGCAATTTTAATTTCATTTCATTTCATACACTCAAATGGTTTCAAAAATTAGAAAAAATCCATTGTTGGATCCCTTTTATAATTTTCAAAGAGGTTTACTATTTCACGGTAATTTGTACAAAAAAGTAGCCTTGAGCTGTTGTTCTTTGTGGAAAGGTGTGTAGGGCTTGGAGATATTTCCGGTACTATTGACCAGTAGTATCAGTATCAATTCTGCTTTCAAGGCCTGTGTTGAAATTTGTACATACATCCATCGAAGTGACATCCACAGAATAAAAAGGTTTTGTCCGACTGTCAAGAAAAAGAGACAGAAGTTTTAGTCCTGGCAAGGAAAGTGGCTGACACCATTTTAAAGATGTGATGCCACTTAAGGTTTCAAGATAATGTCCTGAGATCAAATTATACTTTGTCGAGTCAGTGTACAATTGCACTCCACATTTCAATTAAAGCAGATATTGAATCCACTGTAAGGTGAATTCTAATACTCCACTCATTCAAAGTTATAAAGTATTACATTCTCTACCATAGGACTATCTGTGTTATAGTATTTTCTTTGCTTGAAGGAGGAGATCATATTGATCATCATTTTAACTGTGAAGTAAGGAGAAATTTTGTTTCAGCAACAGATCACAAACAAGCAGACAAATATATCTGGTTGTCTTGCCTTTGTCAAGGAGTCCACAATAGAACCACTTTGGGTATAAGCTGAAAGCAAACATCTTCAATTAGGTTTAGCCAGTGATTTAGATAGAATAAATCATTGATACTGGAATTAAGGATCCCAAGCTTATTAACAAATGGTGGTTAATTGACTATTCAAACTCTGAATAGAGCTGATCAAACGATTTGAAGTTGTGGAACAGGCGCAACAGTGTAGGCTCTGTGCTGTGTGACTTCTACAGTTCTGTAGTTCAATCTATCAACTACTTTTAAAAACCTCAATTTTCAAAATGATTCTACAGAAGCCCGCCAGAAACACACACAGAGGAATGTGACCAAATGACACATGCTGAAGTCGGTTTTAAACTGACTTTGGTGAACTTACCTGGGATTCGCTGGCCTCCCCAGTGAGGCGGCAGCTGGGCGCCTCTCAGTACTGGTCCACAAAACGTGGACCAGGTGAAACAGCACCCGTTGGGGGGGGATGATCACCCAGGCCATTGGAGACCTCTGTGGTCAGGGATAGTGAAAGGTGGCTCCCCCAGGCCTGGCACTGACAAGTTGCCCAGGTGGCACTGTCAAGCTGGCAGGAGCACTGCCTGGGTTTCCAGTGCAAGGGTATCCAGGTCCCACTGCCAAGGGCCCAGGCCCGAGGAGTGCCAGGCCCATGAAAAGAGGGTGGTAGTGTGCAGGGCAGGTAAGTGGGAGGTTGGGAGTTGTGGGTGGAAGTCCTGGAAGTAGAAGGGCCTGTAAGTGGGCATGGGAGGGGTCTGAAGAGGGGGTACCCCACAGTGGGTATCCTTACTTGGGGAGGAGGTGGGGTAATGCCCATGTATGTGGGGGGAAGGGGGTGACATTACCCATGGGTGGGGGCTGTGAGGGTACCCACAAGCTCACTTAGAGATCGGGCAACCTTTCAAAATGGCAGCCCGATTTCTGAGTTCAGCTCCCCAGTGTTAAAAAAATGTAGAAGTGTGGGCTGAACCAATGAGAAACTCCTCAGGGCCCCAAAAAAGTCACTCAGTGTCACTGAATAGCGGTGGGGATCCCACCGCCGGAAAACTCCCGGAAAACCCCCCACAAATAAGCATAGAAATTTTTGGGAGAATCGCACCCTCTCATTCTTGTCCCGCTCTGTAATTTCCGTGCAAATGTGCTCCTATCTTTCCCACTGGTTGATGGCCTCTAGAATAATCCTATTAGTGCAATGGCACCTCTATTATCTCTTTTTTTTAAAATTTAGATTACCCAATTATTTTTTCCAATTAAGGGGCAATTTAGCGTGGCCAATCCACCTACTCTGCACATTTTTGGGTTGTGGGGGCGAAACCCACGCAGACACGGGGAGAATGTGCAAACTCCACATGGACAGTGACCCAGAGCCGGGATCGAACCTGGGACCTCAGCGCCGTGAGGCGGTTGTGCTAACCACTAGGCCACCGTGCTGCCCTACCTCTATTATCTCTTAACATTAACCAAATAGATTAACCCCTGCCCAATCAAGGATATCCCCTCCCAATCTACAATATTCTCCTTAATCAATACTATTACCCCATCTCCTTTCTCTCCTTGCCTATCTTTGCTGAAGAGCTTATATCCTTGAGGGAAGTAGGGCCAGAAAATTTGGAGGCACTGGCCATGATCTTCTAGTTGTTCCTTGATATTAGGGTAGTTCTTGAGGAATGGAGAATTGTGATTTTCTACGCACCTTACTACGCTCCATTCCTTGTTCAAATTCAATTTCAAGATGGAGCAGTCTAACAAGATCATTTTCCTTGATGTTCTAGTTGAGAAATTCACTTATGGTTTCTCCACTACTGTGTACTGCAAACCTACCTCCAACAGTCAGTGGGATCCATACAGCTCCATGTGCTATAAGATTAGCTTTACTTGCCATCTTATAAATAGGACCCTAGCCATTTGATCACTTTGCAAGCTTGGCACAGAAAAAGAGGACATCAAAGGTATCTTGCAACACAATGACTTTCCTGATGAGATTATTGTTTGCTGGGTATTGTGCAAACTCGCAAAAGGATCAAAGGCCTCAACTTTCAGACCTGAAAAGTGCCTGGTCTATCTCAAAATACCCTGGAAGGGCAAAGGATTTCAAAAATTTGAACAATAGGTTGTTCAAATTCAGCCACTTAGTGCTGCTGCCACATAGTGGTTAAATGAGTGGTATTTTAAATTAGCCTGATGCTGCTGTAAAGAGACATTCTGCTGACCATACAATTAAGTTACGCTGTATATGCATTTCAGTGCTAGTATGATGCCAGGTGCACAGGCCGTACGTCCCAACAATTGGCTGATCAAATCAAAGAGCATGTTCCTTTATAATAGGCAGTGTGAGGGCAGCATGGTGGCGCAGTGGGTTAGTCCTGCTGCCTCAGGGCACCGAGGTCCCAGGTTCGTTCCCGGCTCTGGGTCACTGTCCGTGTGGAGTTTGCACATTCTCCCTGTGTTTGCGTGGGTTTCGCCTCCCCAACCCAAGAGATGTGCAGGCTCGGTGGATTGGCCACGCTAAATTGCCCCTTGATTGAAAAAAAAAGAATTGGATACTCTAAATTTAAAAAAAATAGGCAGTGTACAGACCATACTCAACCAGTCTGCATTGCAAAACCTAAAACAAAACGTCAGCTGTTTAATGGGATTCTGCACGTGCTGCACAATCCTTTTTTAAAAATAAATTTTGAGTATCCAATTATTTTTTCCAATTAAGGGACAATTTAGCACAGCCATTCCACCTATCCTGCACATCTTTTGGATTGTGGGGGGTGAGATCCATGCAGGCATGAGGAGAATGTGCAAACTCACACGGACAGTGACCCAGGGCTGGGATAGAACCTGGGACCTCGGTGCCATGAGGCAGCAGTGCAACCACTGTGCTGCTCTGCTTGACATCTTGAGTGTGGTAATAGCTACACTAATAACCAATGCAAGATAATCAATCAAGCTCACAAAGGGACTCACTTATGCTTAAAGTGAGACACATTCATACACAGGGAAATTCATACACAGGGACATTCATACACAGGATTGTTCTTTGCAAAATGGAATATGTTCAGGTTTTGTGCCTTTTTTGAATTATCAGGGAACTTGGGAACTTTTAATTCCCTGTTGCTTTCTCCATGGCTAATCAGAATCAACTTTTCAATATCTTCTGTCGTCTAAATTTGAAGTTTGGGGTTCTTGCATTTGTCCTGATGGATGCAAGACAAAAATTTTCAATAACATGTTTCTCTTTTCAACAACTTTATAGAATTATGTTACACCCTTTTAACAAAAGGGCATCAGATATGAACTAATCTCAGAAAGTTAAAGCTGGTTCACTCCAGTCCAAGCACCCTTTTTACAATGTGGTGTTAATTAGTGCCAATCAGGTTCTATGGCATTACAAATTAGGTGTTATTCCTTCAGGTATTATTAATGGAAATTATATTTAGTTTGTCTTTTCTTCTTTCCTAATTATATCTTCCTTTCCTATTTATTTTCTTGTATCTGATTTGACATCTCATTTACTGAATTTAATTTCCTTTTCAGTTTTGTGCTGTTGATTTCTCAGTATTTGTGCTGTTAAGTTCCCATTTTTTTTTATCAGTTCGGTTAATGGCAAATAGTTTCTTGTCCTGTTCACCAAGGTCCCAGATGCCTGGTTTCCCTCACTGCAACATTATCAGTTGCACTTTCAGCAACTTGCCATGCAAGAATTTTAAAAGCACCTACATGGAAGTCCAACTAACAACATATGCTGTTAAGTGCCCTGCTACAGCAAATTACCTTGAGTGAGATCCCAGTGCAAATATGCCTCCCCCCTTAACTTGTTTATTCTAAGTGACATTGTTGTAGGATAGCCCTGAAATAGTAACTTGAAATGGTAACTTGTATGTGGTAAAATGTTTGGAAATCGGAGTGCTGAACCTCAGTGGATGGATCAAATTATACCGTTCCAGAATTGTTTGAAGTTTCTCTGAGGGTATTATTGTGGCAGTTTTTTTTCATGGGACCTGGTCATTGCTGGGAAGGCCAGCATTCCTAAATGCCCTCGAACTGAGTGGCTCGCTAGGGACACTAAGAGTCAATCACATGTAGGTCAGGCTCGGTAAGCATGGCAGTTTTCCTTCCCTGATGGACATTAGTGAACCAGATTCATTTTTTTAAAACTACAATGATCATAATTAGACCTTTAATTCCAGGCTTTTATTGAATTCAAATTCCACCATCTGCGTAGTGGGATTCGAACGCATGTTCCTTGAGCATTACCCTGGATCTCTAGATTACTAGTCCTGTGAAAATACCATCTGATGCGACCATCAATTCATTCTGAGACACGAGTTGGAGTAAACTGTGGCTTTAATTGGCTTACAACTAAGCCTGCCTGCGACTGCACGATACTGAGGGTAGTCTCGTAGGACAGCAGCACTTATACTCCCTAAAGGGGGCGGAGCCTAGGGCAGAGCCCTGTACATGCTCCTCATCTCCCCCTGTGGGCAGCGCCTCGCAGTGGGTCACAGATGGGGCCCACAGGGACAACAGTAAGGAACAGTGTAAATTACCAGTTACACATTCACCACACCATCGTTCCACTGCCATCTTTTCTAAATATATATATATTTAATTTTTAATTAAGGGGCTACACAGCGCCAGGGTCCTGGGTTCGATTCTTGGCTTGGGTCACTGTCTGTGCGGAGTCTGCATGCTTTCCCTGTGTCTGTGTGGGTTTCCTCCGGACTCTCCAGTTTCCTCCCACAAGTCCCGAAAGACGTGCTTGTTAGGTGAATTCTGAATGCTCCCTCAAGTTTCCCAAACAGCCATAGGAGCGTGGGGACTAGGGGATTTTCACAGTAACTCCATTGCAGTGTTGATGTAAGCCTACTTGTGACACTAATAAATATTATTATTAATTTAGTGTAACTAACCTGCACATCTTTGGATTGTAGGGGTGAGACTGACACAAACATGGGGAGAATATGTACACTCCACATGGAAAGTGACCCAGGGCTGGGAATGAACCCAGGTCCTCAGCACCATGAGGCAGCAGTGCTAACCATTGCTCCACCATGCTGCCCTGCCTTCGCCATCTTTGACCACAGACCACAAAGAGAGCATGAACGAATGATAATCACGAGATGATAACCATGCAAATTGCAATACCCAGGGCTTTTGCTGCTAGTGAATAATAGGTTAGGCTAAGCTCGAATTATTAAGCATTCTTTATGTTAAGTAACTGTTCTAACTATGGGAGGCACAATATACTTTCCCCCCATAACACTATCTCAACTTTGAAAACTCACTATGCAGACACAATTTATTAGGGTGCCAGCTATTTAAACAGCAAGTTCCTTCAATCACATCCGTAAAGGATTTTGTTCCTTCTCCTCCTACCCAACCTCTCACATTAAGTGTGTATCATTTATATGGAGCTCTGTGATGATCATGCAGGCAGTCACAATTACCACAGGCTGTAGGGTACCGCTTGACCATATATCACCCACATTTTGAAATTGCGCAGAGTGCAATCTAATCAGACGAGAAAGCATATGCGAAGCCAGCAAGTTTCACATAGATTTTGCTGCCTGATCCTACCCTGCAAAACTTTGGGAAAATTGCACCCATGGGATGGATATTGCAGTAACCCCCAATAGGCAGACAAACCCCCCAAAGGACAACAACAGCCTGTGCAGTCAACGCAGAGGAGGGAGTTGTTACGATCACAGTAGTTAGTTGCTGAACAAGATCCAGAGGTAAACCTGTCTGACTGACCATAACCCTTTTTTTGTATTTGAGAATAAGATTTTTAACAAGAAAAATGACTTCAGCATGCGATTAAATTGCATGGTTTTTAAAAATAAATTTAGAGTACCCAATTATTATTTTTCCAATTAAGGGGTAATTTAGTGTGGCCAACCCACCTAACCTGCACATCTTTGAGTTGTGGGGGTGAAACCCATGCAGACACGGGGAATATGTACAAACTCTACACAGACAGTGACCTGGGGCTGGGATCGAACCCAGGTCCTCAGCGCTATAAACAGCAATGCCAACCACTGCTCCACCGTGCCACCTAAAGTTGTATGGTTAAAACAGTCTTACCAAACAACTCTCAAAAAACCCACATGGTCAGAATACACAAGTGGCCTTCTTGGCAACAACTCCCCCATAGATGTTTAGTTACCCAAGGCAAAGAACTGCTGTCACTTTAATAAAGGTATACCACTTGATTCCTCAACGACTTCTGATATGGAAATTCAAAAGAAAGGTTCAGAAACAGACTGATTTCTGAAAACAATGACGTTTCTGGCTTGATTGGATGGCTGCTTCAAATTCATAATTTTCACACCTTCTGTCAGCAGACATTTGGTTCAAAACAAATGCATCACTCAGCTAAACCTCTTCCCTCAAAAATATTTTTCCCTTTAATCTCATATGCCATCGTCCTTAAACACTTCTTCAAACTCAACCATTCCAAATATAAGAATCTTTCATGCTTTCCTATTTTGCCTCCACTTTTGAGTCAATAAAATGTAATGTATCTTTGTAAGGCGTAAAAATTACTTGTCACTTCAGAACTTTGTCTTTGGAATTCAACAGCTGTAAAGTCAAGCCCCTAGCTATCTCATAATGCAAGTTTCAAACCCAACCTATTTACTGGTGAATCCAACCTCACTGCAGCCTCTCATTACAAATGCATGAACCTTACCTCTTTACCCTTTTATCTTTCAGCTCTCACAGAGTTGTCTCCATTAACCTCCCCCACGTTTAGTTAATAATGGACATTTACAAAGCCTTCTCTACAGAATACCTCGATTTCCCCAGAATATTAATAAAATACCTCACAGAGTGAACATTTAAAGTGAATTGTGGGGTTCTGATCAAGCTTTAATTTGGATGACATCAAGTTTCTTGAGTGTTATTGAAGTTGCATGCGTCCAACCAACTTGTGCTTTTAAGGTGGTGGATTTACAACCTGGAATATCAACTCCCAAACATAACCATTTTGCAGCCATGTTTTAGTAATCGGAGAATAATTACAGCACAGAAGGTCATTCAGTCAGTAGTAGTGTCCATACTAATTCTCTGCAAGAGTAACTCAGTCCCACTTCCTCGCTCTTTCCCTGAAGCCCTATAAATTCTTTCTTCAGGTGCTTACTCATTTCCCTTCTGAAATCCACAAGTGTATTTGCCTCACATTTCCAATTGTAACTGCTTTGTGAAAATGCTTTTCCTCCTGTCGCCACAGGTTCTTTTGTCAATCATCTTACATCGTGTCTTCTGGTTTACAACTTGGCTGCGAATGGAAATTGTATCCACTCAGTCTGGACTCCTCATGTGTTTGAATATCACTATCAAATCTTCGCTCAACCTTCTCTCCTCTAAGGAAAACAACCCAAACTTCCCCCATCTATTCACAATAATGAATGACCAATAATGAAGCTACGTAATCTTGAAAGAGAGAAACATAGCAAGAGTGGAAGATAAAACAGGAGGCAAAACTCATATACGTTCGCAATTATGTTTAAGAAAAGGGTACTTCACACAATTATTTCGCACAGGCGGCCAGTTAGCCCTCTTGCGCTGGTTCTTTGAAAGAGGCAGTCAATTAGTCGCAGACCTCTGCTCTTCTCCAGTGTTGCAAATTTCTCCCCATCAAATATATACACAATCCATTTTTTAAAAAATTACAATGAAAACTGCTTCCACCAATTTTTCAGGCAATACCTTCAAGATCATAGAGACCAAAGCAGTGGATCAAATGAGAAGGGATTTTTGTAGATGGGCATGCTCCCACTGACGCTGGCGAGGAGGGTTCAGACGGTGAAGATGATTGTCCTTCTGAGACTGCTTTTCTTTTATCAGTGTCTCCCGATTTTTGTCCCAAAAGCTTTTTCAGAAGTATGAATGTGGCGATATTGAGGTTTATATGGGCGGGTAAAACCCGAGAGTAAAGAGGACACTCCTGGAACGGGCCCGCGGGGAAGGGGGATTGGCTCTCCCGAGCTTTATTAACTATTGCTGGGCTGCCAACATATCGATGGTCAGGAAGTGGGTAGTGGGAGAGGGGTTGGTCTGGGAGCGGATGGAGACAGCTTCTTGCAAAGGTAAGAGTCTGGAGGCTTTACTGACGGTGCTCCTGCCATTCACGCTGACTCGGTACTCCACAAGTCCTGTGGTGGTGGCAGCCCTGAGGGTGTCTGGGCAATGGAGGCAGCCTGTCAGACTGGAGGGGACGTCAGTGTGGTCACTGATCTGTGACAATCACCGTTTTTTTCTCGGGGGGGGGGGGGGGTGGATGGGGGCTTTAAGGTATGGCAGTGGGCAGGGATTGAGAGGTTTAGGGATCTATTCATCCAGGAGGGCTTCCCGACCTTGGAGACATTAGAGGAGGAGTTTGATTTGACGGCAGGGAACGGGTTTCGGTACCTTCAAGTGCGGGACTTTGTACAGAGACAGGTCCCAATGTTCCTCGCCTCCCCGAGGGGACTACAGGATAAAGTGCTGTCAAAAACAGGGGTTGGAGGTGTGAAGGTTTCGGACATATACAGACAATTGTTCGAGTGGGAAGGGGCCCCTATCAGAGTGATGAAGAGGAAGTGGGAAGAGGAGCCAGGAGGGGAGCTGGAAACTGCACTGTGGAAAAAAGCCTTGAAAAGGGTAAATGCATCCTCATCCTGTGCTAGACTTAGCTTGATTCAGTTCAAGGTAGTCCACAGGGCCCACATGACGGTAGCTTGGATGAGTAGGTTCTTCAAGGAGGTGGAGGACAGATGTGGGCGGTGTGGGGGTAGCCTGGCCAGCCATGTTCATATGTTTTGGGCATGTCCGAAACTGAAGGAATTCTGGCAGGGATTTGTGGATGTTATGTCAAAAGTCCTGGAAGGTAGGGTAACTCCGACTCCAGAATTAGCAATATTTGGGGTGTCGGAGGATCCGGGAGCAAAGGGGGGGAGGGAGGCCAATATTCTGGCCTTCTCCTCCCTGGTGGCCCGGAGATGGATCTTGCTGAGATGGAGGGACTCGGAGCCCCCGAAATCAGGAGTGTGGGTCAGCGATATGGTAGAGTTTCTCAGTCTGAAAAGAACAGTTCGCTCTCAGAGGATCAATACAGGGATTTGCCCGGAGTTGGCGGCCGTTCATCGATTTCTTTAACAAAAACTGAACGTCAGCAGTAAGGGCGGAAAGGGAAAAGCGGGGTGGGGGGGGGAACAGGAGGCACGGTAATGTTAAATAAGGACAGGGAATTTAGTATACAGATAATTGGGGATAGGGCGGAAGAAGTGGGGTACGTGGTCTATTGTTTGTTGCTATTTTAGGGGGTATTTTTACGTCGACCCGGGCGGTTGTTTTAGAAATGTCAGTATGTTTAATTGTGAAAATTACAAATGCTTCAATAAAATATTTTCTAAAAAAAAATCATAGAGACAGCAAGAAAATCTCAGCAGGTCTGGCAGCATCCATACGGAGAGAAAATTTAGATTATAGGCACAATTTACCAGCCGCATCCTGATGGAATGTGGCCTGTAGATTCCGGGAGAGAACGATCCCGGGATTCCCGAGTCGTTATGCCTCGCGAGATTGAACAGGATCTCATGAGACAACGCGATCAGGGTCCCGCCCATCAGAGCTAAGTGAGATTAGAAATTCACTTAACTCTGCAGATGCCAGACCCCAGACGGAACCGGGGACAAAACCAGAGACCAGATGAAACGGCACTCGGTGGGTCGCCCAGGCGATCGGAAGCTGGTATCTGGGCCACCCTGGCACCTTAGCACTGCCAGTGCCACCCTGGCGGTGCCTATATTCACTACTCTCAATGCAGCCTCGACATTGGCGAGACTAAACACATTCACTTAGCCCGCAAGCATGACCCCAACCTTCCTGTTGCTTTCCATTTCAACTCAGCATCTTGCTCTCATGCCCACCCTTGGCCTGTTGCAATGCTCCAGCGAAGCGCAATGCAAACTGGAAAAGCGGCACCTCACCTTCCAAATAAGCAAATTACAGCCCTCAGGACTGAATATGGAGTTCAACAACTTCGACTGTGATCTTTTGCCTCCATTTTTTCCTTTTGTTTACATTTTTCTTTGCAAAATCCTTTCTCCCCCAGCAAGCCATTTATTTTTTTCTTACCTTTTGCTACATCTTTGTTGTAATCTCTCCTTGCTCCCACTAATCACTATTCCACCCCCTCTTATACAATGAGGAGATGCTGGTAAGAAGTCTTACAACACCAGGTTAAAGTCCAACAGATTTGTTACGAATCACTAGCTTTCGGAGCACTGCTCCTTCCTCAGTTGATTCACCGGAGGAAGGAGCAGTGCTCCGAAAACTAGTGATTCAAAACAAACCTGTTGGACTTGAACCTGGTGTTGTAAGACTTCTTAATCTTATATGACATTATCTCCTGAAAAAAGATCACCTGGACTCAAAATCTTAACCTAATCAGTACCCTAGAGATACTGCCAAGCTGCTGAGTTATTCCAGCTTTTTCTATTTTTCGTCCAAGATTACAGTATCTGCAGTATTTTGCTTTTTTACCATTCAATATCATAACTTTGCCCCTTTAGCTCTTTTCAGCAATGCATAGAAATCAATTCATATACACGTGCGTATTAAAAATCAGAAGTTGCATGGTCCTGAATGAGGTTCAGATGGAAGGTCTCCAGAAGTGGTTAAAGCAAATTACTGCTAGAATCTGAAACAAAAGCAGGAAATACTGGGCAATCTCAACAGGTCTGACAGCATCTGTGGAGAGAGATGGGAGCTAACGTGAAGTAGATCGCTGTTGCCTTGTATCCCAATGAAATCAGCTCCAAATCCCTAACCTGTGCGCGTCTATCAACACCACCCTCCCACCACCCAGCAGTTTGAGTCCACCCTCGAAGAGGCGCCAAACCAGTTTTGAAGGTTGCCACAAGACAGGTTGCAAAGCTTTGCTGTGGATTCTGGTAACAAGGCCACTGTACCATTTTACAGGGAGTTTTTTGTGTGTTTTTTTAAATTTTGCTTTCGTTTTGATGGCGGAGGCAGCGAGGGATAATTCGCAACCGAATCGGCCTTTCCTTTGCAAGCAGGCCGCTGCGAACCGGACGCTCGATTTCTCGGTGGTAGCGGTGCTGCCGGCGGGCGGGAGCGGGGAGAGAATGGGATCGGCGACTCCGAAGCAATTCTGCCAACTCCTGCAGAGGCCGCTCATCAGCATCACACTGGAGAGATTCGAGAGGTGAGCGAGTTAGAACGCTGCCCGGAGATCACACGACGTTCCACTCGCTGCTGACGTCACAATACCTCCGGGCAAAAAACCTGTGAATGGAAACAATTTACATTTCTCTAGCACCTTTCACCATCCCCCCCTTTCCCGGCGTCCCAAAACATTACACAGTTATTCAAAGAATTTTGCAGCACAGTTGCAGCTGCCGTACAGCTTGACTCATACTGAATCTATTGGAGTCTGAGTTGCTAACTTTTGCTCGGGCATTGCTGGAGGTTACATTTATGATTGCCAGCTCTGGCTGGACATATCTCTGGAGGTGTCACCACATTACTTATGTCATCCACCTCTAGGTTCTTGCCATTAGCCGGCAAGGCAATCAGAAACCAAGCAGGCTCCCCATTATCTGATTAGACGATTCTTGACCCCGTGTCTAACGTTTTTATAACAAACAAAACTGTTAAAATCAAAACATAATTTATAACGCTTGATGATTTATTCCCAGGGATACTCACAGCAGTGACCTGGAAATTAATAATAATAACTTTTTATTGTCACAAGTATGAAGTTACTGTGAAAAGCCCCTAGTCTCCACATTCCGGCGCCTGAATTGTTAGTTCTTAGAGATCCAGGAATGACAGCTCTAGGTTACATTGCAGTATTGTATAATACTTACAGCTATTCAGCCCAACAAGCCGATGTGGATATTTACATTCCACATGAACTTCTTTTCACCCTATTCATATATCCTTCTGTGGCTTTCTCCCTCATGTATTTATCCAGCTTCCCCTTAAATGCATCAATGATCATGTGGCATTTTCACCACAAGAAAACACATGTGATGACTGATGGCGGCATGAGAATTGTTGCCATGACTTCTACAAATACTATTGCATTTGCCTTGTAAAGGTTGGGTTCCCAGTAGTTGAATATCTTTGTTGATGGTTTGTAGCCATTGTGTGAGTAGTTCCAAAAACCAGGAAGCCACTGAGAGTAAGGGAAAGGGAAATCTAAGATGGCGGGGTTGTGGTGTGGGGGGGGGGGGGGGGGGGGGGGGGGGCGGTGGCGGTGAGAGAAAAGGAAACCAAAGTTGGAGAAACAATATGTCGAGGGAAACTCAGGTTAGGAGAAACTTCAACTCAATCAGTAACTAATGGTAACTCACTGAAATTGCACTGCTAATAGTTTACAGGTAACACTCAGAATTCCATTCTGACCAACATTAACTCATTGATAGATGATATGTAACCGGCATTAGTAAGGTGTAATGCCCTGAAATGTGACCTGTAACTCAAAATAAGCCTACGAACAGCTAAACTTCGCCATGGAACCATAGCTAGAAGATTCATAAACTGCACTGCAGGCCCGCCAGTTAATTCACTTTCAATAGGCCTATCACCTTAAACTCTTCTTGTATTCAGATTGTGTGTGAAGATGGCAACTCTGAACTGGAAATTCACTTGGAGCTGAACTGTAATTGAGACTCCGTGTGTTTCAACTGGCCATTACGGGCCAACCGGAAATAATCGAGAAATTACACAAAGGACATGTAGACTCTTTTTGGATTTGGATTTGTTTATTGTCACGTGTACCGAGGTACAGTGAAAGGTATTTTTCTGCGAGCAGCTCAGCAGATCATTAAGTACATGGAAAGAAAAGGGAACAAAAGAAAATACATAATAGGGCAACACAAGGTATACAATGTAACTACATAAGCACCGGCATTGGATGAAGCTTACAGGGGTGTAGTGTTAATGAGGTCAGTCCATAAGAGGGTCATTTAGGAGTCTGGTAACAGCGGGGAAGAAGCTGTTTTTGTGTCTGTTCATGCATGTTCTCAGATTTCTGTGTCTCTTGCTCTTTTGAGTCACCTCTCACAGAGATATCGCCCTAAACTTAGTCCAGCACCAAAAATTCTAAACCACTCCCAGGACTCAGTCTGAAGAAAGGAGATATTGCATAGAATAAAGAAATTACAGCACAGGAGGAAACTATTTGACTTGTATATTCCATTCCTCCTATGTTCTTTAACAGTCCTCTTAGAACATAGAATATACAGTGCAAAAGGAGGCCATTCGGCCCATCGGGTCTGCACTAACCCACTGAAGACCTCACTTCCACTCTATCCCCGTAATCCAATACCCCCTCCTAATCTTTTTTGGATACTTGGGGCAATTTAGCATGGTCAATCCACCTAACCTGCACGTCTTTGGATTGGGAGGAAACCGGAGCTCCTGGAAGAAACCCACGCAGACACGGTGAGAACGTGCAGACTCCGCACAGCCAGTGACCCAGCAGGGAATCGAACCTGGGACCCTGCGCTGTGAAGCCACAGTGCAAGCCACTTGTGCCACCGTGCTAAATTAAACTTTGGTCTCTACCTAAATACCACACATGGTGAAGAATTCCATCGTTTTGGAGTCCTCAGTTCAAAAACCTTTCCCCTTCATTATCATAATGAGAATCTTTGGTTTCTGCCTAGTTATCTATTTCCATATTTGCGGAAACAATCTTTTACTATTTACACTTAGGTTTCACTTCTCCCTTTTCTGCTGCTCCTCTGTTGATT
Source organism: Scyliorhinus canicula (assembly GCF_902713615.1). NCBI lineage: Eukaryota > Metazoa > Chordata > Chondrichthyes > Carcharhiniformes > Scyliorhinidae > Scyliorhinus > Scyliorhinus canicula. Next base: position 104,461,170 of record NC_052150.1, read on the forward strand.
ACACTCCCACTCACCATGTGTATCACCAGGCTCTGTAAAAAATACAGGTTTCTATTAAAATGCTTAATATATACCTTTCACTTCAGTGGGAAAATACACTATCAGCAACTGTGCTTAGACAAACAAGACGTTCCTAAAATTGGGAGTTCCCTGCTGAGGCCTGAGAAAATGCCATTCGATAGCGCCCAGAACAACAGCACTAAACCCGACAAAACGGGACTCTTTTTTTTGTTAAATCGCAGCCATTAGGTCAGATGACCGAAAACCTGGTTGAAGAGGTAGGTGTTGAAGGGTGTTTCAAAGGAGCAAAGCGGGATAGAGAGGTGGAGATTTGCAGAAAGGGAATTCCAGATCCTGGGGCCTAGGCTGCTGATGGCACAGCCATCAGTGGTGGGACAATAGCATTGGGAATGCACAAGATGCCAGAATTAGAGGAGCGGAGATATCTTCAATTGTTGTGGGGATGGAAGATATTATAGAGTTAGGAGGGGGCAAGATCATGGAGGGATTTGAAAACAAGGAAGAAAATTTTAAAATCAAGATGTTGCTTTACTAGGAGCCTAAGTATGTCAGCCAGCACAGACTGATAGGGGAACAGATCTTGCAGCGAGTTAAGTCATGGATAGCAGAGGTTTTGATGACCTCAAGCTGATGGGGGGGATAAAATGTGGGAGGTCAGTCAGGAGTGTGTTACAGTCATCGGGTTCGGGTGTAATGAGAGCATAAACAAGAATTTCAGCAGCAAGTGAGCTGGGACAGGACAATGTTGGGTGATACTATGGAGTCTTAGTAATGGAACAAATATGACATTGGAAACTTATCATGGGATCAGATATGATATTAACGTTGCAAAAAGACTGCCTTAATCTCAGATTGTTGCCGTGGAGAGATGAAATCAGTAGCTAGAGAACAGCGTTTGGAGCAAGAATCAAAAACAACGGCTTAATTCAGTCTTTCTAATATTTAATTGGAGGAAATTTCTGCTTATCCAGTACTGGATGTTGGATTAACAGTCTGATAATTTAGGAGCAGTGGATGAGGCAAGACAGATGGAAGTTCACAAGAATGGAATGAAGGGCTTGTCGTTTGAGGAACGATTGAGGTCTCTGGGTCTGTATTTGTTGGAGTTTAGAAGGATGAGGGGGGATCTTATTGAAACTTACAGGATATTGCGAGGCCTGGATAGAGTGGACTTGGAGAGGATGTTTCCACTAGTAGGAAAAACTAGAACCAGAGGACATCACCTCAGACGAAAGTGACGATCCTTTAAAACAGAGATGAGAAGGAATTTCTTCAGGCAGAGGGTGGTGAATCTGTGGAATTCTTTGCCGCAGAAGGCTGTGGAGGCCAAATCACTGAGTGTCATTAGAGATAGATAGATAGTTTCTTGATTAATAAGGGGATGAGGAGTTATGGGGAGAAGGCAGGAGAATGGGGATGAGAAAAATATCAGTCATGATTGAATGGCGGAGCAGACTCGATTAGGCCGAGTGGCCTAATTCTGCTCCTATGTCGTATGGTCTTTTGCAGACAGGGCTGGGTTTTGTTAGCATACATATGAAAATCAATGCTGCGCCTTCAGATGATGCCACTGAGAGGCAGCATGTAGATGAGAAATAGGAATAGAAAATGCAAGCCCAAACAAAATAAATATCATAATTTATTGGTCTACATGGATAAATGTCTCAAGATAATTATGATTTTGAAGGAAGAACGTTTGATTTGTATAGAAAGAAAGGGAAGTATTTAATATAATGCCTTTTATGACATCCGGCCTTCTCAAAGTACTTTACAGCTAAAGAGGTACTTTTGACGTGTGGTCCTTCTTATAATCTAGGATAATCTTATGGACTAATGAAACAATGGCTGAATTCAACCTTTGATACATATGGCATGCAAGCTAAGATTAAATGAAAGATTTAAATGAAATGAAAGTTGATGGAAGGAACCAACTTCATCAATGACCATCCTTCCATCAAAAGATCTGAAGTGAGAATGTTCACTATGTTCAGCCCCATTCACGACTCTTCAGATACTGAAGCAGCCCATATTGTTATACTATTATAATGCAGTAAGACCTGGAGATAGTTCCAGGATTTTAACCCGGCAACAGTGAAGGAATGACAATATATTTCCAAGACAGGATGATGAATGGCTTGGAGGGAACCTCCAGGTTGTGGTGTTTTCTGCCCTTGTCCAACAAGAGAGAATTTCATCATTGCGCCATGACATTAAATGACATTATCCCCATTATCAACATCCTGGAAGTTACAATCTATGAGGCACACTTGCCTGGATGAGTGCAGGTCCAACAACACTCAAGAAGCTTCACACGATCCAGGACAAAGCAACCTGCTTGATTGGGATCTCATCCACAAACATTCGCTCCTCCAATTCCCCAAAATACGAATTCGTGACAAAGTTGCCAAATAGGCCACCCACCCTTAGACCTATTGAGGTCTTTAACTGTCCAATTAACTAGCAATGAAGGACTTCAATCCACCTCCTGGGCAGCTGATATATTTTACGTGCGACCCCTCCAAAAACACATCCCAGCAGGGGACATAAAATCCAGACCACAATGTATTTAATAAAACTTACAGCACAGAGACAGGTATTTGGCTCAGCTGGTGTCTTAACAGTGTTCATACTTCACACATGAGTGTCCTTGGAATCGCCGCACGGGGCCCACAGGGTAGGAATGCTTGTCTTCCCCATACTCCTTGTGGAGTATGTGCTCTCCTGCTAGGGGCGGGGTATCTCAATTACCGAGAGCAGTGTTTTTCAAACTTTTTTTCCTGGGAGCCACTTTTACCAACCAACCGTCCTTCGTGACCCACGACCACGGACCTTTGTGACCCACGCCAGCTGAACTTCGTGACCCATTCCACAGAACCTTGCGGCATACCATTTTTGCTTACCTTTAATGCAACAGATGAGCCTGCTTGGTCCTCACAATCTCACTTGCTTTTGTCATTCAATGTTACATTTTTGCTAAGGACTTCAGCTGATGATTTAAGTTCTCACTGCATCCTTTGAGAAAAAAATCAAGAGGTTTGTCCTCGAACACACCATGCATAGTCTTCAAATGTTTTGAAGTTTTGAGGGTTTTAAAATCTTGTTTGCCAGTACTTCCCTGTACATAACACACATGGGCTTTGCATTCTGATTTGCATTGGTACAATTATTAAAGCCATACCTCAAGAAATCATCTTTATATGGCTTTGTTCCTGATTTCAGCTTCTTCTTAGTGGGTTGTTCTTCAGGGGCCCTGGAGCTCACACCAGCACTGCTACGGGCTCTCCTGAAAAGCTCTCTCCAACAGATCCAGTTGTGATATCCTGGCCTGTTGGTGCCCCTGGTCCTCTCTTCCTTATGATAAAATGATCCATCTTTAGTTCTTCACACAGTCCTGTTGCTTGCTTGCTGGCAGCTATAAAATGGAGGAATTGCTCCTCCCTGATTTCACGCTCAAAGCATGGATCTTGTGACATCAGTCGAGCGCGTGACCTGCTCTCTGCCACCGCTTCTGGAGGGAAGAATACCGTGTTAAAAAACAACTTTGGTCCTGGGACAGTGTGATGAAGTCAGGGCTCTGGGCATTGGGCTGTGCACTGCCGGATCCATCTGAGGGCGTAGGCATGCGTGAGGGAGCCGGCATTCACAACCTAAAAGCTGGTCACGGCCGTTGGGAGCTTCTCATGCGATTGGGAACGCTGCAACCCATCGCTCCTTGACCCTCCTGACACCCAACGTGACCCACCTGTCGGTCGCTACCCTGAGTTTGAAAAACCCTGACCTAGAGCATATAAGGTCGGCCAATAAGGCACCGACCAGAGAAGTACCTGACAGGGGTCTGTTGCTCGTTATGCTTTTACTTAATTGCTCTGTTTTAATAACCTTTGCTCTAGAGTCACCAGGTATCTTTCTGATACCACCACGAGGTTCAAAGCCAAGTGCTGATCAATAACTCAATACACCAGTTAGTAAGTTTCAAATCAAAACACATTTATTATACACACGGTCAATCGCTACTCATGCATAAAACTCTACTTACTAGACTATCACTACAACTAAAGGCCTATACTTAGCTTTCAAATGGCCCACCAGGTCAGAGGAACAATGGCTTTTGTCTGGTTCTGAGTCTGCAGGTTTCAAGCTGGTATGGAATAGTAGCTAGGAGCGCCTATCTCGTAGTGTGCGTTGACTGCAGATTTACTTGGTTGGTGCAGCTGCTAGGCAGGTCTCTCCTTGTTGAGAGTCACGGTCAAGAGTTCTTTGAGAGCTGCCAAGAGAGCGAACTGAACTTGGGGATTCTACTTTATAGTCCCCAGGGGTTTTGCGCCCTTTTGGGTGGTCCCGGACCTGGTCCCAATTAATTGGACCATGTCCCAATCGGTTCTATCGATTTCTCCAATACTGGAGCTGTTCCCTGTTCGCTGGGCGGTTCCTATGTGTCTGTTGGCCTTCCTTTGTCCTTGCTCCTGCTGGCACCGGGGAGTCTGGTTTGGTCCCGATTGCTTCAATGTTTCTAATTGTTTCTGGGGATTGCTCATTAGTATGTAGATGGCTACTGGTTTCGGTTCTGTCTGGGTTCTGCAAGTCTTAATACACAGGAAACCTTGCACCTGCTTGTTTTCCTGTGGCTGGCCGATTTTCCCTGCATTCTTTGCGGGCATCCATTTTTGAATCGGGAAGTGGCCACCCCAGGTGGCTACAGGTCTACCAGGGAGTGCAACTGCACTGTTTGTGAATAAAGCTTTGTTCCTACTTTTACTCGGTTTGGACTCCCGTGTCCTTATTGAGCCCCTCCCATGTAAATTACTTCCCAGCCCATCATATCTGTTTGCCCTTCTCCCTTGTCAAACTTCACCGTAGATATGCCAGTGTAATTTATATCAACTACTCCACATGTTGAAACTTTCACTTTATCCCCATTTTTTATTGACAAGGAAGTCACCAAATTCTCTATGTGATCTGTTTTTGGCTATCGTAATATTTATTATTCTGGAATCTGTGATTACTGCAGCTGGTACTGACAATGTTCTTGAACACATGCAGCTATTATTAAATAATGAAATGGGACATTGCCCACAATTACAACAATTGCATAAATTGCCAAAAACAGCTTCTAATGAAACCGTTGGAAAGTCTTCACCAGTTATTACCAATAAAGTTATATTCCCAGCATCTAATTTGCAACAAAAATGTTTTCAAAGTAATTTCAGTTTATCCCAATGTATATTTAACACACTTAGCTGTGTGGCACACTCCAATTGTTGTGGCCCAATGCTTTGTGCATTTTATTGATAGATGCCTATCCTCCTTGAGTTTTTGTCAACTTTTATCTGTTATTTACTGAAACTCAGCACATACCTTTTTTGCTTCCTTGGTGATTTTTTATTTATCTTCAGGATATAAATGCGTGTCTCAACACCTTTTAAGACTCCTTTTCATTTACCTATTTTGGCATTAATTTCAACGTATTCATTCAGCAGTTTTCATTCAACTGGGCCCTGACCTATATTTTTGTATCTGCCTTGAATTATTGAATCAGTCTGGGCTTGTTAATTTACTGTTGAGACTTACTCAGGGAGCATTTTATCAGACTTAACTATTGGAGTTCAGGCTTGTTGTGCCTGTGAGGACAGACAGGGCCATGGTTTAACATCAATTGCTACACTGGAATGTCAGCACAGATTATGCATCCACATCTCTGGAGTTTAGGCTTGAAACTTGATTTCTGACTCAAAAGTAAAACTCCCAACGACTGAGCAAAGGCTGACACCTTTGAGATTTTTGCTGATGGGGAAAGTAAATCCGTAAAATTACTTCAGATGTAATTATGAAAATACTACAAGGGGTCACAGTGCCAAATCAGCGAACAGTAAATTTAGGATGGATAATGGATTCCTTTTTCATGCCAAGAGTGAGAGTAATCAATATATTTAATGAAATGCAGGTTACTGTCATTGATGCAAAAGCATTAAGATCAACGAAGAAGCAATTGTATGCTTCAATGGAATAACTTCATGGCCTTTTTGAATAGACTGAACTAAAAATCCTGTAACGTTAAAAGTGATCAAAAAGTGTTGGCACAAGGTCACCTGTGACGAGAAATGGAACTGGTTCACACTTAATGTACAGCAAATGTTGCAGTGAGATAGCAAGTCAGCTCACCAAACAAATTAGCGAAGTATCAATATCAGAAATTGCAAGCACTTGACACCTCTTGTGTAAGAAGCATTGTGCAATTGAGGAAGATATCAGAGAGCTTTAGCCGTCAATCAGGTAATATTGTCTCTGGGGCTCCAATGGGGTTATAATAATAATAATAAACGCCTATTGTCACAAGTAGGCTTCAATGAAGTTACTGTGAAAAGCCCCTAGTCGCCACATTCCAACGTCTGTTCGGGGAGGCCTGTATGGGAATTGAACCCGCGCTGCTGGCCTTGTTCTGCATTACAAGCCAGCTATTTAGCCCACTGTGCTAAACCAGCCCCAGGTTTTGACACCTCGAAGCCAAGAATTTACAATGTGAGGCATAGCTGCGAACCCTGCAATTCATTAAACTATTGAACCAACTGAACCCGAGGGCAAACATTTCTTGATTGACAGCTCTGGCTCTTAGACTTACATTTCTTTACTCAAGATAGGGGATTCAGGTGCTTGCAGTTTCTGCTGTTAATACCTTGACAATTGATCATTGTAGTAAAAATTAGTTTTGTTAAGAAAATGGAAAGTTATCAATGAATCACTTTTTAAAAAGTTTTTATGGACATCCTATAGTCATTTAAAAAAATTAATTTTACGGGATGTGGGTATCGTTGGCTAGATCAGCGCTTTTATTATCCATCCCTATCTGTTCTTGAGAAGTTGGTGGTGAACTGCTTTCTTGAACCGTTGCCGTCCTGAGGTATAGGTACACCCACAGCGCTGTTAGGGAGGGAGGTCCAGGATTTTGACCCAGCGACAGTGAAGGAAAGGCAATATATTTCAAAATCAGGCTGGTGAGTAGCTTGGAGGAGAACTTCCAGGTGGTGTTGTTCCCAGATATCTGCTGCTCTTGTCCTTCTAGATGGTAGTGGTCGTGGGTTTGGAAGGTGCCTTGGTGAGGTCCTGCAATGCATCTTGTAGATGGTACACGTGACTGTCATTGTTCGTCAGTGGTGAAGGAGTGAATATTTGGGGAAGGGGTAGCAGTCAAGTTGGCTGCTTTGTCCTGGGTGGTGTAGAGTTTCTTGAGTGTTGTTGGAGCTGTATTCAACTAGCAGGTGGATAGCATTCCATCACACTCCTGACTTGTGCCTTCTAGATGGTGAACAGGCTTTGAAGAGTCAGTTGGCTAGTTACTCATCACAGGATTCCTATCCTTTGACCAGCTCTCTTGGCACAGTATTTATATTGCTACTCCAGTTCAGCTTCTGGTCAATGGTAACCCAGGATATTGATGGCGGGGGATTCAGTGATGGTAATGCCAGTGAATGTCAAGGGGTGATAGTTAGATCGTCTCTTGGTGGAGATAGTCATTGCCACAAAGGTTGCTGAACATTGTGCAGTCGTCCGCAAACATCTCCACTTCTGACCTTATGATGGAAGGAAGATCATTGATGAAACAAAGGAAGATGGTTGGGCCTAGGACACTCCTCTGAGGAACTCTTTCATTAATGTCCTGGAGCTGAGATGATTGACCTCCAAATACCACAACCATCTTCCTTGGTGCCAGGTAAGACTCCAACCCGCAGAGTTTTTCCTCGAATTCCCATTGGCTCCAGTTTAGTGAGTGGGGCATATGCCGAGTCATGAGATTGCAGATAGTGGTTGAATACAATCCTGCTGCTGCTGATGACCCACAGTGCCTCATGGATGCCCAGTCTTGCGTTGCTAGATTTGTTCGAAGTCTGTCCCATTTAGCACAGTGGTAATGCCACACAACACGATGGACGGGACCGTCAATGTGACAACGAGATTTTGTCTGCACAGGACTGTGCGATAGGACTACCGATACTGTCATGGACAGGTGGGTCTGCTGCAGGCAGATTGGTGAAGACAAAGTCAAATATTGTTGGTTCCCTCAGCACCTACTGCAGTCCCAGTCTAGCAGCTAGGACCTTTAGGACCCGGGCAGTTTGGTCTGTGGTGGTACTACCAAGCCAGTCTTGGTGATGGACATTGAAGTCCCCACCCAGAGCATATTCTGCGCCCTTGCCACCCTTAGTGCTTCCTCCAAGTGGTGTTCAATATGCAGGAGTATTGATTCATCAGTTGATGGTGGCTGGTACGTAATCAGTAGGAGGTTTCCTTGCCCATGTTTAACCTGAAGCCTTCATGGGGTCCAGAGTCAATAGAATAGAATAGAATAGAATTTACAGTGCAGAAGGAGGCCATTCGGCCCATCGCGTCTGCATCGGCCCTTGGAAAGAGCACCCTACCTCCACCCCATAACGCAGTAACCCCACCGAAGCTTTTTGGACATTAAGGGAAATTTAGCATGACCAATCCACCTAACCTGCATATCTTTGGACCGTGGGAGGAAACTGGAGTACCCGGAGGAAGCCCATGCAGACACAGGCAGATTCCGCACCGACAGTGACCCAAGCTGGGAATCGAACCTGCGACCCTGGAACTGTGAAGCAACAGTGCTAACCACTGTGCTACCGTGCCGGCCACTAATGTTGAGGACTTCCAGGGAAATTCCCTCCTGACTGTATACCACTGTGCCACCACCTCTGCTTGATCTGTGCTGCCGGTGAGACTGTGAGTATGACTATGTCAGGCTGTTGCTTTTTTTTTAATAAACTATTTTATTGAGGTATTTTTGGCATAGAAAACATTGGCATTGTATAGTACCGCACAAAAGGAAAAGCAAATAACCCATAGTGAAAACCACGACTGCATTGTCGCAAGGACCTGCCGAAACCACCCCCTACTCTACACTACCCTAGCCCCCGCCCCCCCCCCAGCCCCATCCCACGGCTGACGATTAATTCTCTGCGAAGAAGTCATTGAATGGCTGCCACCTCCAGAGAACCCCGTTAATGAACCTCACAAGGCAAACTGAATGTTTAATAGACCGAGAAAGCCTGCCATGTCTGATAGCCAGGCTTCGGTCTTTGGGGGCTTTGAGTCCCTCCATGCCAGCAGTATTCGTCGCCGGGCTACCAGGGAAGCAAAGGCCAAGACGTCGGCCTCCTTCTCCTCCTGGACTCCCGGGTCCTCCGACACCCCAAAGATTGCCACCTCAGGACTCATTACCACCCCAGTTTTCAAATCCCGGGACATAATGTCCGCGAATCCCTGCCAGTACCCCCTGAGTCTAGGGCACGACCAGAACATGTGCACGTGATTAGCCGGCCAACCGGCGCATCTGGCACACTTGTCCTCCAACCTGACGAATTTACTCATCCGGGCCACCGTCATGTGGGCCCGGTGCATGACCTTAAACTGGATCAGCCTGAGCCTGGCACATGTTGCGGTTGTGTTTACTCTACCCAGAGCTTCTGCCCAAAAACAGTCCTCCATCTCCCCCCCCGAGCTCCTCCTCCCACTTAAGCTTCAAGTCCTCAGTCTGTGTATCCTCTGCTCCCATTAGTTCTCTATAGATATCTGGGACTCTACCCTCACCTACCTCTCCCTAGAAACTACCCTGTCCTGCCTCCCCTTTCGCGGGAGGCGTGGGAAGGACGGCACCAGTCTGCGCACAAAATCCCGCACCTTTAGGTATCTAATGTCATTCCTTCCCGCCAGCCCAAACTTCTCCTCCAACGCCCTCATGCTTGGAAAGCTCCTTTCCAGGAACAGATCACCCACCCTTGCAACCCCCGCCCTCCGCCACAGTTGATACCCACCGTCCATGATCCCTGGGGCAAATCGGTGATTGCCACAGATTGGGGTCCACACCGATGCTCTCACTTCCCCTTTTTGCCTCCTCCACTGGCCCCAAAACCGCAAAGCCGCCACCACTATCGGGCTGGTGGAGTACCGCGCCGGCGAGAGCGGCGGAGGTGCCGTAACCAGGGCCGCCAAACTGGTGCCCCTGCGCGAAGCAGCCTCCATCGGCTCCCAGACCGACCCCGTGCCCACCAACCATTTCTTTATCATCGCTATGTTGGCCGCCCAGTAGTAGTTGCTAAAGTTCGGCAACGCCAGTCTCCCCTCCCCTCTGCTCCTTTCGAGCATCACCTTCCTCACCCGCGGGGACTTCCCTGCCCAGACAAATCCCAGGATAATTTTATTCAGCCTCTTAAAGAAGGACCTCGGGATAAAAATGGGGAGACACTGAAATATGAACAAGAATCTCGGGAGAATCGTCACCTTAACAGTCTGCACCCTCCCCGCTAGTGACAGCAGGAGTGCATCCCAACTCCGAACCTCCTCCCTCACTCGTTCCACCAATTGGGACAGGTTGAGCTTATGCAGCCTGCCCCAGTCCCGTGCCACCTGTATCCTCAAGTATCTAAAGCTTTCTCCTACCAGCCTGAACGGCATCCCCTTCAGCCTACTCTCCTGCCCCCTCGCCTGAATTACGAACAACCATGTTCAATTTATATCCTGAAAACTGGCCAAATTCCCTCAGGATTTCCATGATACCGTCCATCCCCACCATTGGGTCTGACACGTATAACAGCAGGTCATCCGCATATAACAAGACTTTATGTTCCACTTCACCCCCCCGGACCAGCCCTTTCCAGTCCTTTGAAGCTCTCAGATCAATTGCAAGTGGCTCTATGAGCAGCGCGAACAGCAGTGTGGAGAGAGGGCAACCCTGTCTTGTCCCGCAGAGCAGTCTGAAGTAATCTGATGTCATCCTGTTCGTCCTTACACTAGCCTCTGGAGCCTGGTATAACAGCCTAACCCTGTCAATGAACCCCTCCCCGAACCCAAACCTTCCCAGCACCTCCCACAGATAGTCCCACTCAACCCGGTCCAAAGCCTGTTCCGCATCCGTTGCTATCACTATCTCTGCCTCCCTGCTCTCCGGGGCCATCATGATCACATTAAGCAGCCTTCTTAGATTGGCTGCCAGTTGCCTACCCTTTACGAACCCAGTTTGGTCCTCCGCAATTAGGTCCGGTACACAGTCCTCAATTCTAGTCGCCAAGATCTTGGCCAGTAACTTTGCGTCAGCGTTGATCAAAGAGATCGGCCTATAAGACCCACAGGCCTCCGGGTCTTTATCCCGTTCCAGAATAAGCAAAATAGTGGGCTGCGACATTGTCGGGGGTAGGACTCCTCTGGCTCTTGCCTCGTTAAAAACCCTGACCAGCACCGGCTCCACTATCTCGGCAAACTTTTTGTAAAACTCCACCGGATACCCATCCGGCCCCGGGGCTTCACCCGACTGCATGACCTTCAGGGCCCCCAGTACCTCTTCGATCCCAACCAGGGCCCCCAGTCCGTCGACCAACCCCCTGCCCGCTCTTGGGAAGGTCAGTCCATCCAGGAATCGTCTCATCCCGTCCGGTCCCCTGGGGGGTCCGAAGTGTATTGCTTACTGAAAAAGTCCCTAACAACTTGTTCAGCCCTGCTGGGTCCCCCACCAGATTTCCTTCCCCATCTGGTATCCTTCCTATCTCCCTAGCCGCTTCTCTCTTCCTTAGTTGCTCATTTATTGCGCCTTTTGCCTTTCTAATCTGCTGTACAGCCTTGCCTGTAGTCAGCACCCCGAACACGGCCTGCAACCTCTGTCATTTCTTGAGTAACTCTGACCTCGGGTACTCCGCGTAGCTCCTGTCCGTCCGTAAAATTTCCTGAACCAGTCGGTCCGTTTCTGCCCTGTCGGTCCTGTCCCTATGGGTCTGGATTGAGATCAGCTCCCCTCTCACCACTGCCTTCAGTGCCTCCCAGAGCACCGCTGCTGAGACTTCTCCAGTATCATTTACCTGCAGGTAATTCTGCATTCATTTCCTCAGCCTCTCACACACCGCCTCGTCCGTGAGAAATCCAACTTCCAACCTCCATTGTGAGCGCTGGAAGCTATCCTTGCAAATCCGTAGGTCCACCCAATGCGGAGCATGGTACGATATGGTAATTGCCGAATATTCTGCCTCCACCATCCTGGCCATCAAGTCCCTACTCGTGACGAAGAAATCAATTCGGGAATACACTTTATGGGCATGGGAGTAATACGAAAACTCCCTCACCGACGACTGGCTAAATTTTCACGGATCAGCTCCCCCCATTTGCTCCATGAACCCTCTCAGTTCCTTTGCCATCGCTGGCAACCTGCCCGTTTTTGAAGACGACCGATCCAGGCTCAGAAGCAGGACTGTGTTTAAGACCTCAACCACAATCAGTTTGCGTGAGTCCAAGTCAGGGATTTTCCCAGCAACCTCCTGATAAAATCCACATTGTCCCAATTAGGGGCATACACACTGACCAAGACTACTCTCACCCCTTCGAGCTTTCCCCCAACCATAACAAATCTACCGCCCCAGTCCGCAACCGTACCCTCCACCGCAAATTGAACCCTTTTATTAATCAGGATCGCAACCCCCCTAGTCTTAGGCCGCGATTCTCCGCTCCCCACGCTGGGTGGGAGAATCGCGGGAGGGCCGGGCAAATAACACCACGCAGCCCTGGCACCCCCTGCGATTCTCCCAGCCACCCCAAAATGGCGTGTCGCATTTTGCATCACGCGGCTCAGAGAATCGCCGCTCGCTGTTTTTCCCGGCGACCGGCGATTCTCCGGCCCGGATGAGCTGAGCGGCCTGACGACCCCGACCGGTTCACGCCGGCAGCAACCACACCTGGTCGCTGCCGGCGTGAACATCGCGCGACAGGTAAGTGTGGGGCCTGTGGGGGACGGAGAGAGGATCGGGCACCATGGGCGTGCTCGTGAGATGACTGGCCCGCGATCGATGCACACCAATCATCGGTCCGGCGTCTCCAAGAGACGCACTCTTTTCTCTCTGCCGCCCCGCAAGATCAAGCCGCCATGTCTTGCGGGGCAGCGGAGGGGAAGACGGCAACCACGCATGCACGGGTTGGAGCCGGCCAACAGGCGCAGGCGCGGCTGGTGTCACTTAGGCACCGCCGGCCGCGTCATTCTCGGCGCGCCGCTTTGACGCAAGCGTCAAGGCCCGGCGCCCGAGATTCGCGTAACGCCGCTCCTAGCCCCCCGGGAGGGGGGGGGGGAGAATAGGGGTTGAGGAGCAGCTTCCGACGCTGGAGTGAAACACTCCGGGTTTCACTCCGGCGTCTGCTGTTTCTCTCCGTTTCGGAGAATGAAAGACCTGACTAACCCAGCTCTTCCTCAACCTAACCTGGTCTGACACTTTCAGGGGCGTCTCCTGCAGCATGACTACGTTCGCCTACAGAGTCCGCAAATGCGCGAACACACGCCTTTCACCTCCCCCCCCCCCCCCCATGCCAATCAGCCATCCCCTTTCCTTGGCCAGCTCCCCAGCCATGTGTCGCGCTTCCTCTGACCCGCCTTCTGGCTGGCTCTACCCATGATCTCCTCACTTGCCATGTCCAGTTTTCATCCTCGTCAGCAGATCAACACCCCCCCCCCCCCCCCCCCCCCCCCCCGCCCCCGTAATACCATCCTACCACCTAACCCCTGCTCTAGTCTAACTGTATGAATCCCCCCCACCTGGCTTCATTGACTAGCCCACCCAGCTAGCCTGATGGCTCCCTGCTTCGGTGCCAGCGTGTCTGTCACCCATTGTTCCCTGGCTCCCCTCCCCCAGCCCATCCATACCACTTCCCCAAACCAGCCCTGCTTAAACACACACTCTATGCATGTCAAAGACATCCCATACAATAGTGCAATTTAGACCAAACAGATAGAGATAAGAAGTACCAGGCACTTCCAGCCCTTCCCCTCCATACACAGAAAAAGATTGCAAAAAATTCCCCTGAAATCCCCATCATAACCACACCTTTTTAACTACTTTCTTTTTTATTTTCCCCCTACCAAACCTCCAACCAAACCAGAGACCCCAAAAACAAAACATTTAGGGAAACCACGAAAAAGAGCAGGAGAAACACAACCAAAATACATCAACCTAAAAAGGTCGAAAAAATGAAAAGAACGGACCCAAGAATGCAGGCATCGCTCAAAGCGAGAGAGAAACCAAATAGACTTAAAAGTTCTACCATGAGTCCAAGAGTCCTCAGCTCAGAGCCAGCCCTTGCTTCTTAACAAAGTCCATCACCTCCTCGGGTTCCTCGAAATAGTGGTGCTGGCTCTCATACGTAACCCACAGTCGCGCCGGAAAAAGCAGCCCGAACTTCACCTTGTTCTTGTACAAAATCTCCTTCACCTGCCTGCAGCCTCCCCTCCTCCTGGCCACCTCAGTGCTCAGGTCTTGGTAAACACGCAGGGTGCTATTGTCCCAGGTACAGCTTTGAGTGCTCTTGGCCTATTGCAGCACCCGCTCCTTGTCCAGGTATCTGTGGAACCGGACCACCATCGCTCGTGCGGGACCCCCTTGTCGCGGCTGCCTCACCTGCACTCTGTGTGCCCTGTCCACCACCGGCGGGCAAGCGAACACCTCGTTCCCCAGCATCTTCTGGAACATATCTGCCACATATGCGGCAGCATCCAACCCCTCAGCCCCCTCCGGGAGGCCAACAATTCTTACATTCTGCCAGCGAGATCTGCTGCCCAGGTCCTCCAGCCTTTACAGGAGCATTTTTTGCTGATCCCTCAGCCTTTGAATCTCCACGTCCTCCACCGTTTGAAAGTCGGCCTGCTCTTCTCCAGCTTCTGGAGCTTCTCGGCCCGATCATCCAGCCGTTTTTCCAATCGGTCCATCGACTTCTGGAACGGCTTCAAGTCATCGCGCTTCAGAGCTAAAAAGCCCTCCTGGATGGCCTGTAGCAGCTGTTCCATTGTAGGCTGGGCTGTCGGCACCTTGCTCTGGACACCGGCCATATTGGTCTCTCTCACAGCCTCAACCGTGCCCTTGTTTGACCACTTCTTCTGCTCTTTACGGTCCCACCGGCCTCTTAAGTCCATACAACTCTGTATGGGTTCAGTGCCTGAGTACTATTGCTTTCCAGTTTCACGCTCAAAAGCGCAAAAAAGTCGGGGGAAAGGTCCAAAAGTCCGACCGAAACGGGAGCCACCAAATGTGCGACCTACTCCCTCATAGTCGCCACCGGAAGTCCTCATCAGGCTGTTGCTTGACTAGTCTGTGAGACAGCTCTCCCAATTTTGGCACAAGCCCCAGACATTAGTAAGGAGGACGTTGCAGGGTTGGCAGGGCTGGGTTTGCCGTTGTCGTTTCCGAGAGCATTTAAGAGTTAACCACATTGCTGTGGGTCTGGAGTCACATGTAGGCCAGACCAGGTAAGGACGGCAGATTTCCTTCCCTAAAGGACATTTGTGAACCAGATGGGGTTTTAGAACAATCGACAATGGTTTCATGGTCATCATTAGACTTTTAATTCCAGATATTTTTATTGTGTTTAAATTCCATCTCGAAACTGTGGTGGGATTTGAACTCTGATCCCCAGATCATTATCTTGGGTCTCTGGATTACTAGTACAGCGACAATACCACAATGTCACCGCGTCTCTTCTTGATATCGGTTGGAGTGAATCGAATTGGCTAAAGACTGTTTTGCTGAGGATCTATGGAGGAGGCCGAGATGGATCATCCACTCGGCACTTCTGGCTGAAAATTTTTGCAAATGCTTCAACCTTATTTTTTTTGCACTGATGTGCTGGGCTCCTCCATCTTTGAGAATGAGGATACTTATGGAGCCTCCTCCACCAGTGAGCTGTTTAATGGTCCACAACCATTCACGACTGAATGTGGCAGGGCTGCAGAGCTTAGATCTGATCTGTGGTTGTGGGATAGCTTAGCTCTGCCTATTACATGCTGCTTATGTTGTTTGGCATGCAAGTAGTCCTGTCTTTATGGGTGGCACGGTGGCACAGTGGTTAGCAATGCTGCCAGGGACACAGGATAAAATTTGGCCTCAGGTGACTGTCTGTGTGGAGAGTTTGCACTTTCTCCCCATGTCTGCATGGGTTTCCTCCGGTTGCTCCGATTTCCTCCCACAGTCTAAAGAAGTGCAGGTTAGTTCGATTGACCATGATAAATTTCCCCTTAGTTTCCAAAGATGCGCAGATTAGATGGGGTTACAAGGATCAGGCCGGGGAGTGGGTCTAGATAGGGTGCTCTTTCAGAGCGTCGGTGTAGACGTCACCAAGTTGACCACTCAGTTTTAGGTAAGCCTGATGGTCTTCATTGAACCAGGGTTGAACCCCTGGCTTGGTGGTAAGGGTAGAGGGGGATAGGCCAGGAAATGAGGTTACAGATTGTGATTGAATACAATTCTGCTGCTGTTGATGGGCCAGAGTACCTCATGGATGCCCAGTCTTGAGTTGCTAGGTCTGCTTGGAGTCTAATCCCCTTTAGCACATTGGTAATGCCACACAACATGATGGAGGGAATCCTCATTGTAAAGACGAGACTTTGTTCCAGAAGGACTGTGTGCTGGTCACTCTTACTGCGTCATGGACAGATGCATCTGTGGCAGGCTGGTGAGGATGAGGTCAAATATGTTTTTCTCTTGTTGGTTCCCTCACCACCTGCTGCAGCCCAGATCAGCAGCTGTGTTCTTTAGGACTCGGCCATCTCAGTCTGTGGTGGTGGTACTACCGAATAACTCTTGGTGATGGACATTGAATTCCCAGATTACATTCTATACCGATACGGTTCATTGGTTCCAAATAGTGAATTGTGGATATGGAAGTACCATACCTTAGCTTCAGGGGCATGAGGGGCCATAGGGGGTAGATAGGGAGCATTTCCTAACATTGTGGGCATGAGAGACCATGGGTGGGGGGTGGCATAACTTAGCAGAGGGTCATGAGGACGACCTTTTGAAATTACATTTCTAAAGACTCCCATATGCAGACTATGGTCCATGACACCTCTGATGTTCTGTGAACTACATCTCTCAAATACTAGCCTGACTCCATGAAAAATGCAGCGAGGTAGAACGTGCCTATGCCCACAATGCAGCCGACCATATCAGTTCAGGATGCGGGCTTGTGAACTGAACCAGCTTACACCCTTAAAAGCTCTACTGAAATTCAGAAACCCTGGGAATGGGGTCCAAATGTCTGGAATTGGGCCCCGGTCTCAATTTTTACTCCTCCACTGAGATTCCTTGATATCTTGAAAATCCAGCCCATGATATCAGTAAGTTAGCAATCTCAGAAACGGTAACTATTGTCAGAATTGGATTTTTCGAGGGCAGCATGGTGGCGCAGTGGGTTAGCCCTGCTGCCCCCACAACCCAAAGATGTGCAGGGTAGGTGGATTGGCCATGCTAAATTGCCCCTTAATTGGAAAAAATGAATTGGGTACTCTAAATTAAAAAAAAAAGAATTGAATTTTGCGAAGGCAAGAATTGTTCAAAAGGACTCTTCAATGCTTACACATAATTGATCTAATAATATTAATATTCTTTATTAATGTCACAAGTAGGCTTACGTTTACACTGCAAATAGGTTACTGTGAAAATCCCTTAGTCGCCACACTCCGGCGCTTGTTCGGGTACACGGAGGGAGAATTCAGAATGTCCTATTCACCTAACAAGCACGTCTTTCGAGACTTGTGGGAGGAAACCGGGGCACCCGGAGGAAACCCACGCAGACACAGGGAGAACGTGCAGACTCCGCACAGACAGTGACCCAAGCTGGGAATCGAACCTGGGACCCTGGAGCTGCTAAGCAACAGAGCTAACCACTGTGCTACCATGCCACTCCAATACTAATATTAATTAATGTTAATATTGGGCAAAAATTTCTGAGGAATGGCAATCACGGTCAGATTGACCTTTGCCCTTCCGCTCCTTTCTACTTACCCTGGAATACAGCTACAGCTTTCTCGCCCAAACCTCTGACTTGGGTTGAGTGAGAAAATATCATCAGGGAATTCCCACGGCCCTCATTTGAGCGCAGCAGGAGTGGCGGAAAGGAAGTCACATCCTCTTTTTTTACATCAATAGCTGCCGTAAAGTAGGCAAGTTTAAAGTTCCCAGCCACTTTGACAAGCTGGGGAGAAGTTAAGTATATAAGGGAAGTGGATAGAATGGGGAGGGTGCGTGGGATGGTCATTGGGGTGTCTGGTGGGGTGGTTCAGGTGGTCAATGGGGGGGGGAAAGAGTGGGCTGCGAGGGCCTTGTGTGCAGTGGGTAGGGATTTGTTGGTTCAGGTGGCAGGTGGTCAGTGGGGATGGGGGGTAAGATGAGTTAGGAGGGGCGGACGATAAGATTGGGTGAGGGTAGTCAGGAAGGCCGGAGGTTGCGGGATCGTCCCATAGATGGTTAGGGTGGGGAGAAGAGTCAATGTTATCAGTAAACATTGAGCATAGAAAATTGGAGCAGGAGGAGGCCATTCGACCATTCATTATGATCATAGCTGCTCATCGAACTCAATAGCCTAATTCGCTTTCTGCCAATATCCTTTGATCCCCTTTGCCCTCAGTGCTGTATCTAACTGCTTCTTGAAAACATACAATGTTTTGGCCTCAAGAATTCCTGTGGTAATGAATTCCACAGGCTCACCACTCTCTGGGTGAATAAATTTCTCTTCATCTCTGTCCTAAATGATTTATGCTGTATCCTCAGACTCTGACCCCTGGCTCTGGATACCAGGTAGAAGTAGTTTTAATTCTTCCGAGCTAACTATTCTGGGAAGAAAGTCAGAACTATAGGAAGTTTGTGATTTGAATCAGAGTATTGGCAGGTTCCAGGTGCAGGGACATTACCAATGAGAAGTCTGAACCTCCCATGCATTCCTGTGCAGTCCTTGTGTGGAGACCTCCAGGGGCGGGGTGTGTGTCCGTCAGCGCATCTTCCCACGTACTTCCCAGGTACGATCCAAACCACCCCCCCCCCCCCCCCCCCCCCCCCCACCCCCTTGCCGGAGAGTAGAAGTTTTGAACCACAGTAATTGGCTTGCATGATGTATTTATGTCAGTGGTAGTATTAGTTTGCTTTGTGATTTTGTGACATTTTCTTCTTTGCTAAATCTGATTTTTCTTTTGCAGAGTTCATTGGATAAAGGAAATTGTGGTGGTAGTGTCTAAACAGAACTTTGAGTTGATGAATTCGATTATAGACCAATATGGTCACTCAAGAGCAATCGTTGTCGAAGGTGCACTCACTCGTCACCAGTCCATTTTCAATGGGCTCAAAGCATTTGTGGTAAATCGATCTCCTAGCTCTTGGCTGGAGAAACCTGACGTGGTGATCATCCACGATGCAGTGAGACCTTTTGTAGAAGAAGACATCTTATTCAGAGTGGCCACTGCAGCGAAGGAATATGGGGTACGTAAATATATTGTGATGCTATTGATGGAACATAGGAACAGGAGGCCATTAAGCCAGTCAATTAGATCTCAATGCATCTGCATCAGAACTGTACTTACATCCTTGGTTCTGTAATGCTTAGATTTTTGTGAGGTGAAGATATTTTGAAGGATGTTTTTCCTGGATGGTGGTTCTAGAACTGGGGAACACAGTCTCCAACTTGAACGGTAGGCCATTTAGGATTGTGAGGAGGAGAAATGTTCTTCACTCAGAGGTTGGTGAATCATTGGAACTCTCTACCTCAGAGGGTTGCAGGTGCTCAGTTATTGAATGTATTGAAGAAAGATTGATTGATTTCTAAATATTAAAGACATCGAGGAATATGGAGCAAAAATGGCGTTGAGATAGAAGATCAGTCTTAATCCAGTTGAATGGCACAGTAGGGTCGAGGGTCCAAATGGCCGACTCCTGTGCCTCTTTCCTATGTTCCTATATTATCACTCTCAGTTTTGACATGATCAATTGCCCCAGACTCAGCAGCTTTTGAGGTTTAGAAAGTTCCAATTTTCTACTGATATTTGTGTGAAAAAGTGCCTCCTGATATCAACCCCTGATGGCTTAGCTCTAACTTTATGGTTCTGCTCTCTTGTTCTGAACTCCTCTACCAGAGAAAATAGATACTCTCTATCTACCTTATTTACTCCTTTCCAAAGATCTGTACGAATGGATAGATCTGTTATGCGAGCTACATTGGTACTTTCCCATTCCCTGCTGATTTCTCTTTTTTTCTCTTAAAGGCAGTGACTTGTACTGAGGTGCAATTCCACGTATTTCCTCCATGAGTTCATCCAACTAATTATTCCTCACATGTAAACATAGATCTTGAATATTAATATGTTATTTGTGTGAGTTGCTACAACAAAACTGGATTCTATCTTCATTCAAACTTTGCAATTTCAATCATGGTCTGAAGCAATTTGAGCCAAATCATGAATATCTCCACCCCCCCTCCGGAATATGGACAATGGAACTAATCTCAGCACTCATGTAGCAAGCTGGGATCAGATCAACTAACTTACTACAGGCCAGGGTTTGAGTCTCAGGCCTTCCTGACTTGGTAGAGCATCATGATGTTTGTTAATCAGCGAGTTTGCAGTGTCAGTTTCCTCTTTTGACACCAAGAAACACAGATTTTGTAGTTACTGGCCAGAAGATCAAAGTAAGCATGGAGACTAATCTAAAAAGAAGGCTTATAATATTGTTACGACTGGTCCCCAGGAAAAGTTGCCCAAGTTTGATTTGTCCGTGAAGAGTAGATGGTGGAATGTTGTGGCTATTGCAATCACAATTCCAATAGAGCTGACTTCAGCAGGTGAATAGTCGGTTTTAAGATTCCAGTGTTCTACAGTTTGGCTGAGAAGTTGCCCGGTTCCCTTTACAGCTGTAGCTTTGCTGACTTGGGGTCACTGTCCACATGGAGTTTGCACATTCTCCCCGTGTCTGCGTGGGTCTCACCCCCACAACTCAAAAAGATGTGCAAGGTAGGTGAATTGGCCACGTTACATTGCCCCTGAATTGGGAAAAAAAGAATTGGGTACTCAAAATTTATATTGAAAAAAAGCTTTGCTGACTTGGCTTGCGTCCGCAATCAGAGCGAGAGTTACCTGCAAAACTTGCAGGGGTCCACGGCTGTCCGTCTTCCTCTGTCACATGCTGACACTCCCGGACTAGCTGACATTAACCAAGTTTTACAGCTGGCTTTTTTTGAGTATTCCTGAAAGGCAACAAATCCACAAACCTGTCTGGTACATCGCTCACAGGATATAATTCCCGCTGAGATGATTATCAGCTCCCATTATCTTCACAGGAGATGGCATTAGTTTCTGAATGACTTTCGTGCTTTTCATGTGTCCTTGACTGGAAACAGGGTATGATTCCTTTGTCTCTCTCTCATTATCACCCACTAGCAATTTAGCCAGTGACGAAGTTTACAGCCTAGCCATCTTAGGCTTGTATGTCCATTTCTAAAACCACAGGTCTGATTTAAAAGTTCAGTATGTCTGTCTGTAGTTCATGGATTTTCCTTCATAATCATGACAATATATAAAAATTGCATTAAATGTAATGGCCCTAAATTGCTGCAAGAGTTGTCTTGACCTCCTGCTGTAACTTTGGTGGGAGATTTGTAGAATGCTTGGGAAAATAGAACATAGAACATAGAACATAGAACGATACAGCGCAGTACAGGCCCTTCGGCCCTCGATGTTGCACCGACATGGAAAAAAAAACTAAAGGCCGTCTAACCTACACTATGCCCTTATCATCCATATGCTTATCCAATAAACTTTTAAATGCCCTCAATGTTGGCGAGTTCACTACTGTTGCAGGTAGGGCATTCCACGGCCTCACCACTCTTTGCGTAAAAAACCCACCTCTGACCTCTGTCCTATATCTATTACCCCTACATTTAAGGCTATGTCCCCTCGTGCTAGCCACCCCCATCCGCGGGAGAAGGCTCTCGCTGTCCACCCTATCTAACCCTCTGATCATTTTGTATGCCTCTATTAAGCCACCTCTTAACCTTCTTCTCTCTAACGAAAACAACCTCAAGTCCATCAGCCTTTCCTCATAAGATTTTCCCTCCATACCAGGCAACATCCTGGTAAATCTCCTCTGCACCCGTTCCAAAGCTTCCACGTCCTTCCTGTAATGAGGCGACCAGAACTGTACGCAATACTCCAAATGCGGCCGTACTAGAGTTTTGTACAACTGCAACATGACCTCATGGCTCCGGAACTCAATCCCTCTACCAATAAAGGCCAACACACCATAGGCCTTCTTCACAACCCTATCAACCTGGGTGGCAACTTTCAGGGATCTATGTACATGGACACCGAGATCCCTCTGCTCATCCACACTACCAAGAATTTTACCATTAGCCAAATATTCTGCATTCCTGTTATTCTTTCCAAAGTGAATCACCTCACACTTCTCCACATTAAACTCCATTTGCCACCTCTCAGCCCAGCTCTGCAGCTTATCTATGTCCCTCTGTAACCTGCAACATCCTTCCGCACTGTCTACAACTCCACCGACTTTAGTGTCGTCTGCAAATTTACTCACCCATCCTTCTGCGCCCTCCTCTAGGTCATTTATAAAAATGACAAACAGCAACGGCCCCAGAACAGATCCTTGTGGTACGCCACTCGTAACTGAACTCCATTCTGAACATTTCCCATCAACTACCACTCTCTGTCTTCTTTCAACTAGCCAATTTCTGATCCACATCTCTAAATGACCCTCAATCCCCAGCCTCCGTATTTTCTGCAATAGCCGACCGTGGGGAACCTTATCAAACGCTTTACTGAAATCCATATACACCACATCAACTGCTCTACCCTCGTCTACCTGTTCAGTCACCTTCTCAAAGAACTCGATAAGGTTTGTGAGGCATGACCTACCCTTCACAAAACCATGCTGACTATCCCTAATCATATTATTCCTATCTAGATGATTATAAATCGTATCTTTTATAATCCTCTCCAAGACCTTACCCACCACAGACGTTAGGCTCACCGGCCTATAGTTACCGGGGTTATCTCTACTCCCCTTCTTGAAATAAGGGACCACATTTGCTATCCTCCAGTCCTCTGGCACTATTCCTGTAGCCAATGATGACCTAAAAATCAAAGCCAAAGGCTCAGCAATCTCTTCCCTGGCTTCCCAGAGAATCCTAGGATAAATCCCATCCGGCCCCGGGGACTTATCTATTTTCACCTTGTCCAGAATTGCCAACACTTCTTCCCTACGCACCTCAATGCCATCTATTCTAATAGCCTGGGTCTCAGCATTCTCCTCCACAATATTATCTTTTTCTTGAGTGAATACTGACGAAAAGTATTCATTTAGTATCTCGCTTATCTCCTCAGCCTCCACACACAACTTCCCACCACTGTCCTTGACTGGCCCTACTCTTACCCTAGTCATTCTTTTATTCCTGACATACCTATAGAAAGCTTTTGGGTTTTCCTTGATCCTACCTGCCAAAGACTTCTCATGTCCCCTCCTTGCTCGTCTCAGCTCTCTCTTTAGATCCTTCCTCGCTTCCTTGTAACTATCAAGCGCCCCAACTGAAACTTCATGTCTCATCTTCACATAGGCCTCCTTCTTCCTCTTAACAAGAGATTCCACTTCTTTGGTAAACCACGGTTCCCTCGCTCGACCCCTTCCTCCCTGCCTGACTGGTACGTACTTATCAAGAACATGCAATAGCTGTTCCTTGAACAAGCTCCACATATCCAGTGTGCCCAACCCTTGCAGCCTACGTCTCCAACCAACACATCCTAAGTCATGTCTAATGGCATCATAATTGCCCTTCCCCCAGCTATAACTCTTGCCCTGCGGGGTATACTTATCCCTTTCCATCACTAACGTAAAGGTCACCGAATTGTGGTCACTGTTTCCAAAGTGCTCACCTACCTCCAGATCTAACACCTGGCCTGGTTCATTACCCAAAACCAAATCCAATGTGGCCTCGCCTCTTGTTGGCCTGTCAACATATTGTGTCAGGAAACCCTCCTGCACACATTGTACAAAGAACGACCCATCTAATGTACTCGAACTATATCTTTTCCAGTCAATATTTGGAAAGTTAAAGTCTCCCATAACAACTACCCTGTTACTTTCGCTCTTTTCCAGAATCATCTTCGCCATCCTTTCCTCTACATCCCTAGAACTATTAGGTGGCCTATAGAAAACTCCCAACAGGGTGACCTCTCCTTTCCTGTTTCTAACCTCAGCCCATACTACCTCAGAAGAAGAGTCCCCATCTAGCATCCTTTCCGCCACCGTAATACTGTCCTTGACTAGCAGAGCCACACCTCCCCCTCTTTTGCCCCCTTCTCTGAGCTTACTAAAACACCTAAACCCCGGAACCTGCAACAACCTTTCCTGTCCCTGCTCTATCCATGTCTCTGAAATGGCCACAACGTCGAAGTCCCAGGTACCCACCCATGCTGCCAGTTCCCCTGCCTTATTTCGTATACTCCTGGCATTGAAGTAGACACACTTCAAACCACCTACCTGAACACTGGCACCCTCCTGCGAAGTCAAATCTGTGCTCCTGACCTCTATACACTCAATCTCCCGTACCCCAAAACTACAATCCAGGTTCCCATGCCCCTGCTGAATTAGTTTAAACCCCCCCAAAGAGCACTAACAAATCTCCCCCCCAGGATATTGGTGCCCCTCAGGTTCAGATGTAGACCATCCTGTCTATATAGTGTGAAAATGCCCATTTATCTAATTCCGGAGGATTCTATCAATGTTTTAGTGGATGAAACTCTAGCCAATATGCCCACTGAAATGTTTATTTGACTTGATATTATTGACCGCCATATGTCTGCCAATTTCTTTGACATAGCTTAATTCATAAACCTTTGGGGTCTGTGAATTTTAATATTTTTTATAAAGCTGCCCTCATGACCCAGCAGTTCTTATCCAATCAAGTAGCTGAGTCATACAGACCTGGAGACCCCGGGTTTTCTCAGTGATAATCTGAGAGATCTCAGCTACAAATTAAGTGGTAGAATCTTTGCAATTAACTTCAGTGCGCCAAGTTAGGGGGGGACAATACATGAACAGGAATCCCACTCCAGTATTCTAGCTAGTCATCTTTGATGAAATAGATTCATTTTGGAGTCAAGTACATTGTGAATTGTGCAGCATTAACATGAAGTGCCGATGCTCGCAGATACATCATTGGTACTGATCGTGGTGTAACTATTTGGAGATGATGAATTGAAATGATTATCACAAAAAACAAAGTGCACAACATCGAGGAATGTTGTTTTCAGTGAAAGTTAGATT
This sequence comes from Scyliorhinus canicula, assembly GCF_902713615.1. Taxonomy (NCBI): domain Eukaryota; kingdom Metazoa; phylum Chordata; class Chondrichthyes; order Carcharhiniformes; family Scyliorhinidae; genus Scyliorhinus; species Scyliorhinus canicula. The sequence goes on from NC_052150.1 coordinate 104,486,321, forward strand.
CAGATTCAGACTTATTTAGATTTATATTATTGTCATGTGGACCGAGGTACAGTGAAATGTATTGTTCTGTGTGCAGTCCAGGCAGACAGTTCCGTGCAGGAACAAAAAAACAAAGGACATACGATAATACGATGGGCAGCAGGGTAGCATGGTGGTTAGCATAAATGCTTCACAGCTCCAGGGTCCCAGGTTTGATTCCCGGCTCGGTCACTGTCTGTGTGGAGTCTGCACGTCCTCCCCCTGTGTGCGTGGGTTTCCTCCGGGTGCTCCGGTTTCGTCCCACAGTCCAAAGATGTGCGGGTTAGGTGGATTGGCCATGCTACATTGCCCGTAGTGTCCTAATAAAAGTAAGGTTAAGGGGGGGGTTGTTGGGTTACAGGTATAGGGTGGATACGTGGGTTTGAGTAGGGTGATCATGGCTCGGCACAACATTGAGGGCCGAAGGGCCTGTTCTGTGCTGTACTGTTCTATGTTCTATGTTCTATAAATACACAATGTAAGTACATAGATATTGGGTGAAGTATTCAGAGTATAGTGCTACAACAGTAGAGAAAATGTGTCGAGAGATCAGTTCAGTCCATATTAGGGCTATTCAGGAGTCTGATAACAGCGGGGAAGAAGCTGTTTTTGAATCTGTTAGTGCGTGTTCTCAGACTTTTATATCTTCTGTTCGATGGAAGAGATTGGAAGAGAGAATAACCCAGGTGGGAAGGGTCTCTGAGCAGGAAGAAAAATATAAAAAGAAACAACTCAAACACCCTTGGCTGGGAATTGGTATAAACAGTGTTACAATTACTCACAAGGGGTGAATAAAATTCAGTCAGCAAAAGTTTTCAGTATTACCAGGGTTGGGACGCTTAAGGTATGTAGAAAGATTAATAAAAGTTAGCTTCCTTCTTTCTCTCACAGATGCTGCCAGACCTACAGAGATTGATCAGTTTTTTTTTGTTCTTGTAGACAAAATTGAATTGTTCTGCACAATACAGAAGAGATTAAGGTCCACCAGCACCATGACACCTGACTATCTGGTCTTCACATTGCTGTTTGTGGGAGTTGTTGTGCTTAAGTTTGCTGTCCTGTTTCCGACAACTACAACAGGTCATTGAAGTACGAGTCTACTTCAAAAGTGCTTTGTTGCCTCTGAAATATTTTGGGAAATAATGAGGTTGTCAAAAGCGTTCTCTAAATGCAAGTATATCTTTTATTTTAAGGAGAAATTTAATAGGATATATTAAAATTATATGAGCTTTTGGTATATAAACAAAGGACAAACTGTTTCTCCTGGCAGGATAGAACACAGATTTAAAGTAGTTGGCAAAAGAATCTGACAAATAAAGAGGCATTTTTTGAGTTGCCTGAAACGCGTAATTCAATCGTAATTTCCCGAAAGAAATTTGATATATAGATGAAAAGGTTAAAAAAATACATGACTCTAGGGAAAGAACATGGGAGTGGGAGAAATTGGACCGCTCTTTCAAAGAGTTGACATGGTTTTCTTTTGTTTTGCTATGAATCTTAGTTACTATCGAGTGACCTTTTGGATATGAGGCCAGGATAAGTTTTGAGTTGGCTGTCCCTGGCTCTGGTGGGTTAACACTTCATGTAGAAAATAGTCGAGCTTCAGAAGTGAAAGGGTAATGGGAAATTTGGAGGAAGTGTAGCAAATGAAGCAGTTTAGAGAAATATATGTGGAGAGATTGGAGAAATTGGGATTGGTTCACAGGAGATTTAATAGAAGGGTTTTGATGGAGTAAATGAGGAAAAACTGTTCCAAGTGGTAGAAGATTCAGGACCTAAAGGACATAAAAAGTAGACATGAATGTGCGTAAAATATGGAGCTGTCCAGGAAGCTGCCAAGGAAACTGTCAAGCTGTCCATGAAATTGTCAAGCTCATTAGAACTGCAAAGGTTTCAAAGGATTTAAATCTCTTGGCCTTTAATTTAAAAGAAAATCTTAAGGTGAAAAGAATCTGTGCCAGCTATATCATTTTGTTTGTTGACATAAGCTTGGGAATGTCATAGGATTTGTGCTTTTGTACTGATTTTGTAACTTATCATTATCACAATAGCATGCCTGTCCGTTCACAGTCTGATTGACATTTCTAATAACATTTTTGATGTAGGACTATGAATACAAATGTTAGTTGTGATAAAGGATTAATGGTGGGATTTTCCGCCCCCCCATGCCATTTGTGTGGTGGGATGGGCAGCCCACCATTGGCCGACGGCAGGATTGTCCACTACCACCGCTGTCAATGTGGTTTCTCATTGTTCACACTCTCCGTCACCAAGGCAAATAGAAATACCGTGAACTCATCTCATTTGTCCGTACACTCGCCACCGCGGGCTCATACAACAGACGCACACATGCTACAAACTTCGGGCCAAACCTGAACCTTCCCAGAATCCCAAACCACTCCACCTGTCCATAGAGACCATCACCTCCAGTACCTGCCCCTTTGGGGTGATGATCATATTGAGTAGCTGCCTAATGTTACTGGAAAGCTGCCTGCCCTTTATGAAACCCGTTTGGTCCTCTACGATCACCCTGTGGAATGCATCCTTCCATCCTCTTCACCACTAACTTGGCCAATACTATCACATCTGTGTTTAGCATTGAAATGGGCCGATATGACCCACACTTCAAAACGTCCTTCCCCTCGTTCGGGATTAGTGTGATCGATGCCTGGGTCAATGTCTCCGGAGCTCCCCCTTCTCCAAAGCTTTGTGAAACTTCCCGAGAAAATGCGGAGCCAGTTCCGTCGCAAACTCTTTATAGAACTTCGGCGGATAGCAGCCTGGCCACGGGGCCTTCCCCGACTTCATCCCTTTTATGCAATCCATCACTTCTCTCAGCCCTAGCGGTTCTTCCATCACCTGTCTCCTCTCCTCATCCTGTCATGGGAATTCCAGCTCATCTAAAAAATGCTCCATCCCACCTTCCTCCCCACCAGGTTTAGCACTATATAGCTTCTCCTAATACTCCCTAAATGCCTCGTTAATTTTCCCCTGCTCTGACACTACCTCCCCCTTCCCTGTCCGCACCCTCAGAATTTCCCTGGACGCAGCCTGTCTCCGTAGCTGATGGACTAGTATACGGCTCGCCTTCTCTCCATATTCATACTGCGCTTCCCTCGCCCTCCATAGCTGCCCCTCTGCCTTCCCAGTCGTCAACCTGTCAAACTGCCTCTGTAACCTCTTTCTCTCCACCAACCGTTCCTTGGATGGGGGCACTCGAATACTTCCTGTCCACCTTGACTATCTCATCTAACAACCGTCCATACTCCTCCCTCATCCTCCTGTTCCTGTGCGCCTTGAACCTCCTCCCGAACCACCAGCTTCAATGCCTCCCAAAATGTAGCCACCGGTACCTCCCCATTCTGATTCAACTCTGCATAGTCTCTGATCAAGCAAATAATTGGATTCTCTAAATTCATTAAAAAAAATACATGAGGGCGTGATTCTCCGACCCTCCGTGCCAGAATTGCGCCCTGCGTGGGGGTGGAGAATAGCCCTTCACGCCGGAAATCTGGCACGACAGCGCTTCTGTGATTCTCCGCGGACCCGCGAGTCGTGTGCGCGGTCGACACAGCGCCGGTCGGGGGCCGTTGGAAGAGGCCCCTGTGGCGATTCCTTACGGTCGACCGGCCGAGTTCCTGCCGGCATGGTTTACATCTGGTACCACCTGGCGGGAGCTCGGACCTGCGGCCGCGGTGGCGGTCCTAGTGGGGGGTGGTCCGGAGTGATTCTCGCCCGTTTTAGGTGGGTGTGGGGACTTAGTCCCCAAAAGGTAGAATCCCACCCATGGTCTCTAATCACTGGCCGCACCTTCTCACAGAACCTCTTGTCCACCAAAAGCCCTGAATCCAGCCTCCATCCTGGTCTCTGCTCCTGCCTCGAGCTATGTCTAACTTCCAGCCAGTGCGGTGCATGGTCTGAGATCACAATTCCTATGTGCTTCGTCCGCACCACTCCACCAACACTGCTCGGCTCACTACGAAAAAGTAAGTTTTAGAGTATACTTTGTACACGTGCGAGAAGAAGTACTCCCTTTCTCCCGGGTTCCTAAACCTCCACGGATCCACCATTCCCATCCTTTCCATAAACCCTCCCAACTCCTTCACCATCCTCAACCGTCTCATTGCCTTAGGGCTCACCATGCAGCTTCTGCTCCAGTATGCAATTAAAATCACCCCCCATTATCAACGGATCCTTGTCCAGGTCATGAATCGTTCCCAGCCACTCCTTCACAAACCTCACGTTGTCACAGTTCGGTGCATAACATTCATTAACAACACCGGATTGTGTTGACAGTCAACCATGTGGTGTGGGACTGACACCGGATTGTGTTGACAGTCAACCATGTGGTGTGGGACTGGAGTCATGCCTAGTTCTTACTAGTGGTACGATCAGATGGGGAGGAGTTAATTAGTTCCCCTCCATTTAGCCTCCTCAGCTGGTCACATGCACCTAAAAAGTTAATGCATGTTGCAGCCATTTTAAGTTAGCTCCTTTAAAATCCTGCAGTTGAATTGAAGTCCATGTATCTGCATTTGCTGGCAATAATTTCGTTTATTTAAATCCGTAATCTGTCTTCCAGAAATCAGTGATTTTCTCCATGGCTCTTTCAATGGATATTCACGTTCTCTTCTACTGGATCCTTAGACTCGATGGGCCAAATGGTCTCCTTCAGCACTGTCGGGATTCTATGGATTATTTTATGGATAGTAGAAACCACCAGGAGTTGGGGTTCTTTCATTCTCCACAGAGAGTTTGAGTATCTGTTGGATCCAAATATCCTGGCTGTTTCCCATTGTCTTGCTAGATTGACAGTTGATTAAAGTCAAGCAGTTTGCATTTTTAATATCTTCCTTAGTGTAGGGCTTTTAGGTTTAGAGATTACCCAGAATGTCTCTCTCTCTTTGTCATCAATTTTCTCGGTGGGTGGGGGGGGGGGGGGGGGTGGTGTTTACTTATCTCTCCTTCACCTTGGAAGGTAGCCTCACATTTTAAAGCAGTTTATGCTGTCTCATTTCCAATAATGGAATTACAGCTGAAGGTTTAAAAAAAATATCTTTTTCAAAAAATAACGTGCTGCGACTTAATGGAACTAGATGGTGGTGCCGAGCTGCTTCCCCTGAAAGATTCATTTACATTTTAGAGCTTACTTTTCTTGTGTTAGGCCACAAATTGAATTTAGTTTCACAAATTGCTGTGGTGGGATTCACGGGGAGACAGTGTCACCAGTTTTACAGAGGTCCAGGCTAATGCTCTGGGGCAAATGTTCAAATTCCACCACAGCAGCTGGTAAAATAGAAATTCAAAGCTAACAAATATCAATAATTGTTGTAAAACACTAATGTCCTTTAGGGAAGGAATTCTGTCAGCCCTGCCAAGCCTGGCCTACATGTAACTCCAGACCCACAGCGGCATAGCTGCGTCAGAGACCTGGGCTCAATTCCAGCCTCGGGTGACTGTCTGTGTGAAGTTTGCACATTCCCGTGTCTGTGTGGGTTTCCTCTGGGTGCTCCAGTTTCCTCCCACAGACCTAAAATGTGCAGGTTAGGTGGGATTATGGGATTACGGGGATAGGGCGCAGAAGTGGGCCTAGATAGTTTACTCTTACAGAGGAACGATGCAGACCTGATGGGCCAAATGGCCTCCTTCTGTACTGTAGGGATTCTATGGAATGTGGCTGATGCTTAACTGTCCTTCGAAATGGCTTGGCGAGACACGTAGTTTAATGGCAGCAAATGCCGACCTTGTCAGTGATGTCTATATCCCCCCCCCAAAAAATTAACTTCCAATCTCTGACATTGCTAGGCATTGCTTGTCCATGCCATTATCCATAGACTACTGTATTTATTGAGTGTACAATGTGAAATATTAGTTTAATGTGCAACTTCATTAGTTCAAAGTCCACCCGAGTGTAGCTAAGGATTACATTTATGGATAGATCTTAAATTCATCTATTTTATTCTAAGCCATAAATAATTATTTACCCACAATCAGCATTCCTTTCAAAAGTCAAATGTTGGGTCCTGTTCTCTTCAGGTGATAGAAATTCATCATATTTTCTCCCTTATATGGCCATTTTGTTCCCCATATAAGATTGTGTTTTGTCTTCTGCAGTTCATTATGGCACATGTCATCTATTGGACTTTCTTTGCATGACTTATGACAGTGCAGAGCTGTAGTTTCTATATTCTTATCTATGCTCATCCAAGGTTGTTCTTATCCCTTTAGATTGAACTAATTTCTCTCTTTGCACAGTATTTTCTGTTATCTGAATTACATTTGTTTATAGTTACCTATGCATTATTAATCTAATCATACCCCTTTTAATTCTAAATTCAGTTTGCATTGTGGTTAACTTACACATCTGTTTCTGCTTCTACTTTCTTAATCTTATCCTCCTGTTTTGGCTGATTTGGTCAAAAACATATTTTTCTGTGGCTTTATGTTGGAAAACTCTGTTCAGCTATGTGACTGGCTGATTTGCGGACTCAGCTAAATTTCTCTTACCCATCATTCCTGAGTTAGCTATTTTGGACTATTTAATGCTAACACATAGAAACATACATAGAAAATAGAAGCAGTAGGAGGCCATTCGGCCCTTTGAGCCTACTCCGCCATTCATTATGATCATGGCTGATCATCAAGTTCTATATCCTGATCCTACCTTCCCCCCATATCCATTGATTCCTTCAGCCCCAAGAGCTATATCTAATTCCTTCTTGAAATTACACAATGTTCTGGCCTGAACTACTTTCTGTGATCGTGAATTCCACAGATAACTTTACATAGTGATCTGCTATGTGAGATCTTGTCGAAAGCCTTCTGAAAGTCTAAATAAACCACATCCACCGGTTCTCCATGGTCAACTCTACTAGTAGTGGGTTAGCCCTGTTGCTTCACGGCGCCGAGGTCCCAGGTTCGATCCCGGCTCTGGGTCACTGTCAGTGTGGAGTTTGAACATTCTCCCTTTGCTTGCGTGGGTTTCGCCCCCACAACCGAAAGATGTGCAGGCTAGGTGGGATGGCCATGGTAAATTGCCCCTTAATTGGAAAAAAAAATTAATTGGGTATTCTGAATTTAAAAAAACTCTACGAGTTACATCTTCAACGAATTCTAGTAGATTTGTCAAGCATGATTTTCCTTCGTAAATCCGTGTTGAATTTGTCTGATTACACCAGTGTTTTTCAAACTTTTTTTCCTGGGCCCCACTTTTACCAAGTGCCGGATCTTCAGGACCAACGCTGGCTGACGTTCTCGACCCTTGCCTGCCGACCTTAGCGACCCATGCCGGCCGACCTTCGCGACACAGTATCATTGCTTACCTTTAATGCGGCAGATGAGCCTGCTTGTTCCTCACGATCACATTTGCTTCGTCATTGAATGTTACCTTTCTGCAAAGGACTTCAGTTGATCATTTCAGTTCTCTGCCCGCATCTCTTGAAAAAAATCAAGAAGTTTGTCCTCAACCTCGTCATGCGTAGTCTTCAAATGCCTTTGAAGATTTTAGGGTTTTAAACTTTCATTTGCCAGTACTTCCATGCATATAACACACATGGGCTTTGCATCCTGATTTGCATTAGCACAATTAAAGACATATCTCAAGAAATCAACTTTCTACTGCTTTGTTCCCGATTTCAGTTTCTTCTTAGTAAGTTGCTCAGCAGAGATCCTGGAGTTCTGCATACAGCTCACACCCAGCACTGCTTTGTCCTGTCGTGGACTCTTCTGAGGAGCTCTCTCCAGCAGATTCAGTTGTGAGATCCTGGTTTTTTTGTCTCTCTGGCCCTCTCTTCCTTATTACAAAAGAATCCATCTTCAGTCCTTCACACAGTGCTGTTGCTTGCTTGCTTGCAGCTACAAAATGGAGGAACCTCTCCTCCATGATTTTGCACCCAAAGGACGGAAGCACAGGCTGCGTGGAGCCACATGCTGGGCGTGTGGCCTTCTCTCTGCCGCTGGCAGAATGACTCCAGGGTTCATATTTAAAGCGCGGCCTTCTTTTTTTTACTTTATTTCAAATGCCTGATTTTTCCAAGTTTATTCATTTGTACTACTAAAAATTGAAACAATTTCAATTGAACATGCGCATCCTTACATTTACACAGAAACTTTGTTTTAAATATATTCCCATTTCTTTAGAAATTTAAAGAAGTATAGAAAAAAGAACAATCTTGTTTTTACTTTACAAACTATGACTTTAGACGAGATAAACTTGTCAAACACATACAATGTCACAATATTTCTTACTGGTTCCACTGCATTGCACTGTCCAAACATCCAAGTAATCGCCTTCTTAATTTTCACCAAAAGCACTTTGGGCGAGATTCTCTCAGCCTGGGGCCGGGCAGGAGAATCCCAGCGACCGGGACGAATCGTGCCACGCCGCCCCGACGGCGGGACACGATTCTCCACAGAGCAGAGCAGAGAATCGGCACCATTGGTGCCGGCGTGGTGGGCGCGGCGCTGTTCGGGGGCCGCTCTACTGGGCCCCTCCTGGCGATTCTCTGCCCGGCATGGGCCAAGCGGCAGTCGTAAAAAACCCGAGGCCCACTGGCGCCGTTCACACCTGCTCTCAGCCAATTAAGGGGCAATTTAGCAAGTCCAATTCGCCTAGCCTGCACATCTTTGGGTGTGGGGAGAAACCCACGCAAACATGTCGAGAATGTGCAAACTCCACACGGACAGTGACCCAGAGCCGGGATTGAACCTGGACCTCGGCGTCATGAGGCAGCAGGGCTAACCCACTGCGCCACTGTGCTGCCCTAACTTCCTTATTATTGACTGGTCTGGTAGGTAAATCTTTTGCCCCAGTGAGCAATTTGCCGAGATCAACTTTGTCAATCAGTCATAATAACATTGAAACCCACCCTTTTACTGTTTATATGCCTATAGAAGACTATAGATTCCTTTTTATATTAGCTGTCAGTCTCTTTTCAGACTCCGGGCGAGATTCTCCAGTTGGCCAGTCGCGTCTTTGTCGGCATCGTGCTGTTCTCTGGCAGTGGGATTCTATCTTCCTGCCGATCATCAATGAGATTTCCCATTATAACTATCGCACGTCGCTGCGAAACCTGCTTACGGGGCTGCGCTACCAGCGAGAAATTTGAATTGCAACGATCGGAGAATTCCAGCCTCCATCTTTGTTTCTCTTATTTGATTTTTCACTTCCCCTCTGAACCTTCTATATTCAGCCTGAGTCTCCATCATATTATCTTCCTGACATCTGTGATCAACATATTTTATTTTCCTCATCTTAATCTCTGTTGCTTTTTGTCATCCAGGATTCTCTGGATTTATTTACCTTACCTTTTAGAGAGAATGTACCTTGACTGTGCCCAAACTAAGTCTTATTTCAAAGTAGTCCATTGTTCAGTATTGCTAATTGTGCTTTTACATAATTGCTCTGTTTTATAACCTTTGCTCTAGAGTCGCTAGGTATCTAGGTATCTTTCTGATACCACCACGAGGTTCAAAGCCAAGTGCTGATCAATAACTCAATACACGGGCGGAGATAGTGGTGGCGCTAGATGCAAAGAAGGCGTTTGATAGAGTTGAGTGGGGGTACCTGTGGGAGGTGCTGGAGCGGTTTGGATTTGGGGAGGGGTTCATCAAATGGGTGAGGTTGCTTTATGAGGCCCCGATCGCGAGTGTAGTTACTAATGGAAGGAGATCAGAGTACCTCAGGCTCTACCGTGGGACCAGGCAGGGGTGCACCCTGTCCCCATTGCTTTTTGCACTGGCGATTGAACCTCTGGCTTTGGCGTTGAGGGAGTCGGGGAGGTGGAGGGGTCTGGTGCGGGGTGGGGAGGAACATCGGGTATCGCTGTATGCGGACGACCTGCTGCTGTACGTGGCGGACCCAGAGGGGGGAATGCCGGGGGTGATGGAGCTGTTGGCTGAGTTTTGGAGCTTCTCGGGCTATAAGCTGAATCTGGGTAAGAGCGAGGTGTTTGTAGTGCACCCGGGTGATCAGGAGGAGGGAATTGGGAGGCTCCCGTTTAAGAGGGCAGTGAAGAGTTTCAGGTACTTGGGGGTGCAGGTGGCCAGGAGTTGGGGGACTCTCCACAAGCTTAATTTTACCAGGCTTGTGGAGCAGATGGAGGAGGAATTGAAAAGGTGGGACATGGTGCCGCTATCGCTGGCGGGTAGAGTGCAGTCCGTCAAAATGACGGTGCTCCCGAGGTTCTTGTTCCTTTTTCAGTGTTTGCCCATCTTTATCCCTAGGGCCTTTTTTAGGAGGGTGACTAGCAGCATCATGAGCTTTGTTTGGGCGCATGGGACCCCGAGGGTGAAGAGGGTCTTCTTGGAGCGGGGTAGAGAGGGTGGGGGGCTGGCGCTACCCAATCTCTCGGGGTATTATTGGGCGGCCAATGTGTCGATGGTGCGCAAGTGGGTGGTGGAGGGGGAGGGGGCAGCATGGAAAAGGCTGGAGATGGCGTCCTGTGGAGGCACAAGCCTGGGTCCCTGGTAACGTAGCCGTTGCCGCTCCCTCCTAAGAGGTATACCACGAGTCCGGTGGCGGTGGCTACCCTCAAGATCTGGGGGCAGTGGAGGCAACATGGGGGGATGTGGGGAGCTGGATGGAGGCTCCGCTAAGGGGGAACCATCGGTTCGTCACGGGGAACATTGATGGGGGGTTCCAGGGTTGGCACAGAGCGGGCATCAGACAGCTGAGGGACCTGTTCATTGATGGGAGGTTTGCGAGCCTGGGGGAGTTGGAGGAGAAATTTGAGCTCCCCTCGGGGAACATGTTCAGGTACCTGCAGGTAAAGGCGTTTGCTAGGCGGCAGGTGGAGGGATTCCCTTTGCTTCCCGTGAGGGGGGTGAGTGACAGGGTGCTTTCGGGGGTCTGGGTCGGGGATGGGAAGATATCTGATATCTACAAGGTAATGCAGGATGTGGAGGAGGCGTCAGTAGAGGAGCTAAAGGCTAAGTGGGAGGGGGAACTGGGGGAACAGATCGAAGATGGGACATGGGCTGATGCCCTGGAGAGGGTTAACTCTTCCTCCTCATGTGCGCGGCTTAGCCTCATCCAATTCAAGGTGCTGCACCGGGCCCACATGTCCGGGTCTAGGATGAGTAGGTTCTTTGGGGGCAAAGACAGGTGTGTCAGGTGTTCAGGGGAGTCCAGCGAACCATGCCCATATGTTCTGGGCATGCCCGGCACTGGAGGAGTTCTGGAAGGGGGTGGCGAGGACGGTGTCGAGGGTGGTAGGATCCAGGGTCAAGCCAGGCTGGGGACTCGCGATCTTTGGGGTTGCGGTGGAGCCGGGAGTGCAGGAGGCGAAAGAGGCCGGTGTTCTGGCCTTTGCGTCCCTAGTAGCCCGGCGGAGGATCTTGCTACAGTGGAAGGATGCGAGACCCCCAAGCGTGGAGACCTGGATCAATGACCGGGGTGGGGGGGGGTTGACTATGTTTATTTAATTTTAATTTATTTTTAAATTCTCTTGTTGTTTACTGGGTTTGGGGGGTGGGGGGTGTAATACATGCGTTGCTACGGTCTTGGGGGTGTTATACTTATTATGTTGTTTTATTGTGGCTTGTTATTGTTTGTTGTTATATTTTCTGTAAAAAATTTCAATAAAAATTATTTTAAAAAAAAATAACTCAATACACCAGTTAGTAAGTTTCAAATCAAAACACATTTATTATACGGACAGTCAATCACTACTCATGCATAAAGCTCTACTTACTAGACTATCTCTAACACTAAAAGGCCTATACTTAGCTTTGGAAATGGCCCACCAGGTCAGGGGAACAATGGCCTTTCGTTCGCTTCTGAGTCTGCTGGCTTCAAAGCTGGAATGGACTAGTAGCTAGGAGCGCCTATCTCGTAGCTTGGTTGGTGCAGCTGCTAGGCAGGTCTCTCCTTGTTGAGAGTCACGGTCAAGAGTTCTTTGAGAGCTGCCAAGAAGATCAAATTGAACTTGGGGACTCTATTTTATAGTCCCCAGGGGTTTCGCACCCTTTTGGGCGGACCCCGTACCTGGTTCGAATTGATTGGACTAAGTCCCAATCATTTTAATCGATTTCTCCAATACTGTAGCTGTTCCCTGGTCGCTGGGCGGTTCCTATGTGTCCGTTGACCTTCCTTTTCATAGAATTTACAGTACAGAAGGAGGCCATTCGGCCCATCAAGTCTGCACCGGCTCTTGGAAAGAGCACCCTACCCAATCCCACACCTCCACCCTATTCCCATAACCCAGTAACCCCACCCAACACTAAGGGCAATTTTGGACACTAAGGGCAATTTATCACGGCCAATCCACCTAACCTGCACATCTTTGGACTGTGGGAAGAAACCGGAGCACCCGGAGGAAACCCACGCACACACGGGGAGAACGTGCAGACTCCGCACAGACAGTGACCCAAGCCGGAATCGAACCTGGGACCCTGGAGCTGTGAAGCGATTGTGCTATCCACAATACTACCGTGCTGTCCTGGCTCCCGCTGGTGCCGGGGAGTCTGGTTTGGGTTTGATTGCTTTAATGTTTCCAATTGTTCCTGGGGATCGCTCATTAATATGCAGATGGTTGCTGGTTTTGGTTCTGTCTGGGTCTTTGCAAGTCTTAATACACAGGAAACCTTGCACCTGCTTGTTTCCCTGTGCCTGGCTGAATTTCCCTGCATTCTTAGCGAGCATCCATTTTGGAATCGGGAAGTGGCCAACCTAGGTGGCTACATCAGCTACTGCTAACCGTCAACCTCTAATTCCAATTTATTTGGCGCAGATCCAATCTTCTCCCATCGTTGTTGGCTTCCCCACAGTTGGCTTTCCCCCAGATAATTATTCTTACATTAGATTGTTCTTTGTCCATTTCCATAGCCAAATTGAGCCTTATCATACAGTGATAACTGTCCCCCAAACTGTTCTTCTACTGATATCTGATTTAATTGGTTCATCACAATTCCAAAAGCCAGGTCCAGAAATGCCTCCTTTCTCAAAAGGCTGGAAATATACTGCTGTAGGAAAGAAAAACAGTTTGAGACCTTGGGACAAAATAAGATGCTATATTGATGCAAATATTGGGCGGGATTTTCACGCCTCGATACACTCTCGCTCAAGCGAAACGAGGCTGGTGAACAGCGGGAGATGGCAAAAGTGAGGACTGCACCAAACAGTTTGCGATGCAACCGTCCCTGCTCCCATAGATAAAATCGGGATCTCATCGTAGCGTGGCGAGATACCAATTATCACCACTTAATCCCCATTTCCGTACAATTAACGAGAGCCACCCCATATCCAACGACCTTCCGTCATTCAGCGGCCTCCCCAGCAAGTGATCACACTGGCGCCGATTAGTACTCCTTTTGAAGGGCTTCTGAGAGGAGCCGCAGAGGGGAGTAGCCACCTTTGCTTACAGGCAAAGAGCCTGGGGGTGCTGGGCTTACCACCCCAGTGCTCGATGGGGTTGCTTGGCTGGGGGTGGGGGTCCCTCCACATGGTTGGGTTGCCATGAGAGGGTGGGGGGTGCACTGGTGGGAAATTGCTTGCGGCACCACCGTGCCTACCCCTAGATTGTGTGTACCCGTTCCTGGGACAACCCTTGTCCCAGCCTGTCTGATCCACTGACCACCCATAATCCCCAACAACTGTCAAGACCTCTGGCCACGTGGCTGAAGGCTATTGCTAATAGAGAATTGGCAATCGTGGTTAAGTGAGCACTTCAGACAACCCAAGTTCATTCACTTGGGTGGAACGACCATGTAGCATGTGGGAGTCATTGCCTAGCATTCCAATCGCATCTTGATGCCTGGACACTGTGCTTGAACATTGCGGGAGGCAACACCACACACGCAAAAGACAACATCTGAACACCCAATGGATGGGACACAGATCCGGGGACATGTCCACGGCCGGAGGGGGTGGGTGCCACGGGGAATTGGAGATGCCTGGAGAGATGGGCCAAGGGTTCGGAGGTCAACCTGCATTGCGGAAGAAGTTGACAGAGGCATCATACTGGTTGTGCACAAAGGTGTTTATTGTGTTTGACAATTCCCCACCCTCCCGATGGTTCTGTCCCCCCTCCCCTGGTGCCCTCAGTGATCCTCAATGTGCTTTGCCCTCCTAGCTCTACCACTATGTCTAGCTGTGTCCCCAGGATGCAGCCAGCTGATTACTTCGTCCCATGATGTTCGAAAGATTTTTTTTTGTTTTTTAAATATAAATTTAGAGTACCCAATTCATTTTTTCCAATTAAGGGGCAATTTAGCATGGCCAATCCACGTAGCCTAGCCTGCACATCTTTGGGTTGTGGGGGCGAAACCCACACAAACAGAGGGAGAATTTGCAAACTCCACATGAACAGTGACCCAGACCCGTGATCAAATCTGGGACCTCGGCGCCGTGAGGCAGCAGGGCTAGCCCACTGCACCCCTGCTCTGCCCCCGAAAGAATTGTTAACCCACAACCACTACCATCCAGAAAGATAAGGGCAGCAGATATCTGGGAACACCGCCACTGGAAGTTCCCCGCCAAGTCACTCCCACCCTGACTTGGAAAGATATCACCATTCTTTCACTGTTGATGCGGCAAAATCCTAGAACCCCCTCCCTAACAGCACTATGGGTGTACCTACACCTCAGGGACGACAGCAGTTCAAGAAGGCAGCTCACCACCTCCTTCACAAGGGCAAGTGGGGATGGACAACAAATGCTAGCCCAGCCAGTGAAGTCCACATCTCGTAAAGATGAATAAACAAAAATGAGAGGGCAAATAAAAATGAGAAGACAAATGGAAGGTTGTTGTTCACTGGAAGGGGAACGGAATTTAAAAGTAGGGATATTTTGCTACAGCGGCATAGGGTATCAGTGAAACCACATCTGAAGTACTGTGTATAGATTTGGCCCCCTTAGTTCAGAAAGGACATAATTGCATTATCAGCAGTTCAGAGAATGAACTGGAATTTCTAGAATGAGAGGATTATCCCACGAGAGATGGCTGGGCATGTTGGGCCTGGATCCATTGGAATTTTGAAAAATGAGATATGGGGCTGGATTCTCTGACCCCCAGCTGCGTGTTCCTCAGCGGCAAACCGTTCGCTGGCAGTGGGATTCTCCACCCCCGCTGCTTGTCAATGGGATTTCCCTTTGAAGCCACCCAATGCCGCCGGGAAGCCAGGGGGTGGGGGTGTGCTGCCGGAGGGAAAATAGAATCCCAACAGCCGAGAATTCCTACTCTGATCTTATTGAAACATATCAGATCCTGAAGGGACTTGACAGGGTGGATTCTGAGAGGATATTCTCCTCTGTTGGAGTGACGGGAACTAGGGGACACAGTTGGAAAAAAAGGAGTTTCTCATTTGAGACAAAGATGAGAATGTTTTTCTCTCAAAATGTAGTGAATCTGTGGAACTATCTTCCCTAGCAAGTGGCGGAGGCAGGGTCATTGAATATTTTTAAGGCTGAATTAGATAAATTCTGGATTAACGTGTGCATGCTTCCAGCCAAGCCATTATATACTCATAGCTGAAAGCGCAGCTGAGTCACAGTGAAAACAATTGATTGACAGCTCTGGCTCTCTGATTTATGCTGTTAATTTTACAGTATTTATTTACATAACAGAAAGAGGTTTGATGAGTGTGGTGGAGAGGGGGGTGCATGACGGGCCATTAGCTTTGTTTGGGAAGTGGGGGGGCACGTGGCACAGTCGCACGGTGCTGAGGACCCGGGTTCGAATCCTGCCCCTGGGACACTGGCCGTGTGGAGTTTGCACATTCTCCTTGTGCCTGCGTGGGTTTCACCCCCATAACCCAAAGATGCGCAGATTAGGTGGATTGGCCACACTAAAATTGCCCTTAATTGGAGAAAAAAAAATTGGGTACTCTAAATTTATTTTTTAAAAAGCTTTGGGAAGGGCATAACTTGACATTGGGCCATGAAGGACTAGAGTGGTGGGCATACCTTGGCATAGAGGTCATGAGGGGCTGGGGGTAAGGGGGGCATAAGGTGGCATGGATAGGGCATGGGGAATGCGCGGGAGTGTGTGGAGTGAGGGCTGGAGGGCCTTTCAGTTATTATTAGGGCAGCACGGGGGCACAGTGGTTAGCACTGCTGCCTCACAGGGTCAGTGACCCAGGTTCAATTCTGACCTTGGGTCATTGCCTGTATGGAGTTTGCACTTTCTCCCCTTGTCTGCGTGTGTTTCCTTTGGGACCTCTGGTTTCCTCCTACAGGCGAAAGATGTGTAGGTTAGGTCGATTGGCCATTCTAAGTTGCCCCTTACTGTCAAGGGATATGCAGGTCAAGCGTGATTACGGGTTTGCAGGGATAGGGTGGGAGCCTGGTTTTGGTGCTCTCGCAGAAGGCCGGTGCAGACCTGATGGGCCGAATGGTCTCCTTCTGCACTGCAGGGATTCTATTCTATTATAACTGGGAAGATGTCCCACTGATCCCAGGCGGGCCTTCTAAAAAGTCCTCGGCCCCAACAGCCCCTGTGCCTGCCTTGGAACATTTTTTCTATGCCGGTTGGCCTGACTGAGATCAGCATCCACCACTTGTCCACAATCCTGCCCTTGAGAGCACATTCGCCTCAGGGATGAAAATCCAGCCCCATTGTGAAAATGTTGATGAAAACGAACCCTTTCTAATATTGGTTTTTAATCCATTTTGAAATGGTCTTTTCAGTACAGACAGGAAAGAACACTCTGCAACATGGTTCTGGTACGAGACAGGATTTTAATCATAGTTGGAAAGAATTGATAAGTACAGTTGCCTTCTGCAGTGGGGATATCATGTGCAATGCCACAAACTGGAACCACACTGGTTGGACAGTTCGATTTAATCACAGAGCGTTAGAATTTTATAGCACAGATGAAAGCTATTTGACACATCGTGACTGCACCACGAGTACAAGCGCAATCCAAAATTAATTTGTGCTGCTGCCTCCCAACAGTCCTGCATCTTCCTGTTTCAAATGTTTATCTTAAAAGCTGTAACTTCTCTGTCTCCCTGTGGCAAAGCACACCATGAGCTAAGAACTCTGCATAAAAATATTACCACAGTGTTAATCCCTCTCTACTTTGTCCGAGAGACAGTTTCAAATTGGTGGCCACTCATCACTGACTCCACTCAGCCAGTGGAAACAGTATTTTCCTATGTATAGATCCTTCATGCCTTTAAAAGCTTCTGTTAAATATCCTCTTTACCTTTCCTATTGTCGTCAAAAAACTACCAGTATCGCCGGTCTATTCTCTCAGGATGGCACGGTAGCACAGTGGTTAGCACTGTTGCTTCACAGCGCCCCCAGGTTCGATTCCCGGCTTGGGCCACTACCTGTGCGGAGTCTGCACATTCTCCCCGAGTCTGTGCGAGTTTCCTCCGGGTGCTCCGGTTTCCTCCCACAAGTCCCGAAAGACATGCTTGTTAGGTGAATTGGACATTCTGAATTCCCCCTCGGTGTACACCTTTGGGACTGCAACAGTTCAAGATGGCAGCTCACCACCACCTTCTAACGGTCAACTAGGGATGGGCAATAATTTCTGGCCTAGCCATCAATGCCCATATCCCTCAAATGAGTTTTTAAAAAGCCTTTTTATACAGTCTACCAGAGATTTACCAGGGGTAAGAAATTACAGTTCAATACTAATAATAATCTTAATTATTGTCACAAGTAGGCTTACATTACCACTGCAATTAAGTTACTGTGGAAAAACCCCTAGTTGACACATTCCGGCACCTGTTCGGGTTCACAGACGGAGAATTTAGAATGTCCAAATTACCTAACAGTATGTCTTTCGGGACTTGTGGGAGGAAACCGGAGCACCCGGAGGAAACCCATGGAGACACGAGGAGCACAGACCGTGACCTAAGCCTGTGACCCAGGTGCTGTGAAGCAACAATGCTAACCACTGTGCTACCGTGAAATGTGGCTCCCATTGCTGTTTGTGCTGCTGTAACTGAAAATCTATAATGACTGCGTTACTCTTGCACTTTAAGCCCTGACCTGAAGAACTCCAAAGTACTACTAGTTATTGTACCGACTTTATCTCCCTACATTTGCACTTACAGGCAAATATATATGGGCCGGGATTCTTGGAGCGCGCACCCGGGTCGGAGAATCGGCATTGACGGCGAAAATTCCTGCCACGATGCTCCGACGCCTGGACGTGATTCTCCGCCGACTGGAGAATTGGCCCCAGTCGCGCGCGCGCGGTCGACGTGACAGCGATCGGGTCCGTTGAAAGAGGCCCCCGTAGCGATTCTCTGCGGTCGACAGACCACGGGCCCGCCAAGTGCCTCAGGCGTGACTCACATATGGTTCCACCCGGCGGGAGCTCGGACCCGCGGCCACGGTGGTCGCACTGGTGGGGGGGGGGAAATCAGACTCGGGGGGGGGGGGGGGAGGGCCTCCATAACGGCCAGGCCTGCGGTCGGGGGCTACCGATTGGCGGGCACGTGCGATCTGGGATGGGGGTCTACCTTCTGCTGCGCGGGCCCGCTGTGTTGCTACGCCATGTTGCGTGGCGCCGGCACGGAAACGTCCACCACGCACATGCACTGGCATGGAAACAGCCATCATGCACTGGCATGGAAACAGCCATCATGCACTGGCATGGAAACAGCCACCACGCACATGCGCTGGTGTAGAAATGGCCATCACGCCCATGCGCTGGCGCGTGGAGCACTCCAGAGTTGTGCAGCCCCCTGTGGGCCACTGAATCGCTGGGCCAAAAAGCCTGTTGACGCCGGCGTGAAACACTCCGGTGTTTACAGCAGAGCCAGCCCAGGGGAAGAACAGCTGTCCCACAGTCATTTAATAACCAATTGATTGGAGGCGGGATTCCTAGCCTTCGGAGATAGGGGGCACGATTCTCCGCACCCGCGGAAAATCGCGAAGTTGGCCGTGAAAACGGCCGAATTTTGCGATGGCCCGACACGGCCCATTTCCCGAGGTATTCACGTCCGGGAAATGGGCTAGGAACGGGGCCGCGTCAATCACGTGCGCGATGACGCCGGAACACGGCGACGCTACGAACACGCCCACGTGACGCCGGCCGACGCCGTAAAAAGGCACGGGCGAGCACAGAAACTAGGCCAGGATGTCGGAGCTGAGGAGAGCAGCCCCTCGATTCGTGGAGGCTGATGTGGAGATGCTGCTCGAATCAATCGAGCAGAGGAGGGGCATCATCTGCCCGCGTAGAGGGCATCGCCATCCTGCCAGCGAGGTGCGCCAGGCCTGGCATGAGGTGGCTGCTGCCGTCAGTGCTGTGGGGCAGACCCCTCGCTCTGCTGACCAATGTCGGAAGAAGATGCACGACCTCACCAGGGCTGCCAGGGTAAGTGCCAAGAGGGTGCCCCCGGGTCACAACCATCCCTCCCCCCCTTTACTTAATCACCCACCTCCCCCCCTAGCACGGGGGTGGAGGGGGATTGGGGCAGAGTGAGTTGAGGGTGGTTCACAAAGTTGTCACAGACCCAGCGCTCTGGCCCCCGTGGAGAGATGCAATGGTCTTATTACAACTTGACCCCCAAACTGTGCCAGTATCTGAACGGACTGCTGATACCTGCCGTATTGTAATGATCTACCTATGCCCCCTCCCCCAACAGGACAAGACCGCTCACAACACCCGTGAGCGGAACAAGACGGGAGGGGGTTTGCCCATCCTGCGGCCCCTCACCACATTTGAGCAGAGGGCCCTGGACCTTGTTGGGGGATCTGCCACCCGGGTGATCGCGCAATGCGAGGTGGGCAGAGCTGCAACAAGTGAGACAACCCTGCATGACAAACACCCCCCCCTCCCCCATCCTCTGTCCCTTCACACACCCTGCCCACTGGGACACCTCCCCCATCCTCTGTCCCTTCACACACCCTGCCCACTGGGACACCTCCCCCATCCTCTGTCCCTTCACACACCCTGCCCACTGGGACACCTCCCCCATCCTCTGTCCCTTCACACACCCTGCCCACTGGGACACCTCCCCCATCCTCTGTCCCTTCACACCCTTCCCACTGGGACCGTCCAGCGCCCGGCCGAGCGAATCTAAATAACCCGTCTCATTCTCTTCCCTAGGACGTGATGCCGGACGACCAGGGCTGTCTGCCTCCTGCAGGACACAGGCATCTGACCCCACCTCACCCGGGGCCGCACGACAGAGGGTGCCCGATCAGCGGGGAGTCCCATCCTCTCCAACCGAATCTGTGGAGCAGGACGCCCAGAGTGCGGCGACACAGCCAGAGAGAGAAATGGCCCGCGAACGCCCTGCGGCCTCTCAGCGGGCCAATGACATAGAGGAGCCATCCACCCAAGACGACATCGAGCTTGCGGCACAGCTATCTCCCACACCATCCACCATCCTAGAGACACTCACCCCGGCTGGCCTATTTAGTGATGAGGCTCCTGGGTCACAGTCTGGGTCGCACATCACAGCTGAGCAGGTATAGCAGGTGGAGTTCGGAGCAGCCGAGGGCCCGGACTGGCGGAGGCCAGGCCAGGCCCAGCATGCAGCTGGCTCCCAGACGTTTTCCGAGTTCCTGGACTTTCTCAACCCACCCACACAGCCGATGCATCAAGAAACCCAGGGACACAATGACGGGATGAGAGCTGTCTTCCTGGCTCTGCAGACGCTGTTAGAGGAGTCGAACCGCGTCCACGAGCAGGGAGTGGTGACACCGCACGGGTGGCATCCGCGGTGGAGGCAATGGGTCAGGTTATGAAAGGCATTGGGCTTAATGTGCACGTGTCATCCTCGGCCCTGGACAGGGTTGCCCTCTCACAGGCAGCAATGCGCCAGAGCCAAAACGACATTGCCGGCGCGCTGCGGGCCTTGGCCGAGTCTCAGCAGGTAATGGCCCAGTCGCAGCACGCCATGGCACAGTCACAGCAGTCAGTCGCGGAGAACATCAACCGCCTGACACATGTGCTGGATGGTGTCGTGCACTCACAGGTTGAGATCGCACAGTCCCTGGCGGGAATGTCTAACTCCCTGGACTCCGTCTCTGCAAACAGAGTAAGTTGGCACGGGTGAAGGACACAGTTTAGTTGTAGAGGCTAGGGCACCTGTAAATGTTTGTTCACATTAAACGCACTGTTCCACCTTACTTGTAATACCGTGTGATTGTTCCACAGCCACAGGAATCGTGATGGTGACCGAGTGTCGCTGGGGTTGACGAGCGGTGAAACTTCGGTGCCGGGTGTGCAGTCCCTTCCCCCCCACCCCCTCCCACAGCTAGCCCACGCGGGCACGTGATGGAGTGTCCGTGATGATCTCAGCGGCCACCAAGGTGGATGGTTCAGCTATTGCCATGGCTCAGACTCTCTCTAATGATTCTGAGCTCACAGCTCTTCGCAGAGCGGGCTGTCATCATTCCACATGGCACTGATCACACCCGCTGACACAGCCATCAATGTTGTACCATACCGTCTGGACCCAGTGGTAAGGGTGATGTCGAAGTGGAGCAGTGTACACTGAGAGGGGTTGGGGGGGGGGGGTGTGTTGACCCTCTGCACGATTAGCGATGCAGGTGGTGGTTTGGTGTTCAGCGGGGACGTCGCATACGACGCATGAACAGTGCTGCCACCAAGGCGTCGCGTGCCCGCCGTCCTCGCCGTGTCCGTCGTGCCGCCTCCTGGACATCACCAGCACCTGGGTCGTGTCTGCGTGCTGCGCCCGCCACTCCGCCAGCCTCCTCCTCCTCCTCCTCCTCCTCTGTGCTGGCACCACTGCCACTGGCTTCTCCCTCCGCCTCCTGCAGCAGGTCATCTCCCCTCTGCATTGCGATGTTGTGCAGCGCACAGCAGACCACAACAATGCGAGTGACCCTGTCCGGCTGGTACTGCAGGGCCCCTCCGGAGCGGTCCAGGCACCTGAATCTCATCTTCAGGAGGCCAAGGCAGCGCTTCACCACACCCCTGGTTGCTGCATGGGCATCGTTGTATCGTGTTTCCACATTGGTCTGAGGCCTCCGTATAGGCGTCATCAGCCAAGACCTCAGCGGATAACCCCTGTCGCCTAGCAACCAGCCCCTCAGCCGGGGGGGGGGGGGGGGTGGGGGGACGCTCCTCAAACATTGCAGGGATGTACGACTGCGCCAGTATGTAGGAGTCATGCACACTCCCTGGGAACCTTGCACAGACGTTCATGATCCTCATGTGGGGGTCGCATACCACCTGGATATTCATGGAGTATGTCCCCCTCCTGTTTGTGAACACCTCCCTGTCCCCTGCAGGCGGGCGCATGGGGACGTGAACACAATCGATTGCCCCCTGCACCAT
Organism: Scyliorhinus canicula; assembly: GCF_902713615.1. Classification (NCBI taxonomy): domain Eukaryota; kingdom Metazoa; phylum Chordata; class Chondrichthyes; order Carcharhiniformes; family Scyliorhinidae; genus Scyliorhinus; species Scyliorhinus canicula. Next base: position 104,508,553 of record NC_052150.1, read on the forward strand.
TGGTATCCCGGCCACGCTGGCAAATCCACGAGCTCGTGAGTCTTGAGTTGCTCGGTCCTCGGGAAAGGTGATGTAGCGATCGGCGATGGCATAGAGGGCGTTGGTCACATCCCGGATACACCTTGGACCGATGACTGGGTGATCCCGGAGACTGGAAGGAGCCGGTCGCATAGAAGTTAAGAGCATGACCTTGATGGCAACCGGGATCGCGTGTCCTCCCCCCGTTCCACGTGGGGCGAGGTGCGCCACGAGGTGACAGATATGTGTCACCGTCCCCCTACTCAGCCGGAGTCTCCTCCTGCATGTGATGTCCATCATTGTTAGGAAAGAGATCCGGACACGGTACACCCTCAGCCTTGTTCGTCGCCTCTGGTGCCGTGGCTACACCCTCACTCTTAGTCAGGAAATCTGGATGTGGTCTCCTGAGTGGGGTATTATCACAGCAATCTGGGCTGATGTCCATAAAGCAGCAATTGATGATATGTGCCACCCACACATTTGTTCTCCTCAGAAGGGCCTATGTAAGAGTATGGAGGCGATATCTGAAGATGCATGCCCATCATTGTCAATAAAGACCATCATTGTCTGATCAATTACAGCCAGCCTAATAATATACAATTTACATTGTAGGTTCCGTTAATTTAAAACTTTTGTGCTGCGGAGGGTAATATGTTTGTTAATGGTTCAGTAATTATGTGAATGCAGAATTATTCATAAAAGGGACTGTTCTCAGAGGTATCAAAATGAGTAGCATTTAAATGGTTATAGTACTAAATTGTTTGAGTTCTAGTACCGGAATCTCTTTGCCATGTGCTGGAACAGGGAGTCCTCATGCTTGTAGAGCATGCACTTTTCTATTTGTACATAGAAATCATTTGCAGATTTGGTGCCAAGGACTCGAGTTCGATCCCGGCCCTGAGTCACTGTCCGTGTGGAGTTTGCACATTCTCCCCATGTCTGTGTGGGTTTCACTTCCACAACCCAAAGATGTGCAGGGTAGGTGGATTGGCCATGCTAAATTGCCCCTTATTTGAAAAAAACAAATTGGATACTCTAAATTAAAAGAAAAAAAACATTGTCACAATAGAACAAACTCATTGCACCCGAGTCCGTGACATGACGAGGGTGTTAAATTTCATGAGTGGCCTCTCGCGACGTCAGAACGCCTTACGAGACCTGGATCTTCTATCACTGGATGAGATCCAGATTAACATATTTAAGTGAGCACGGAAACTAAGGCTCGCACCTGGGAGGCCTCACTATGGTGCCATTTAGCACTTGCCCACATAAAGGAGGTAAGTGTGGCCTCGGTGAGGTGTTCCTGATAGAGGCCAGAAAAAAGAACAGTGTTCCATTTGCTAGAGAGGTGGTTCTTTGCCCTGCAGGCCGAGAAAGACCAAGCAGGACTCTTTTTTGTGAGTTAGATTGTGCACTCATTTTCACTGTCCAATTAATTGGAATTGTATATGCAGCATTATTGGTTTCTTGATTTTTTTTTGGGTGGGGAGTTAATCATTTATACATCTGGCAACCAGTCTTAGTTTTCTTCTGTGTTACAAGTTATATTTTTAAAATTGCAACTAAGTATATCAAGTAATCAAGTACAGAAAGGTTTAGAGACCCAGGCGCAGGAAAAGACGATTCACTCCTTGTCGCTGTTACATGCCACATGAGTAAATAGTGTAAATCACATTGCCCAAAAATTTACACCTGCCTTCATCCTCTTTTCCTTCATCCACCTATCCATCTAATCTTGATATTGACACAACGGTGATCTCAATTACTAGCTTGCTGTAGTCCCCATCTCCCCTCCAATTTCAGCCACTTTAGCCCTGATTTTAACTTTTTTGGAGCAGGAATTTGTGACAAGGGCAAGGCAGGCTGCTAAAAGATCTGACCTCGACAGAATAAGGCCTGGAACATTTCAAATCTGGTTGGCTTTCTGCCCAAAGCCACAAAATGTGACAGCTGGTCAGCAGCAGGAACCTAGGGCGGGATTCGATTCTCCATTATAGTGGCAGAGTGTTGACGCCGTCGTAAACGGTGGAGCGATTTACGACGGCATCAGCGGGCCGCAAGAAGCAGCGATCCTGTGGCTCACAAGGGGCCAGCACGGGCAGCGCGAGAAGCGCGGGAGGAGCGGCCCCAGACCGGCGTCGGATACGTGGGCTGCGTCATTGACGTCGCGCCGCTTCGCATAAGTTGCGTGAGCGGCGCTCACTGCCGACACTCGCAAGATGGCCGCCGCCTGCTGTGCAGCTCCGAGGTTTAGGGACCACGGCCTCGACACGCTCCTGGATGCGGTGGAGCAGAGGAGAGCGGTCCTATACCCTGCAGCGGGCCACCACAGCCCTTGCAGCACCGTCCGGCATATGTGGAGGGAGGTGGGCCAGGCTGTCAGCGCTGTGGGCCGCACCCCACAGACCGGCGAACAGTGCCGCAAAAAAGCTGCACGACCTAACAAGGGCAGCCAGGGTGAGTACACAGCAACGTGCCGCTGGCACCACAACCCCCCCCCCCCCCTCCCCCCACCCCCCACCTCCCACACATGTGAATGCATCCCCTCTCCCCAGAAGGATGGCACAACCCCCTCCCTGATTCACATGGGCAGCATCCACCCATGCCAGCCACATTGGCCAGATGCCCCGTGCTCCTATGCCATCATATACCCAACAGCTGCGCTGCATGCGCCGGACTGCCTAACACTGAAATTGGTTCCCTCCCCACCACCCAAGGATAAGAAGGCCCACAACCACAGGGAACGATTCCCTCGTACTGCACCCCCTCACCGTCCATGAGCAGAGGGCACTGGACCTCACAGGCGGAGCCGAGGATCCGGAGGTTCCCGGTTGCCAGGTCGGTGGACCAGCAAGTGAGATTCCCCTCACCCCAGCCCCTCACTCCACCATCCTCACCCCAGCCCCCCACTCCACCCCCTCACCCTCCGTCCGCCTGTCTAACGATACATGCTGTCTTGTGTCTTACAGGACCAGCCGCCGGTCGTCCCGAGCCATCTGGCGTACCACGCCCACGGCCAGTGCCAGGTCCAGTGGCCCCCCTGGGACGCAGGCCACGGCAGGGCGGGCAGCCGTCACAGAAGCCCTGCCACCGCCACAGAGACCCAGGACACGGACACCCAGGACATTGACACACAGAGGATGGACACACAGAGGATGGACACCCTGGACATTGACACACAGAGGACGGACACACAGAGGACGGACACACAGAGGATGGACACACAGAGGATGGACCCCCTGGATATTGACACACAGAGGATGGACACACAGAGGACAGACAGACTGGACACTGACACACAGACGGGGGCGACTCAGGGACCATCGGGCCAGGGTTCGATGCAGGAGACCCCGCACTTTGGCTCCGATGACGACATGGACTTTTCTTCACTGCTGTCTCCCACACCCTCCACCGTCGCAGAGACTCTCACCTTGGTTAGGCAATTCTGGGACACTCACTAGTGCGCACCACACAGCCGTACCGGTACAGCAGTTGGAGGTAAGAGCAGCCGAGGGGCCGGACGGACGGAGGGCAGACCGGCCCAGCAACCAGCTGCCGCCCAGATGGGTCCCGGGTTCCTGGAATTACCAGACCCACCCAGAGACCCGATGCAGTCAGACACCTAGGGACTAGACAACGGGATAACGGCCGACTTCCAGCAGCTGCAGACGCAGGTGGAGGAGTCTATCCGTGTCCAGGAGCAGGGAGTGGTGCCGGTCATGGCTGCCACCCAGGCTGATACCGCATGGGAGGCGTCCACGGTGTCCAAAGAAAAGAAATCTATAAACTATGAAAAATAGTGTGACTTGTTAGCTAAATAAATATTAATGTTCTTTCGCAAATGCAATACTGAGTATGAAAATAATGCACTGTAATTACCAAGCTAGGCACACAGGATATGTAAAATGTTAAATCAAAAGTAACAGGGAACAATTAATGACTTTAGTGAATGTTTCAGCATGTTTTAATGCTCCAGTAAGGATCCTTGAGCTCATGAAGGAACAAGGCGTAGCTAAACACTTTGATCACTTCTCCTCCAGCATAAAACATGTAAGAACATTAATCAGGTAGTGAATTCTGCATTAAAAAATACATGGCACTAAAAGTCAGGAATTAGTGCTCATGAGAACATTCCATTGTGGCTGCTATTCACTTGGATCTCGCATTTTAATCAGGTATAGTGTGCCTAATTTCCCAAAATACATAAGCACAGTTCAGTCACCTGCATTAATGGGATGCTTTTCTTTGCTTCCTAACCCTTTCTGTCCAGTACCTGTTCTTCAAACAATTTTTAAAAAACAAGACAGCCAATGGGCTGGATTCTCCGATTTTCAGGCTATGTCCTGATGCCGGCGTGGGAAATCGGTGGCCGTTTAACGAACGGCCACCGACCCTCCATTTGGTGGGGGGGGGGGCTGGCAGGCAGGCAGCGTAGGGCTCTATTTGTCGATATGGCCGGAGAACTGCCGGGTCCGTGGCTGCGCATGTGCATGGCGGCGGACTGCAGCGAACGCGCCGTGCCACATGGCTCCGGCCACGCATGGACCCGGCCTGCCAAATAGTGCCCCCCCCCTTTGGCCAGGCACGCGACCCCCGGACCACCCCCCAACAGTGCCTCCAGACCCTTCCAAAGTCTCCCCTGCCCGCGGATCAGCTCTTCCCCGACTGTGGCGTCACTGGACTCCGTCCACGGCTGCCACGCTGAGTTCCCGACAAAAAAATAGCATGAGAGACCCATGCCGTTGGGAATTTGGCTGGTCAGGGGCGGAGCATTAGGGGGAGGGCCTCAGGTAACGTCCTGACGCCGTTGATATGGGGTGCTGTGTACTTGCTTTGGAGGGAGCGGAGCATCGCGATAGCAGCGCCGCCCCCAATTTCGCCACAAATGGGGATTCTCCGGCTGAACGCCATTTCGATATCAGAGTTCGGAGAATCCCGCCCAATGTTTTACTGAAATAAAACTTATATTGAATGTTATTTTAAAGGATATATGTCAGCCTTGATTGCACATTTGTTGCAGCTGTTTTAATAATCGCTTATTGTCACAAGTAGGCTTCAATGAAGTTACTGTGAAAAGCCCCTAGTCGACACATTCACGGCGCCTGTTCGGGGAGGCCGGTATGGGAATTGAACCCGTGCTGCTGGTCTTGTTCTCCATTATCAGCCGGTTGTTTAGCCCACGGTGCTAAACCAGCCCCTTTTATAACTTGCAAATGTTAAATATGTATTGAACTATGGGAGAGAGAGAGAGAGGAGTTGAGGTGTGGGTGTGGACAGAGGATGAGAGACAGTGCTGTTAACATCCACAAAGCAAGTTGATGAAGAGTAGAATTTGAGTCAATCTTTACACATTTTTATGAACATTTATTTGCAGAAATGCACATTACAAGCTTTCATTCCCCCCCCCCCCCCCCCGCCCCAAACAACTACAGATTCAGTCTGTACCTTATCTAAAGAGGAATCTACCCTTTTGCCCACCACTTGCATACAATTAAATACAAGTAATTTACAATCGACAGACAAATGTGTTTTTATGTCAGTTTGAAAAAAATACTAGTTTTGTGTTTTGAAGCCTACAAATTATCCCCATGACAGAATAGATCATTGCTCAGTGTGTGCTTCTGTCAGATAGAGATTTGTTTGCTGACAATTACGAGAGAGGAAAAGGAAATATACTCATGCAATTCCTTTACTCGGCCCGCTTAGATTTTTTAAAAGAAGCAAGTTAATTTTGGACGCAACCATTTTCATCATGGAGGCGATATTTGGGAGACAAGAATTTTTCAAATGTTGCCATCTTATCTCTGTCCTGCCAGTGCCAGCAGGCAGGAGTTTCACTTTATGGGGGTCAACTTGGCCCGCAGTCAAGCCTACCGCCTTTGGCGGGTCGATGCCAAGGTAGCCAGGTTACAAGGATTATCTCCATTCCAGAGATATTGGTCACTTTTTCAGATTAGCGTAAAACTTGCATTTCACACGCTCATGGGCCCCTACCTGTTTCACCCTCTTCACCCCCACACCCTTGTGTACTGTTTCTGTCTCTTTCAACCCCTCATCCCCCCAACCTACTCAGCCAGTTTATAAACAGAACTATATAAGCACTGTAATATAAAGAAGTTGTTGAAAAACTTATAGATTTGTCAAAAAATAGACCGTCAAAATATACTCACAGCATTTGAAATGCCATCATTCTCTTCAGATGTTCATAAATCTGTCAAAGCCTCTGGATCGAAATACTGCACAGGGCAAACGTCACTTCCTCATTTGCAGGGCTGAGCCTGAGGCAGATAAAGGTGGTGCACAGGGCGCACCGAACCAGAACGGGAATGAGCGACTTCTTCCCTGAGGTGGAGGACAAATGTGAACGGTGCCAGGGAGGCCCGGCCAACCACACCCACATGCTCTGATCTTGCCCCAGGCTTGTCAGGTTCTGGATGACCTTCTTTGAGGCTATGTCCAGAGTTGTGGTGGTGAGGGTGGAGCCATGCCCTTAGTGGCGGTCTTTGAGTTGTCGGAACAGCCAGATCTCTTTATGGTAAGGGGCAGATGCCCTAGCCTTTGCCTCCCCGATCACCTGCCGGAGACTCCTGCTCGGCTGGCATCAGCAGCGCCACCCAAGGCCATGGACTAACTATCCGACTTGGCAGAATTTCTCAAACTGGAGAATATAAAATACAGCATTCGGGGATCGTAGGAAGGCTTCCACAACACGTGGTGGCTATTCACCAACCTGTTCCAAGACCTGTTCGTAACCAGCAACCAATAAATTGGGGGGTGGGGGGCTTGGGAGGGGGGGGCAGAAGGCAGGGGGTGGGCAGCACGGGCTGGGGAAGGGGCGCGAAGGGAAACACAGAGCAAGCAGAGAAAGAGAATGAAAAGGAACAGAGGGCGAGGGAATAAGTGGAAGCAACCACAGTGACAGAATCCGAGCACGCTATCTTGCTTGCAACTGTCTTTTTTTCCCTCTCTTTCACCTTTTTCACCTTTTTTGTAAAATAATTGCACTCTGTAACATAAGTCTATCTTGTCAATACTGTCTCTTCTATTAAATGAAACTCTCTCAATAAAAATATTTAAAAAAAATAAACATGTTAAATCCATCAAACTCGCATTTTCCAGAACAGTTGTGCAAACAAACACTGTGGATGCGATTTAACCACGACCGATCCTGGCACACCAGTTAAATAGCATCAATTGCATGCAGCTCAAGGGCACTGGAGTTTCCACTCCAGTGCTTGGGAGGGAGGGGGGGGGGGGGGGTTGGGCCTGTTCGGGGAGCTGAAGCCTTCTAGGTTGCGGATCGCCCCTGGCCGGGGAGGAGAGGGTGGGGGGAGTCTTTTCACCTGTCAGGACTTCAAGCCATCTTTAAATATTGTGGATGCCCATAGCAAGGCAACTACAGGTGCTGCCTGTCTGGCCTAGCAGGACAGAACCCTGCCCTTGGTCCTATGCTGAAGGTCATTTTAACTCCCTTTGATTGTGAGCAGCCTCTAGCTTCACACCTGAAGGCTATTGCTAATCAGGAATCATACATTTTCATTCCCCTAGCTACAGATAGTGCTCCCCCTCCCAGTGATCACCTTGATCTTTCGTGGTCTAGTGCTATGTTAACTGTGTCCCCAGGATGCACATCAGTGGTGGAGGCAGCCTGTTGCTTTCTGTGCCCTATGGCCTTTGATGTCCTTGGTATCCAACTTCGCTGGCTCCAATAGGTGGTTGGCATAAATGCAGTAGGCCCAGCCTTGACACTGACCCCAGTTTAAAATGTTGACGGAGTTGCCTCCATATTGTGGAGTGGAGACAACCACCAAGTTTGATGAGTACTTTGCCGGTGCGAATCGAAGGGAAGTCGTCACCAGCGCAGCCTAACTGGACCCCTTTATTGACCCAGACTCCATCTACACCCTGGCAGATCCTGGGACCCCACACCATTCCAACACCTTCTCTGCATTAGCAGCCCTGTAATAAAATATCAGGTTCGGCAGCATGAGACATCCCGACTATCTATCCCTCTGTAGAATAACCCTCTGAATCGTTGGGAGATTTGCCCGCCAATATGAAGGGCGATATTAGCCGTTCCACCCCTCCAAAAACGATTTGGGAAAAAGACCGGAAGATGCTAGATAGAAACAGAAATCTTGGCAAAATGCTCATCTTAATTGACTGAACCGTGCACACCAGAGGCAAAGCAAGGTTATCCCACATTTGTAGGTCAGATTTGACCTTGTTCACCAGGCTGGTATAATTTAGCTTGCGGAGTCGGGCCCAGTCTCAAGGCACCTGGACCCCCAGATACCGGACGCTGGACTTGGCCGATTCTCCGATTCTCGTGCAAAATGGCCACCGATTCCCCGTGTTGCTGGGGGCTAGCAGGACGGCTCTAGCTGATGATATGCCCTGGAGAATTGGTGGGTCCGTTTGCCGCACGGCGGGCGGCTTGCAGTGGCCGCGCCGTGCTTCATGGGGACGCAGCCCGTGGACCCGGCCCGAAACATAGTGCCCCCCCCATTGGCCGACTCGCACGCTCCGGACCAACTCCCCCATTGTGCCCCCACCACCCAATAATGTCCCCCCTGCTTGCAGATCGGTACTCCCCCAACGTGGCGGCACTGGACTGAGTCCGCAACCGCCACACTGAGTTCCTGACGGATGTGACCACACGTGACCCACGCCGTCAGAAACTCGGCCGGCCGGCTGCGGAGCATCGTGGGGTGGGCCTCAGGCAATGTCCTAAGAGCGTGGGTATGCCACTTTGGAGGGGGCGGAGCACCTCGAAAGTGGCGCCGCCCCCGATTTGGTCGGAAACCTGGATTCTCCGGCCGTTCGCCGAACGTGATTTTGGCGTCGCCGACCGGAGAATCCAGCCCCTATGTACCACTCCACACCTAACTATCCCACTCCATTTGTCCGAAGCCCTCAGGGTAATGGCTAATGGCTCAATCGCTAATGCAAACAGAAGGGGAGGCATAGGACATCCCCGCTTCCTCCCCCTGTGCAACTGAAAAAAACTGGTGGTAGCGCACGTGCGCGGACCCGCGGCGTCTGTGCTGATGCCTGGATCGGAAGCTGGAGCAGCGTGAGGCTCTCCAGTGCCATGCAGGCTCCCTGTGCGCTGCTGGATCGCTAATCCTAGGGGCCAGATGACGCCGTTGTAAAATGCTCCGGTGTTTACGACGGCGTCAACACTTAGCCCCAGGATCAGAGAATCCCGCCCATGGTATTTGTATGAATGCTGGGCAAAGGAGCCTTGTACAGCAGATGTACCCACGACACAAACCTGAGGCCCAAAGCATCCTTCTCCAAAACCACAAAGAGGTACTTCCATTCCACCCCAGAAAATTTATTTTCTGCATCTAATGGCATAATTATCTGCTGCTCCGGCCCGGCCGCTGGAGTAAGAACCACATTGAGCAGTCGCCGCGCATTGGATGACAGTCTTCGGTCCTTTACAAACCCCGATTTGTCCTCCCCAACTAGCTCCTGGAGACAGGGTTCCAACTTCAATTCTAGAACCGTAGCTAACAGCTTAGCGTCTACGTTTTAAAAATTTGTTCATGGGGCATGGGTGATGCCGGCTAAGCCACCATTTAGACCTCATCCCTAATTGAGGGGGCAGTGAATAGTCAACCACATTTCTGTGTACCTGGAGTCACATGTAGGCCAGACCAAGTAAGGATGGCAGATTTCCTTCCCTAAAGGACATTAGTGAACCAGATTTTGTTTTAAGACAATCAACAATGATTTCATGGTCATCATTAGACTTTTAATTCCAGATTTTTATTGAATCGAAATTTCACCATCTGCAGAGGCGTGATTTGAACCTGGATCCCCGGAGCATTACTCTGGGTCTCTGGTTTACTAGCCCAGTGACAATATCACTTTGCCACAGCCTTCCTGTTCAGCAGTGAAATAGGACAGTATGACCTGCATTCCACAGGATCCTTGTCCTTTTTCAGGCGAAGGGAAATGGATGCCTGCCTCGTCACTGACTGCCAATTTGAAAAAAATCCCGTTTATTGCTCCTCATTGTTTCCTGTCTGCCAACCAGTTTTCTATCCAGCTTTGTCAAAGGGGCATATGGACTTGAAACGTTAGCTCCTTTCACTCCTGACAGATGCTGCCAGACCTGCTGAGATTTTACAGCATTTTCTCTTTGATTCAGATTCCAGCATCCATAGTAATTTGCTTTTCTCCCGTTTTCTATCCATCTCAATACAATGGGCGCGATTCTCCGACCCCCACGCCGGGTGGGAGAATCGCGGGAGTGCCGGGCGATTCCCGCCACGCCGCCCTGGCACCCGCACGCGATTCTCCCACCCCCCCAAAACGGTTTACGAGAGGCCGCTCGGAGAATCGGCACTCGCCGTTTCTAACGGTCGAGCGGCGATTCTCCAGCCCGGATGAGCCGAGCGGCCTGCCCAATACGACCGGTTCACGCTGGCGCCAACCACACCTGGTCGCTGCCTGCGTGAATAGCGCGCGAACGCTGCGTGTGCGGCCTGTGGGGGGGGAAGGAGGATCGAGCACCAGGGGGGTGCTCAGTGGGGGTCTGGCCCGCGATCGGTGCCCACCAATCGGCGGGCCGGTATCTCTAAAAGATGCACTCTTTTTCCTCCGCCGCCCCGCAAGATCACTCCGACATGTCTTGCGGGGCGCCCTCGGGGAGGACGGCAACTGCGCATGTGCGGGTTGGTGCCGGCCAACCTGCGCATGCACGGGTGACGTCAGTTAAGCGCCGCTAGCCGCGTCATTTACGTGGTGCCGCTTTGATGTGGGCGCCAAGGCCCAGCGTGCAAAATTGACGCGGCACCGCTCCTAGCCCCCTGGGGGTGGGAGAATAGGGGGCGAGGAGCGGCCTCCGACACCGGAGTGAAACACTCCAGTTTTCACTCTGGCGTCGGCACTTAGTCTCCCATTGGGAGAATTGCACCCACTACCTCTAACCCCATGCGCTTTAATTTTACACACTAATCTCTTATGGGGGACTTTGTCAAAAGCCTTCTGAAAGTCCAAATATACCACATCCACTGGCTTCCCCTCGTCAACTCTACTGGTTACATCCTTGAAAAATTCCAGTAGATTTGTCAGAGATGATCTCCCCATCATAAATCCATGCTGACTCAGTCCGATCCTGCCATTATTTTATAAGTGCTCTGCTATAAAATCTTTGAAAATGGGTTCTAGAATTTTCCCGACTACCGATGGCAGGCTTACTGGTCTATAATTCCCTGTTTACCTCCCTTTTTAAGTAGTGGAGTTACATTAGCTACCCTCCATTTTGCAGGAACTGTTTCACTCTATAGAATTTTGGAAGATGACCGCCAATGCATCCACTATTCCTCGAGCCACTTCCTGAAGTACTCTGGGATGTAGATTATTAGGCCCTGGGGATACATAGGTAACCCCCGTCAGGCACCGCAACACTGCCCTATCAGTAGACAGTAGGTCAAACTCCATTTGCAGCTTTTTAACCTGACTATTTAGTATGATTAGTATAATAGTTAATCAGCTTTTGAATAATAAGGAACATTGTGTTGCTGCCAGTTGCTTTAATTAGGAAATTGGAACATATAATTATTTGAATTGTTTTTTTTTCTTTAGATCATATTAATCACCCTGTTAAGGCATGCTTATTCTTGGCAAGCATTGCTTACGCATATCATTCTTTCTATCTCTGGCACTTACTGTCACAACAGATACAGCTACTTCAGTGTTGTGTTGTTCAAAACACACATGTGAAGTTTAAGGAAGAGTGAATCCTGTCATAGCATGGTGAAATATGGTAACATGGGGATACAATCACATTTGGGTTGCTTTTCTCGCATAACCTGAAGATGCTGATGTGCTTACAGCTACACAGGTGCCAGCGAGCATCTGGGAATTCTCTTGGATGGATGTTCTTTTCTCATAACATCGGAATGTTCAGGACCCTGGGAGATTGTTGTGGTCCATCCGGTTAGTTCCAAAGTTCAAGGAATACTATGTTCTCCTCTACTTTCATAGCCCTCAATCTCTTTCATTACCAAATGAAAATTGCTTCCCTCTTGAAATTGCTCACAGGATCCCAGTTTTTTGCACTCCATTTATTCTTCAAGTAGCCTGTTCAATATAATCACAATGTAAAATAGTTCTGAATGTTGAGGGTTTGTGGAGTGAACCTTCTGAATTTGCGACATTGAAATGGGACAGTTCAACCGACCACTCGATATGGTTCATCCTCCACACAACCAGTAACCCTAATCCCATGCGCCCTCTCCATTCCAATGTCTTTTTGTCTTGCCTTATTTTAACCAGTTATCTTAACCTGTTCTTAAATATTGACATCGGGTGGGATTTTCTGGCCCTTCCCGCTTGTGGGACCTTCCAGTCCGCAGAATGCGATCCCCCCATGGGTAAGTACCCCGGAATGCGGCCAGCGGACAATACAAATGGCCATTGAGTTTGGCAGGACCAGAAGATTCTGCGGGCAGCCAATGGTGAGCCACATCCATAGCAGGAAAATCCCCCGCGGGGGCTGGTAGAACCTGACCATAGTTTCTGCTTCAATCATTAAGTCCAGTCTTGTGTTGCACAGTCTTAATTCTTTGGCCCAGTGTTCATGGCGCCTGCCACTGACTTCAAAGAAACTTGTCCCGTTTCCTGAAGTCAGTTTGACTCGAGCTCCAGGTCAAGAGGATCTGCAGGTGTCCAGCAATTAGTGATCTCATCAAGCAGTGTAAGCAGCTATTCACATTGAAGTATTTCACAGGCAGCAAATGAGGAAATAAACATAACTCAAACTCTTCATCTCAGTGGGCAAAATAAATGATTGGGACATAGCCATGGGATTATGGTAAAAGTTAAAAGATCATGAACAAACTTTTTTAAAAATTAGGAATATGTGGAATATTTTAGTTTATCGGAGAAATTTGTCATTCCAGAAATGGGAAATGTGTTTTTCTGGAAAACTGAAGCTGTTTAGCAGTAATTATGAGGTTCGCCTGTTAAAATCCGAATTATACTTCATTCAACCACGTCACTGACAGCACCTCTGCATATCCGCGTTTAACTGCAAATCTGCAGACTCCAGAAGTCACTATCAGTTTCAGAGCAGTGATGGAAACAAACACTGACAATTTCTCCACCTGCATAATTCCATACTGCAAATTTCAAGATATTAATCTTTTAAATATATTTCTTGCTCTCTATCCTAAATCTCTAGCATTATTCTTAGATCTACTTCGCCTCATTATAATCCCACTGGACCAAGGCTCTTGCTTCTCTTGTTGTCTCTTGCTGTACATTCTCCCAGGCGATGATGACATTTGCAGTAGAGTGACCAGAATTACACAGTGCTCCAGAGCAGTGCTTAATGCAAGTTTCTTATGACTTCCTGGTACTTGCATTCTGTCCCTCTGGCTATATAACCTAAGATTCTGATTTCTTTGCTGTTGTTGTAAGCGGCGCTGGTAGTTTTGGTGTACTGTTTATGAGTACCTGTAGGGTCTTCTCCCTTCTACCTGTTCTTACATATTTGTAATGCCTCTCCCTTTCCAGAAATTTGGTTTCACCTGCAAATTTAGAAAGTTTTGATTCTATTTATGCATGTTGCAAACGATAATGGCTAAAACACTCATCTCCAGGACATTACACTAGTCAGTACCTTCCATTCTGACACAGTCCCATACATAACGCTGAACCTTCTAAATTTCCGATACACTTCACAAATTCTCTCCCATTTTATCGTTTTAAAACTTTTGGGTTAATTTCCTGTGTGACATTCTACTTAAAGCATTTTCTAAATTTCAAAAATATAAAAATACAAGCTTTGCAAATCCACCACATATCTGTTTCTTCAAAGAACTCCAGTTAATTTATCATGCATGACCTTACTCCCTGGTTCCTTTTCCTTCTTTTCTTTTCAGTTTCTCTAGCAACTTCATTTTTCCTGGAATCTTGTTTTACCTGTTCAGGTAACAGGCTCAGCGTTTTGCCGTTCCCAGAGTTATCTTCATGCCTACTTTTAGAGACTGACCAGTGCTTTTTGAGTAAAGGTAGAAAATGTAAGCAGGGACCATTCAGCTGAATCTCATGCTGCCTTGACTTCATGTTCACATATTTCCATCAGGATTTCTTGTGGAATGGAATTCTAGGCTAGTTTTATCCCTTTTAAATTTTTTAGATGCAGCCCTTGTGTCAGTAACTGTGTTACAGTGTTGCACTGCCTACAGGTGCAAGTTTGGCTTTGATTGAGAGTTATTCACGACAGTGACTAATCTAATAAAAATATTCGTCTTCTTTTCCTTTGTACAGCCATGGGAAGACATGACGGATTACTTTTGTATGTGGCAGTCTTCAGACTTGGCTTAATTATCAATGGAGATGGTACTATAATACATCCTTTAGAAATCTCTCATTAGTTTGGGTTGGGCTAGCAAGCTTGAACAACCTATGGTCCACCTGAATGGGTTATTATGAGGAATTTAGCAGCAGTTTTACTTCTCACATACAGAATTACCTTTTCTTCTGTGCTGAATTTGTCAATGAATTGTGACTGCTGACAGATGACATGAGAATGGAAACCACTGATCCATTAAAGACAAAACCAGGCGATTTGGGGGAAGGGGGAAGAGGAAACATTATTCTATTCATGTCATGTTTTAGCACTATGCGTTTGGAAACTTATATAGCTGACTTGCGTAGCCCCAAACACACGCACGGGTGATTTTTAAAAATGTATGGTGTAGGCAAAAGAAAAACATCAAGTATCATTTTTATTCAGGAAGAAATTGGACGAAACAAGGCAAGTGATTTGGTGCAATGAGATTTTCCACAAATTTCTACTTTTACTTCATGTAATAGATTTTTCTACTCAACTTCTGCATTTTGCATAAAATGTCTAAGACTTAGTGGGTTTGATTACTTATACATGGGCCTGAATCTTTCAAATGGCGGGGTCTTGCTTCCCACCAACCAGAGTCGATGGGGAACACCTCTCCACCTGAGTGCCCTGCAGCCAATTTACGCATGAATGAGCGTTGAGTGGCTGGAGGCGGGAATTGTGCTCCGCACTCAGGAAGAAGTCCTGCCTTAGAAAGCTGTCAGCCAATCTGATTTTCTGGAAGCTCTCCAATTCCTGCAGCAACGGTGCTGCAGTGGACAGAAGAAGAAATGCAGGGGGACCCCTGAGGCTAAGTTCAGGAACCAGGACAGGAAAGATAGAGGCACAAACCTTCCAGGGATAGGGAAAGGGAGGGAGACTTTTAGTGGAGTGGGAGTGCCTGATGGAGACCCGCCCATCCACCCCACTCCCCCACTTTCTTGCCCGAGATGTAACTTTTTTGGCTTTAACCTACAGAACCTTCCCGCCAACCTGAAAATTGAGGCTGGACAGAAAATGTGACCAATTAAGACCACTTAAGGGTCTCACTTGGCGCAAGGGTGGACTTTGAGGCCGAGGCCTTGCCCACCCAGTGTAAAAATCACTGTGTGATCAGGATGAGTGGGCACCCAGAGGGAATCCCGTCCCTTCAGTTTCTCAGTCCCCAACCCCCATAAAAAAGTTGCTGGTAGGGGAGCGTAGAATTGTGGCCATGAATTTCCACAATACATCCCTCATCCTTGACACATCAGTAAAATTTGGAATTGCTCAAAATCTCCATACTTGTAAATTCCAAGTTTGGCATCACATTGCTACTGCACTGTTTTGTGGTTTCTCCTCTTCATTTTCTCTCCTCCCTTTCAGTTTGACTGGGTGGGCACAGTAAGACGTCTTACAACTCCAGACTAAAATCCAACAGGATTGTTTCGAATCACTAGCTTTCGGAACGCAGCTTCTTCCTCAGCTAAAGGAGCTGCGCTCTGAAAGCTAGTGATTCGAAACAAACCTGTCGGGCTTCAACCTGATGTTATAAGAGTTCTTACTGTTATCTTTCAGTTTAACAATGCCCCTAAACTCATACCCCCCCCCCCCCAAGAGGACGCCTCCATCTGCCCCCACGCCAACCCCTTCCCCACTACCTCACCATAGCAATGTTTTACTGCCCAATAATAATTAATTATGTTTGGCAAGGCCAACCTGCCCCTCCCCTTGCCCCCGTTCCAACAGTAACTTTTTAACCCGTGAGGTTCTCCCCGCCCATGCAAACCCCGAGGTCAAAGTATTGACTTTCCGAAAGAATGATTTTGGGATGAAGATCTGGAAGTTCTGAAAGACAAATAAGAGCCTCGGCAGCACTGTCATTTTCACTGTCTGCACCCGCCCCGCCACGACAGTGGCAACACATCCCACATTTTAAACATCCCCCCTCACCTCTTCCACCAATCGTGCCAGATTCAACTTGTGCAGCTGTTCCCATCCTCGTGCAACCTGGATACCGAAATATCTGAAGCCCCCACCACTATGAATGGCAGCTCACCCAACTTTCTCTCCTGCCCCCTGACCCCTATTTGGAATACCTCACTCTTCCCCATGTTTAACTTATATACAGATAACTGGCCAAACACATCCAAAATACTCATAATTCCACTGTTGCTTCCCAGTGGGCCCGACATATAAAGCAATAGGTCGTCCGCATATAGTGACATCTTGTGCTCGACACGCTCCCGGACAATCCCTTTTCAGCTCCTTGACGCCCTAAGCGCCATTGCTGATGTCTCTATTGCCAATGCAAAAAAGCAACGGGGAAAGTGGGCATCCCTGCCTTGTCCCACGGTGCAGCCCGAAGTATCCCAAGCTCACCCGATTCATCTGCACGCTCGTGACCGGCACCCTATACAACAATCGGAGCCAGTCCACAAACCCCTGCCCGAACCCGAACCGTCCTAACACTTCCCACAAGTACTCCCATTCCACCCAATTAAAAGCCTTCTTGTGGCAATTGCCACTGCCACCTCTACATCCTGTCCCTCCAGGGGCACCTTTATCACGTTTAATAATCTCCTAACATTCGCCGACAGTTGCCACCACTTTACAAACCCCATCTGATCTTCCCCTTTCACCCCCGTCACAGAGTCCTCAATTCGTGAGGCCAGGATCTTTGCCAGCAACTTGGCGTCCATATTTAGTGCTCTTCCTGGTCTGCCTTGCCCATCTTCTGTATACCGAGGAATTGGTGGAGCTGTACCACCATTGTCCTTGGCGGGCTTATTCTCCTGCGGCTTCCACGTTAGCGCTCTGTGGGCCAGGTCGACTTCCAGGGGCCGGTCGAAGCCCATTCCCCCATCAGCTTCTCCAGCATCTTGCCTACAGAAAAGCCAGTGACCGCTACCTCGATGCCTTTAGACATCCTCACAATACTTAGGTTTTGTCTCTGGGAGTGATTCACCAGGTTCTCCATCTTCTCCTTTAACCACTTCTGGGAATCTCGCATCATTCCAATGTCGGCTGTTAACGAGGGAAGCTGCTCCTCGTGCTCCCTCATGGCCTCCTCCATTCTCAGAATTGCCTGGCCCTGGAACTTCAGCCTCTGTTCCACACAATCAATTCCCGCCTTTAGTGGTTCCACCATCTTGGCTAGGCCTTCCAGCGCTTTCCTCCTCTGCCGGCTGACCTTCTCATTTAAGATGTCCACCAACTGCTCCGTTGAGCACTGGGCCGGCAGGGCTGTCCCTTTACCCTCCGCCATCTTCACCCGTGGCGCACTAAGATTCTCTTGCTCCAACTGCTCCCTTCTTCTCGGCCAAAATCTGGTCCGTGGATCCATCCACCAGCACCGCCACTGGAGTGTAACTTTCTTCAGTCACCTCTACACCTTTTTTCACCAAAACATCCGCACAGCAAGCGGGATAAAAGTGCAAAAAAGCAGCCTCGAGTGAGAACGGCCAAATGTGCGACCACTCGCTCCATGGCCGCCACCGGAAGTCCCACATTGTCCCAGATCTTGTAAGTATATTTTTAATAAAGTACGAGGTGTCATCAGGTATGTTGATCTCCATATTTTGCTGGAATTTTACTCTTTGACCTGAAAGGCCACAACTGTACATGTTAATTTCTGTTATCTTTGCATTCCAGTGTTGGTAACCTCCCTAACACTGTAAGCAATTTAGTTAATTAGTTGGCAGCAGCTTGGTAGAATTACACATTAGGTACAAAGTATATTCCAATGTGGGTTTTATTTCCTGCCACTCCCCAATTCAACAGTACTAAGCATGAGGCAGTTTTCTACTCCTAAATTATTTCCTCACTGACCACCTTCCTGCTTCCACATTTAACAAACTTCAGCTTTTGGCGGGACGTGGTGTAGTGGTTAGCATTACTGCCTATGGCGCTGAAGACCTGGGTTCGAATCCCGGCCCTGGGTCACTGTCTGTGTGGAGTTTGCACATTCTCCCTGTGTTTGGTGGGTTTCCACCCATAACCCGCAGGCTCGGTGGATTGGCCACGCTAAATTTCCCCTTAATTGGAAAAATAATTATTGGGTACTCTCAATTTAAAAACAAAACTTCAGCTTTCATGTCTTGATGTAAAACAGGTGTGTGGCTGGGGGGGGCACATTTTCATTTATTTCTCCATCAAGGGCAAGATAAGCAGATTTCAGAACGTTACATGAATTTTTTTTAAAATTCAGTACGAAGCAAAGAATATCTCGCTGAGAAAACAAAGAAAGCAATGTCAAAGCAATTGCTTAATATTATTTTAAAAGAGTAACTAATAAAAATGGCCATTAGAGTGTAAGAGGGTGAGTGTGTGTGCGTCAGGCTCACTCCCAATCTTAATGTTTATTCACTTACCCTCACCCGCTGTGAGAGTGCGTGAGAGTATGTGAGTGTTGGATTGAGGGTGACTGAGAAACCTGAGACTGGGGGGGGGGGAACTGGACACACTCTCTCTCTCTCTCTCTCTCTCTCTCTCACCCACACTCCCTCCTTTTCTCTCAGACATGCATGCACTCATTCTCTCCTTCACTCTTTCACATATGCACAAACTCACTCTCTCTCTCTCTCTCTCTCTCTAGGGCAGTGCGGTAGCACAAGTGATTAGCACTGTGGCTTCACAGCGCCAGGGTCCCAGGTTCGATTCCCCACTGGGTCGCTGTCTGTGCGGAGTCTGCACGTTCTCCCCGTGTCTGCGTGTGTTCTCCGAGTGCTCCGGTTTCCTCCCACAGTCCAAAGACATGCAGGTTAGGTGGATTGGCCAAGATAAATTTCCCTTAGTGACCAAAAAGGTTAAGAGGGGTTATTGGGTTACAGGTAGAGGGTGGAAGTGAGGACTTAAGTGGGCTGGTGCAGACTCGATGGGCCGAATGACCACCTTCTGCACTGTATGTTCTATGTTCTCCCTCTTCCACACATACACACACACGGCTGGATTCTCCACTCCGGAGGCTATGCTCTCCCACTGGAATAGGTTCTTTCCCTTTTCACTCTGGAGCTGGTCACGGCGCACCGAAGCGATTCAGTGTCCCTCGCCATGCCAGCCTGCGCATTGTGGGGATCGCAAGGAATTTGTTGCGAATCTGGCTATCGGGCTGCCATTTTGTATGGGTGGCCCGATAGCACGTCCCCCCCCCCCCCCCCCCCCACAACGCAAATCCTGAACCCCCTGACAAATAGGGGCATCCCCCACCGCACCACCATGGCAATTGCAGTGTCGCCTCCCCCCTGCAGAACGCACGCATTAGCTGACCTGCCCCCCCCCAACAATCCCCCACCAGTGACCCACATCAAACCCGCTCACCACAAAGCCCCATCAGACCCACCTACCAGAGCCGCTCATCAGACTCCCCCACCAGAGACCTCCCCGAGAGACCCTCGTAATAGGGAACCGCTCATATCAGAGAAACCCCCACAACAGTGAACCCTCCCCATAGCAGATAACCACCCGCACAGCAGAGAAGACACCCCCTTCCATCAGTCTCCCCTGTGTGGAAGCCAAAGAGCAGTCCAGGCAGAAGCGATACGGTCCAGTACCGTGCTGGAGGAGGACACAGTAGCACAGTGGTAGCACAGTTGCTTCACAGTTCCAGGGTCCCAGGTTCGATTCCCAGCTTGAGTCACTGACTGTGGAGTTTGTACTTTCTTCCTGTGTCTGTGTGGGTTTCCTCCGGGTGCTCCAGTTTCCTCCCACAGTTCAAAAATGTGCAGGTTAGGTGGATTGGCCATGCTAAATTGCCCTTAGTGTCCAAAAAGGTTAGGTTGAGTCACTGAGTTACGGGGTTACAGGAATAGGGTTGAGGTGTGGGCTTAGCTGGGGTGCTCTTTCCAAGGGCCGGTGCAGACTCGATGGGCCGAATGGCCTCCTTCTGTACTGTAAATTCTATGTAAACACTGGAAAAAACACAGCTTTTTTACTCACCTGTGCCTTACACCTGCTGCCTCAGACAGATGTCCCTGTTATGGGTGTTTTCTGTCTTGCGGGTTCTCTGCTATGGGGGTGGTTGCCTGTTATGGGGTATTGCCTGTTATGGGGGAACTACTCTGTTGCAGATCTCTGATTGGGAGGGATCTGGTGGGGTTCTCTGGTTGGGGTTTCCGATGGGGTCTCTGGTGAGAGGTCTGGGGGGGGGGGGGTTGGTAGGGTTTCTGGGGGATGGGGTTGGCAGGATTTACATTGTAGGGGAACTCTCTGATGGATATTAGGGGCAACTACCTTAAATACCGACCTCCTTGGCCCACTATGAGGTCCACAACATGAGGACCACTTTTACCAATCCATGCCCGTGTGAACCCTGGCCCAGAGGGCCAGACAATTAGGAAGGGATGAAGAATCCAGTGTCCAGCTAGTTCATAGGGTGCAAGTGGGTCATTTTGTTGGCACGTGGTATGAACCTCAATGCCACTGCCGGAAGGGGACCAGAGCATCACAAAAGGAACGGTGTTGATCCTGTTTTTTTCCCCAGCACTGGATTCTCCACGCATCGGGAACTCCGCTACTGGTGATGGGTGGCAGAGTATCCAGCTCACTATCTCCCTCTCTCTCTCCTGCAAACATAGCGGAGGCGGCCTGCCATTGGCCAGCTTCGGGATCTTCTAACCCTTGTTGTCAATGGGGTTTTGCATTGAATGCACCCGTCGCCACTGGGAAACCCAGGGCAGGGTGCGTCGGCGGCGGGAACAGAAGATCCCGCTGGTGTGAACGGTCGGGTAAGTTCAGGCCACTCACTCCCTCTCTCACACGCATGCACTCTTCTTCTCACACTCACATTCTCCGTCTCTCTCACACGTATTCACTCTCTCCCTCTATCTCTCTCACACACACTCACTCTTTCCCTCTCTCACACACAAACACAATCACTCACTCTCTCTCTCACATGCATTCTCTCTCTTCCTCTCACACACACTCACTCTCTCCCTCCCTCACACATATTCACTCTTTCCCTCTCTCAAACACACATCTCAGCATGGGGTCTCTTCGGCCCGCCTTCCCACCTGTGTCAGGCAATCTCTCGGCCCTGCGACAGCTTCTCTCCTTGTGCCCCACAGTATCTTCTTTCCCCAAGTCCTTCAGCACCTTCTACCACTGAGCTCCTCAGTATTTGCTCATCTGGGGCCTTGCAGCATCTCTCTCTTTCTCTTCCTGAGCCTCACGGCACTTATATGGGCCCGGGTTTCGAGAACCCCAAAGTGTATCATGGAGTGCACCTGAACCCACAACTTTTACTAGATTGTGGTACGGGGAGCACACGGCCCACTCTACAGGTGTGGCACAGCAGAAGTCGAAAAGTATATTTTAAAGCAAAACAATGTTTATTTTATGAACTCAAGTTAACCTTTTTAAAAGATACAGTGAGCATCTTAGCAACCATCAATTCAAATACAACCCCCAAAGAATACAACACTAAGTAATCCTTAATGACTTCCTAAACAACATCCAGAAAACAAAAGAAACACCTTTTAATAGAAGCACATCAGATTTACATTCACTACAGAGAACATTTATAATTCTGGATTCACCAAATGATTAAGAGATAGTCTTTTAATGGCAGAGAGAACAGCCGTACACCTGCTTTGTCTGGCTTCAGCTCCAACACTGAAAACCAAACTAAAATACACCCTGCAGCAAACAGCCTAAATACGAAAGTAAAAAGCTGACAGACAGCCCAGCTCCACCCACAGTCTGACATCACTGATGAACACCCATTTCTTAAAGGTACATTTCTTAAACACCCATTTCTTAAAGGTACTCTCACATGACTGCACCATCTCTCTTTTCCTCCACTGAAATTGTCTCTCGCTCTCCCCAATTTACTTACCTCTGCTAATGATCGCTGCTCGTCCAATCAGAGACTGTTTCTCTCCCACATTGCTGCTAATAGGCTATGAGGATCGGTGCATACTTGATGGCCTGAATGGCCTCCTTCTGTACTGTAGTAATTCTATGGTCTTATTGGCATTTTGAATAATTTATCTGGGGGCCACATAGAATAGTTTTGGGGGGCCACAATCTGGTCTGTAGGCCACTGGTTGGACAAGTCTGATCTAATGATATGGTTCCAACTTTCAAAATGAGTAACTATGTTGGATATAGAAGAACTCTGGGTTTATCATGATAATCAGCCATGCATATAATTGGCAAAGAACCAGAGGATGTCTTAAACCCCTCACGTACATCCTCATAAAAGAATTGCCTTGGGTTTAATCACCCATCATAATGTAGGAGTAAATTATGGCTAAATTTGGCTAGCCAAACTGTCTTGCATTACGCAAGTTGGATTGAATATGAAATTACCTCATTATCTCTCAATTAGGATACCCACAAACGACCGTCTGAATGATTCCTGCCAAATCAACAAAATAAAAAGTCTGGCAACAAGTCCTATGCTGACAACTATTTATCAACTATTTGATCTGAAGAATCACTAGTTAAATTAAAGGATATGAGTATGCAAACTGAATAGTTGTAAGTAGTTAGAGAAGTATATCTATCAATCTGACCAACAAATTATTAGTCGGCAGAGTTACTTAAAAAGAATAATATAGGTTGAAAAGACAAATCAGGGCTGTCACCAAAATGCAGCATTAATTGGATTGCTGATTATCAAATTAAACTTGAGATCAGTTTCTGAAACTGATATAAATCGGTGAGATGAACCTGAGGTTGAACATCTTAGATGACCAGAATCATAGAAGTGTTGTAGTGCAAAAAGAGGCCGTTTGGCCCGTCGTGACCGCACTGGCCCTCCAAATGAACAATTTTCTTCGTGCCATTCTCCCACATTTTCCCTGTAACCTACCTGACAGATGAACAAGATTAAATAGCCAGCCCGTTCGATAGATTAAAGTTTATTTGCTAATAGTTAGCAAACATTCTGGATCTTATATAACCTAAATTTTTATGACCAACATAGTTGCGTCGATCTTCTGTATATGAATGTACAAATGAGCAATTGAAATGGGTCATTTGGCCGTTAGAGCCTGCTCCGCCGTTCCATAAGACCTTGGCTGATCTGATTGTGTCCTGAACTGCACATTCCACCCACCCCCTTTTTTCTCTTGCATGATGGTGTTAGCATCTGCAAACAACGTTCCACCATAGGATCACAGAATCATATTGTATAAACGGATGCCAAATATCTATGGTGTCTGTCCTGTGCTGACTGTTGCCCTCTGCTCTGTCCCCATAGTCCAGAATATATTTGAAAGTTCTTATTAAATCAGCTTCCGTCACTCTTTCAGATATCCACTGGCTACTGACCTGCTACTGGGCAGTTTCACTTCACTCCCTCAATTCACTTCCTGATTTTCAGCGCCTCTGTTAAATTTTCCCTTAATCTTCTCTGCTCCAACGAGAATAACTCCAGATTCTTCAGTTTCTACAAGTCTCTGAAGTTCCGTATCCCCAATACCATTTCAGCAAATCTTCTTTGCACTTTCTCCAGCTCTGTCACATCCTTCGTAAAATTTAGTGTCCAGGGGCGGGATTCTCCGACCCCCCGCCGGGTCGGAGAATCTCCCGGGGCCGGCGTCAATCCCGCCCCCGCCGTGATTTGGCGGGGGTGGGAATCGCGCTGCGCCAGTCGGCGGGCCCCCCGCGGCGATTCTCCGGCCTGCGATGGGCCGAAGTCCAGCCGCTGACAAGCCTCCCCTGCCGGCGTGGATTAAACCACCTACCTTACCGGCGGGATTGGCGGCGCGGGCAGGTGCCGGGGTCCTGGGGTGGGAGGGGGGGGGGTTGCGGGGCGATCTGACCCCAGGGGGTGCCCCCACGGTGGCCTGGCCCGTCATCGGGGCCCACCGATCGGCAGGCGGGCCTGTGCCGTGGGAGCACTCGTTTTCACCATGGTGGAGGCGGAAGAGACCCCCTCCCCGCGCATGCGCCGGTTTGACATCAGCAGCCGCTGACACTCCGGCACTTGCCGGCCGGCGAAGTCCTTTTGGCCCCGGCTGGCATAGCGCCAAAGGCCGTTCACGCCAGCCGGCGGAGCGGGAACCACTTTGGCGTGGGCCTAGCCCCTCAATGTGAGGGCTTGGCCCCTAAAGGGGCGGAGACTTCTGCACCTTTGGGGCGGCCCGACGCCAGAGTGGTTCACGGCACTCCAACACGCTGGGACCCCCCCGGCCCAGAATTGGACTCAATGAGTGGAATTTAATTGCCCTCCCTCGAGGTGAGTTGGAGGGCATTTAACCAGACAAGATGGTGCAGGATAGGGAATCTGCCGTCTTCCCAACTCTGGCCTGTTTCAGTCTGTGGCAGGAAGATTTGTGGATGGTCATCCCACCCCATCATCAATTGTGGCCCTTGAATGGCCAATTAACCAGCGGCAGGTGGAGCCGTCACCATGCAGGAGGCCTGTAAAGCAAACCCATCGATGGCTCAAGCACGGCTATCTGCTGGGAGTGTCGAAGCTATGACTTTATTCACATTTCTGACACCTAATTTGTCTCTTGGTGTCATCCTACGTAAACAAACTCAATTCAGGAAAATAAAAGCAAAATACTTCAAATACTGGAAATCTGAAATACAAACAGAAAATGCTGGATAAACTCAGCTGGCCCGGCAGCATCTGTGGGGAGAGAAACAATTAAATTACAAAAGTAATTGCGCGGAGTATTATTAGAGGAATTTTGTCGATTTGCAAGGGAGTGGTGCTGGATCTTGATAAGTAGGTCAGGGGAGTTGGAAGGCCTGTCAGGAGGCAACCTGCTGCAGTAATGGGGTCTATAGTTGTGGTATTATCATAATTATCAGCATTGCTGAGGGTTAATGTAGTGTTGACAGTAGCCATGAGAGGGAGCTACAGTTACAACTATATAAGGCAGTGATGCTAGTTCTTAGGGGAGGACTATATGCAGGAGGTTAGATAGTGAAGATCAGAAGAGCAGATAGTGCAAGTGAGAGTGGTTAATAGTTCTAGTAGTGAGATTAGCTGTAGATGAGTATGGTATAGACATTATTAGTCAACTGTGCATTTTTAAAAAAATTTAGAGTACCCAATTCATTCCAATTGAGGGATAATTTAGTGTGGCCAGTCCACCTACCCTGCACATCTTTGGGTTGTGGGGGCTAAACCCATGCAAACACGGGGAGAATGTGCAAACTCCAGACGGACAGTGACCAGGGCCAAGATTGAACTTGGGACCTCGGCGGCGTATTCTTAAGGAGTACGTGTCGAATCCAAGTTAATAGTGTAAATAAATTAGTAGCTTTGTTGAAGTTCAAGCTATTTTGCGGTCTTTGTGAACACGATGCCAAACATCCTGAAATAAACAACACAAAAAACACCACAAGAGTTGCTGTACCTCTTGTGTTGCAGCTGGCTTGGTAATGGAACACAAATGATGTATTTTCAAGATATTCACTTACCATGGCCATTGTGTGAGATCATTGAACTTTTCCCAGCATTGTACCCAAGTTTCTTGTGCCAAACACAGGGGTTTTGACCTCCCTGGCCATCTTCTTCCTTTTCCTTCATAAGGTGTGTCCTAACGGCTGCTTGGTCCCCTCTTGGAACATAGTGTTTCTCTTCCTTCCCACCCCCCATCGCGAAAGCATTCAACACCAGATCCAAAAGCTGCCAATCTCTCTCTTGCCTGTCACTGTACTCGTCCCTTTGCCTTCCAGCCAAACCTTCCTGAAACTGCTGCAACAGTTCCTATTGCATGAGTGCGGCTCCTCTTTAAGAGGGACAGGCTGTCTTCACGAAGTCCAGGTTTAGTAGTCACAGAGGAGTCCGGGCAAGAGAGTTAAAACAAATGAGGCGGGATTCTCCGCTGGGTGGGAGAATCGCCGCGACGCTGCGCGAATTGACCAACGCCGTCCCGACGCCGGGACGCGATTCTCCCACCCCTGTGAAAACGGACGCGCGCAAATGGTGCGGGTCGCACAGAGAATCGCCGCAAATGGCCGTGGCGGCGATTCTCCGGTGGGCCAGCGATTCTCCGAGTTGGATGGGCAGAAATCCCACCGGCGCGACCGTATGTCACGGCGGCGCCGTTCCAACATGCTATAAAACAGTGTCAACCAGTCGTGCTGGCTGACGCTGCGGGAGGAGGTGGGTGACGGCGTGGGGAGGTTGGGGGGTGGTGCTCCACACATCCGCTGCTGGGGGTGGGGTTAGTGGGAGATGGGAGGGGGGGAAGGTGGAGATGGGGGTGGGGGTGGCCCCACACATCTGCTGCCAGAGTTGGGGGTGGGGGTGGCGGTGGTGGGGGTACTGGGGGTGGCGGTGGGGGCGCAGAAGGCTGCAGGGGGCCTGGGGGGGGCCATAGCCCATCTTGATGGCGGACACACAGTCGTCCACCCAGCCCGTCCGCCGCCGCGGCCCACGGGGCCCGGCCGTCCTGACATGTGCCCCTGCCCCACCCCACCAGACCGGCGGCGTCCAACGGCGGGTGGCTCCAGGGTGGCACACTCTGCAGCCCCCCGTGAGGGCAGTGCCAGCGGACGGTGGCTCTGGCTGGGGGGACAACCGACAGGTGCCAGGGCACCGAGGGGGTGGGGGTGGGGCACGTGCTGGCAACTGGGCCTGCCATGCTGCCCATGGCACCTGGTCGTGGAGGCGGGTACACCAATGATGAAATCTTCTCTACTCCCACCCCCTACAGATCGTACAATGTTCAGCCATCTTCCAGCGTTGTTGGCCGCCGTGGCAGAGGCTGCTGCCCTGCATGAGGCCCAGTGGGAGCTGGAGCACGGACATGAGAGGGAGGTGGTGGAACCTGCTGTGGAGCAGTGGACTGCAGTGGGGCATGTGCAAGCCGCCCAGGCCGCAGTGCCGCACGCCCAAGAGGCGCAGGAGGAGCATCACGCCGTGCGGGAGCCACAGCGTGGGGATGCCGAGGAGGAGGAGTAGGAGGTGCAGGAGGACGGGGAGGGTGTGCCACGGCCAATGAGACGTCCGATACAACACCGTGTGTACCGGCCCCGCATGTCCTTCGAGAACCTCCTGGACAGGGCGTGCAGGAGGAGACTGCGGGTGAGCCGCGAAACTGTCACCTACATCTGCCACCTGATGGCACACCTGGTACCACGTGGGACCAGGGGTGGACATGCCATCCCGGTGGCCGTCAAGGCCCTCAACGACTTCGCGATGGGGTCGTTCCAGTCTCCGAATGGGGACCTATCCAGCATCTCCCAGCCATCGGTGCACAGGTGCACCCGGGCAGTCACCAAAGCCCTGTATGACATCGCGGACCGGTACATACAATTCCCTGCGGACCGCAGCCACCAGGATGCCCGTGCAGCGGGGTTCGCCCATTGTGAAGGCGGCGATCGATGGAGTGCACATCGCCATGTTGGCCTTGGAAAGGACCATGGCCTAAACAGGAAGGGTACACATTCAATAAATGTGCAGACAAGGCTGCGGGGCTGGTTGCTGGGCGAAAGGGGTTACCCGTTGCGGTCGTGGCTGATGATGCCGATATGGAGGCCACTGACCGACGCGGAGCAACGCTACAACAATACCCATGCAATGACCAGAGTGTGGTTGAGAGGTGCTTTGGGCTGGTCAAGATGTGCTTCAGATACCTGGACCGCTCTGGAGGGGCCCTCCAGTACTCGTCGGAGAGGGTCGGCTGCATCGTTGTGGTCTGCTGCGTCCTGCACAACATAGCCCAGCAGAGGGTCGATGTGCTGGAGGAGGAGGACAGTCAAGATGAGGGGAACCCCTCCCCAGATGAGGGGGATGGCGAGGGGGGAGCCGATGCACGGGACATGGGGGATGGACGGGAACACGAGGCTGCTCGGTGCCGCCGGCTGGGCCAGAAGGCACGGGAGGCGCTGGTAGCTGCCCGTTTCAGCGACCAAGGTGGCTGGCAGTAGTGATGGGTATGGGCATTGGCAGAGGGTTTGGCACCTTCCCAACGGACGACCACCCTTACCTCCCCCACCCCCACCCCCACCCCCACCACCACAACACCCTCACCTCCCCATCCCCAACCCCCCCCCCCCACCACCACAGCGTCCGCATGCACACCACCCCTCCATGACACATCTGCCTGTGGCACAACGAGATGGGGGCACGGTCGATGGTTTTCGTAGGTCTGCTACAAGGCATGGAGGATGATGGCAGCCTGCTTTGCGAGGGGCTCCGAGCCATACATCGTTTGACAATGTCTGACTCATGGCTACATCACGACCCTCCACCTGGACACTGCATTGCATGGCCGAGGGCGGGCTGGCATGGGGGAACCATGGGGGGAGTGTGTGAGGGGGGGTGCAGGTCACATGCGCAGGAGCCCAACCTCTTTCGCAGCACCCCTCACACACACTGGCACACATCTGACAGAGTACAGAGGCAGTTCGCATAGGTGTGGAATGTTTTTAATAAAAGACATCCTGTACATGTGCCCCAGCACACTCGGACGTGGCGCGGGGTTCCGGGACCCCCCAGGATGGGCCCCAGCACCTCCAACCCCCCCGGGGTGCCCGGTGGCCCCCAGGGCTCTCCATGGAATGGGAGTGCAGGCGGATCCAGCACCTGGGGCACCGGCATCTCCTGGCGCTGCCAGTCCTGGAGGCCCGTGCTGGTATTGAGCAGGGTCTGGACGTTAACACCCAGGGAGCTCAGGGAATGCGCCATCCGTGTCTGGCTCTTTATAAACACCGTTCATCACCTGGCCAATGGCGCTTATGCTGTCAGCGATGGCCTGCAGAGACTGGGCCATGGTCTGCTGGGACTGGGCCATGGCCTGCTGGGACTGGACCATGGCCTGTTGGGACTGGGCCAGGTTGTTGAGGCCAGGTTGTTGAGCGTCTCTGCGATGTTCAGCTGGCTCTGGCCCATGGCTTCCTTTGCGACGGCAGCCCTGTCCCGGGCTGCGGGGGGCACGTGTCCAGATACCCCCAGGCCTTGCAGGCTCAGACCCATGCCCGACACTGTCGCCACCATTGTCTCCACTGCGGACACCACCTGTGCGGTGTTGGCCTGTGTGGCACTCATGAACGGCACCATTTCCTGCTCCTGGACGCGGATGCACTCCTGCACTTGCGTCTGCAGATGCTGGAAACCGACCGTCACCTTCTCACACCCCTGGGTTTCCAACTGTGTCGGGTCTATGGGTGGGCGGGGGAACTCCAGGGACCCGGGACCCATCCGGGCGACAGGTGTCTACCGGGGCTGCCCTCCCACCGTCTGGCTTCTCGGCTGCCCCTACCTCCACCTGCTGTACCGGAGCGGCTGTGTGGTGCGCACCAGTTAGTGTCCCAGAAACCTCACCACTAACATGGCCAACTGAGGTGAGTATCTCTGCGATGGAGGGGGGTGGAGGAGATAGTTGTGACGCAACCTCAGTGTCTTCATCGGACCTGTGGTCGGGGGTCCCCTGGAGTGCCGTGTCCTGTCTGTCCATCCATTCGTGTTGGTGTTGTGTTGTGTCTTTTCATGTCCATCTGTCCGCTGTGTGCTGGCGTCCTGTGTCGTTGTGTCGTCACTGGACTGGGCCAGGGGGCTGTTGTTGGAGCCGCCCTCCCCGTCGCTGCTAGAGTCTCTGTGGGCTGGTCGCACAGGCGCTGGGCGGGGGCGGTGTCTGCCAGGTGCTCCGGGTCGATCACCGCGTGGCCCTGCAACACACAATACACCATCATGGTTAGGCAGGTGCAGGGGGGGTGTGGGTCGCGGTACAGGGTGAGGGGAAAGGGCTGAGGGGAGAGTGCTGAGGGGAAAGGTTTGAGGGGAAAGGGCTAAGGGGAAAGGACTGAGGGGGAAGGGCTGAGGGGAAGGGGGCCAGGCAGGGGGGTGATCTCACTTGGTGGCATGCCCCGACTTTGACATGGGCAATCCCCCATCCTCGGGTGCACCGGCTATGTCCAGTGCCCTCTGCTCCTGCACGGCGAGCTGGCGCAGGTCAGGTTCACCCCCTCCGGTTCGTGCTCGCTCACGTTGGTTATGGG
Source organism: Scyliorhinus canicula (assembly GCF_902713615.1). NCBI lineage: Eukaryota > Metazoa > Chordata > Chondrichthyes > Carcharhiniformes > Scyliorhinidae > Scyliorhinus > Scyliorhinus canicula. Next base: position 104,538,821 of record NC_052150.1, read on the forward strand.
CGCTCTTTTCCTGGGGGGGGATAACAGCATTGTTCGGTGGTCCACTGCATGCAGTTAGGTCTATGTTGGCATGGGTGCACCGGGCACAGGGCCAACGCAGCTTGTATGGGCAGCTGCAGCCATGTGCCTCACGGCTGTGGTTGTACCATCCCCCTGGTGATGTGGTGGGTGTCACACATGTTGGGGGGTAGGGGGGTTGGTGCCATGGGCACACTGCTGGGTACTCACCTTAGCTGCCCTCAGTTGGTCGTGGAGCTTTTTGCGGCATTGCTCGCCAGTCCTGGGTGTCACCGCGGTGGCACTCACGGCCGTACCCACCTCCCTCCACAGGCGCCGGGTCACATTGGCTGGCACCCTCCGACCGGGTCCGGGGTACAGGCGCCCCTTTTCTCCTCGAGGGCATCCAGGAGCGTCTCCAGGTCGTGGTGTGTGAACCTGGGCGCTGCTCGGCGTGGCACCATGGTCCCCCTTTGGCGGCCTGTGCGCTCACGTCCCCTGTTGTGCGCGCGGTGCGGCGCCGTTTACGTGGCTCCGAAGCAGCGCCCCAGCGCTTCCCGCCATGCCCCTACTAGCCCCCTTATAGGCCGGAGAATGCTGTCTCTGAACGGGCGCCGGCAGCGAGGTAAAACATGCCCGTTTTCCCGCTGGCACACTGTCGCCGGAGCAGAGAATCGCGGCCATGGTTTATTGCCCAGGTAAAGTATATACATTTAACAATCCAATTACATCTGGGACTACCTTGTAGCTTAGCTCTTACCTGGACCGGCTTTTAATGCCCAGAGTTAATTATCCCGTTGAAGGGCGCCCGCCCTCTAAGCGAAGGAGTTCATATTCCACGAGGCTCATGGGGAGAATAATCTGGTCGTCCTTGTGGGTCCCATGGGGGGGTTATAACACCAGGCTAGCTGCTTACCAGGCTAGCTGCTTGCCTTGCTAACCATGTACACATTGGGCTCCCACCTGAGCGTGCAATCCTTCAGCAGCTCATTCCATGTTGGGCTGCACACCACAATCATGTTGATGAGCAGGCAGCACAAGGTTTGCTTGCCCCAGTGGGATCAGGCACAGGGTAATTGCGCATTCTGATCCTCTGCCTGAAAATTGACCTTTTTGAAGTTTTCATCGAGTACGTCCTTTGCAAATGTTAAAATCGTTAGAAATTCTCAACATATTGTTTTATGCTCTACATATTACACTGTACAGGAGGTGGTCTCAAACCTGTGCCAAAATATCATCTGGGACCAGATTCCTGAGCTCACTCCCAATTTTGCATCTTAAATCATTTTGCTGCGGTTTAAAAAAGTAATGGGTTTACCTATGACTTCATCATTGCTGGATAAATACATTGTCTGTTTGGTGTCTCTTCAGGGCTTCAGGCCGAGATCTGGAATATTTACAGTAATTCACATTCTATCCCTCTGTGGTATAAATACCAACTAATGTATTAACACATTGTCCCTTTTAATTCCAAGATAAAGATTTCAATTAAGAAAGTGCTTTGACAATATGGCACAAAAACATTAATTAGATTAGATTAATGTGATATTATTATAAATATCAATTAGACTTTTAGTGCTGCAAAATAAATTGTGAACTTTTAAATTTTGTGTGCATGTTGAGAGCCACATTTATACTGCACTACATACACTAGTTTTTGAACATATGCTGTTGCACTGTTTACTGAAAGAAGTGTAATCCTAAATTATCCCCCTACGATGAATCTGATATTGCTCCTTACCTAAATCACCAGTTTTCATTTCTAAATATAATGTAGTGTGTGCCAGCAGCTATTTGACTCTGGAGGGTATTACAGTCAAACTCAATCCTCACCTCACTCAACATATACATGTGTTTTTCATCAAGAGTCATTCAGTGCTGATCAGGAGCAGGAATCAAGCAAGACTGTTGACCGTATAAACTTTACAATCAGTTCTTTAGATTAAGTGCTGTAGAAAATCGCTTGAAAGTTGGGCTTTTGCAATCAGGTAATATTGTGAGACAAATGATTTATTAACGGCAGAATCACTGATACAGCTTAAACATTCATGAGAAATAAAAGGAACACATCCGGCCATGTCCACAGTGCAGCATTACATAATGTGCCATTGAGCAAACACCTGAACACCTAGGCTTATTTTAAGGATATTTCTGTGAGCAGCCTCTTTAAATTATTATGCCTTGAGATTTCTAAACATAATTTAAATCAACTCTAGATACATGTATGCACACATTCTTTGGAAAAAGTATAATTGGAATGTCCGCTTTGGCAAATCCTGCCTTTATGTGGTTTCTGCATTCCTTGCATGACATGAGTTTTAAAATAAATTTTGGTGCAGACGTCTGAAACTATGATACACGTTTTTACCTGTAAAAATACAAGACTCTGCTGGGACCAGAGGTAATGCGGTTTCCTTGGGAAAGCTATTAACAATAAACTGTCTGAAACTTCAACACTTAACAACCTGAACTTGTATAAACTTATTTTTACGATATTGACATTTGGAAGCAATTTTGAGTTATTAACCTCCTCCAAATTTAATTATCTTAATTGTGAGCTGTTGTGTGGCTCATAGCCCAACATTGATTTGAGCATATCCCAAAATGACAACGACAAATAAGAGTTTATCTTTTCATGAATTCTGATTCAATGATACCGTGTCCATTAATATTAGTCACAGAACCATTTAAAACCAGGACAGTTATAACTGACCTGTACTATTTGTTTTCCCATTTGCTACTTTAGCAGTGTGATTTAGAAGTGCCATGATATAACCAAAAGGTACAATTTGTAAAAGATTGCTATCCAAACATTTTGGGCTGTTGGGAAAGTCTGGGGTGTGGACGGGATGGTAGGGGGTTGGGATGCGGGAGACATCACTAGCATCTATGGAAGGACAAGCTAGATACCAACTGACCAATCGCGTTCATACTTACAGTTATGATTATGGGCAGAATATTCCCCAAAAATAGCAAAGAGTCAGTTTGCATCAGAAAACCGGTGTGTGTCTCCCAGGCAGGTTTCCCAATGAGATCTTCCTAGGGGCTGGTTTAGCTCACAAAGCTAAATCTCTGGCTTTTAAAGCAGACCAAGCAGGCCAGCAGCACGGTTCGGTTCCCGTACCAGCCTCCCCGGACAGGCGCCGGAATGTGGCGACTAGGGGCTTTTCACAATAACTTCATTGAAGCCTACTCGTGACAATAAGCGATTTTCATTTCATTTCATTTCACTTTGCAGTTTTTTTAAGGGGGTGTGTTTTGCGGCATCTTTGCGAAGCAACCCCGGCTTCTCAGAAAAACAGAATTCAAAGTGAAATAAAAGACCCTCCCTCTGTCCCCCATTAATGTGGAATGATCCCCCCGCACCCCGAACATAGATCGGTGGCCTAACCTCCCCTCTCCCCGCCAAACATAAATCAGCGGCCATGGAGCATCGGGAGTCTCTCAATAGATTGCCCTATATACCCACCCCCTTCTGGCCCCTGCCCCTTAGCAATGCCCCTGTGCCTTGCTATGTCCCTGATCATCCGGGGGCTACAATGGCCTCCGAGCCCCCCCCCCCCCCGGCGTGGTCATCACGTCTTGTTTTAATGACCAGTCGATTAGAGTGCAGGACAGGCATGTCCCTGTAAAAATGAAGGACAAAAATGGCAGGATTAGGGAACCATGGATGACAGCGGAAATTGTGAGATTGGTCAAAAAGAAAAAGGACGCATACATAAGATCTAGGGAACTAAAATGGACAAAGCTTTTGAAGAATATAGGTAAAGTAGGAATAAACTCAAACGGGAAGTTAGGAAGGCTGATGGAATCCTGATATTGATGAATCCTTGCGTTTTCTCTCAATAAAAGGACTGATTCCGTGCGATAGTAAAAGTTCACTTTTGACTTTAACGTTAGGTAATGCAGCTGCCGATACACGATTTCTTATACTTCGATAAAACAATTCGGCCAACTGTCCAAAACGTAATAAACGTAGCAGATACTTGGAGGTGATTTAAAGAAGAGAGCCAATGACGGAGTAAAGGAGCATAGGTCAAGGACAGGCTTAGAGAGAGAGAGAGAGAGAGAGAAAGAGATTATTAGAAGTGGTTAGAACAAAGGCCAACTTTTGGGCATCTCACTTTTAGGGAGATGCTTATCTTTGGGTTAACCCTTGCTTTGTCCCTAATTGTCTCTTTGCCCAGAGGACCCAGTCTTTGGTTTGCCCAGCCAGATGCCCGTCAATTAGCTGATAAGGTTATCATTATAGATTGGATGGAATTTACTGCAGTATTATCTCATTTTAATTCAAATTTGTACCTCTGTGTGTGCATCTTTTAAGGTATTGGAACTTGATCTCTTTTATGGTTTTGTCTGAGGAGATTGAAACTTGACTAATCTCTGTCTAGCAGGACTTCCCTCTCTGGCTGTTTCTATGACTATGAATGGCATTCCAGTATCGGGTGAATACCTTTGTCCGATCAAATCAGATTCAATACGCACATTTCTCAAAAATATGATTCTTGATTGTAGGCTATCAACAAATCCCTCGAGCATCAAAACTTAGTTCTATCAGTCTGAAAGGGGCCACGGAATGTCATTGGCAGGAAGGGTCAAAGAAAGTCCCAAGGCCTTTTATACATATATAAGGAGCAAGAGGATAGCTAGAGAGAGTAGGTCCACTCAAGAACAAGGGAGGGAAGTTATGTGTGGAGTCAGAGGAAGTGGGTGAGATCCTTAATGAGTACTTTGTATCGGTATTCACCGAGGAGAGGGACATGGAGATGTTAAGGTTAGAGATGGGAGTGTGAATACTCTAGGACCGGTCAGCATAATGAAGGAGGAAGTGTTGGCTATCTTAGAATGCATTAAGGTAGACAAGTCCTCTGGCTGGATGGAATATATCCTTGTTTACTGTGGTAGGCAAGAGAGGAAATAGCTGGGGCCTTAACAGATGTCTTTGCATCATCTTTGACTACAGGCGAGGTTCCAGAGGACTGGAGAAAAGCCAATGTTGTCCCTTTGGTTAAGAAGGGAAGCAGTGATAATCCAGGTAATTATAGGCCAGTAAGCTTGTCGTTAGTGATGGGGAAGCTGTTAGAGAAGATACTGAGGGACAGGATTTATTGACATTTGCAAGCAAATGGACTTGATAGGTAACATGGTTTTGTGCGAGGAAGGTAATGTCTTACCAACTTTTTGAGGAGCTGACAGCATTAATTGATAAGGGAAAGGCTATGGATGTTGTCTACATAGACTTTAATAAGATGTTTGACAAGGCCTCTCATGGCAGACTGGTGTAAAAGAAAAGGTTGCATGGGATTTGGGGTGTGCTAGCTAGATGCATAAAGAATTGGCTTGGCAACAGGAGACAGAGAGTGGCAGTGGAAGGGAGTGGACTAGAGATCTGTAACCAGTGGTGTTCCACAGAAATCAGTGCTCAGACCACTTTTGATTGTAATATTTTAAATGATCTGTAGGAAAATGTAGATGGTCTGATTAGCAAGTTTGCAGATGACACTAAGATAGGTGGAGTTGCAGATAGTGAAGGGGACTGGCAGAGAATATAACAGAATATAGATAGGTTGAAGAGTTGGGCAGAGAAATGGCAGATGGAGTTCAATCCGGACAAATGCGAGGTGGTGCATTTTGGAAGATTTGGTGATAAACAACATTTTTATATTTAATGAATGATAATCAGGTTCACTCCCTTATTACCTCTGCTGGGAAGGTCTGGGAACATCGGGAACTGTTTGCCTCCTGCCGTAAATCCATTTCAGGCCTCTCCCGGAATTTTCCTGACAAAGCGGGATTTGTGCCAGGCGGCTGGAAAATCAAATCCCATATGAAAAGAATGGTAAAAAAATATCAGGTCAATGTTTATCCTAGTCATTACCCAGCACAAACTTTTTTTTTTTTTGCAAGTCCACTCAGGATCTCATTCACACCATGAAACTTAAATCTTGACCATGTAACTGTCGTTTTTTGCTCCGTTGCTCACTGATTATAACAGCTAGCCTCAGGGACCTCGGGGGAGCGCCGTTCAGCACTGGTCTCCACAAACAGGGACCAGAGAGAACGGCACTCATGGGGGTCTCCCAGGGGATTGGCGGCCCCCAGCTGCATGCCTTTTGGGCAGGGTGGCGCCCTTGCCATTGCTAGTGCCACCTGGGTACCCTGACCGTGCCAGCTTGGCACCTTTGCAGTGCCACCTGGGTGCCAGCCTGGCACAGCCAAGGTACTGAGATGGCACTGCCAGCTGGCAGGGGCACTGCCAGGGTGCCTGGTTCGCATTGCCTAGGTGCCAAGCTGGCATTTCTGCATGCAATCGATCGGGCTGGGTGTGTCCTGCGTGGGTGTTGGTGGGGAGTGGGGTGTTGGTGGGGGGCGGGGGATGGGGATCCTCCGATACTGCGTTCGGACTGGGGGGGGGGGGTAGGTCAGCGATTGTTTTGGGGGCCTCGGAGTTTGGGACATCACTTAAAATAGGCGTCACAATGTCTCGCTACACTGGAGTGTTCCGGCATCGAGGTGCGGAGAATCCGGCCCTAGATCTTTGAAGGTGAGGAGTTAAAATCCCTCGTGAAGGAGGCAAAATGTGAACAAAATTTTGTGAGTCACAGTTGTCATTGATATCTGGGTGGGTTATTGTGAAATCCACGGGACCTGCCTTGGTAGCATCTACTATTTGTGGTGCAGCATGGTGTGTTTGATCATAGTTTGCCTGTTCAGTCACATTGACATTGTTAATCCTGAATGTTAAAGTGCCATAGCATGTCCCTCTCCCCTCCCGATGGCTATATTTACCTCTGTGCCCCAGCGATCCCTTGACTGCCTAATGCCTGGCCAAACCTGTTGTAAACCTTGCCGACATGACGTGACATTAGCGAGATAAGAATGTTTAATGAGAGGGAATAATTTTTTTTGGGGGGGAGGGGGTGCTATATCTAAAGCTATGGAAATGTACTAAAATGTGGTTCACACCCTTTGAAGGTGTGAATCTCGTGACATCGTCAGCAAGGGGCAGGGAAAATTTGGAAATCAATCTCTTCAGCGACAATCGCATTTCTCAAATTTTGCGAGATTTTCTACCCTCACTGCCGATCCCACGGGCGGCGAATGTGAACTCAAGAATCCGCCATTGTATCCAATAACTTTACAATGGATATACGAGATATTGCGATTGTAATTTAACAAATAGTATCCTGGACTGTTCATGCTGTAGCCAGTACAAGTATTTTCTATAATGTGGTCCATTACTTGTACTAAGTTCAAGTTCTCTTGATAAACCATGCTATTATGAACAGTGGGGCCCGACGTTTGCAGATATTCTAGCATACTCGTGGCATTGTAGAAGTAGTAATTTCTGTCAGCCTCTATTTGGTCTTGTTAGGGCTGGAACCTCTTCCCCTTTCTAATGAGGTCAACAACAAAGGATGGAATAAGATCAAAGACAATTACAGCATAGGAACAGGCCCTTCGGCCCTCAAGCCTGCACCAACCATGCTGCCCATCTAAACTAAAATCTCCTACCCTTCCGGGAACCATATCCCTCTATTCCCATCCTATTCATGTATTTGTCAAGACGCCCCTTAAAAGTCACTATCGTCCCTGCTTCCACTACCTCCCCCGGCAGCGAGTTCCAGGCTCCCACCACCCTCTGTATAAAAAAACTTGCCTTGTACATCTCCCTTAAACCTTGCCCCTCGCACCTTAAACCTATGCCCCCCCCGAGTAATTGACTCTTCCACCCTGGAAAAAAGCTTATGCCTATCCACACTGTCCTTGCTCCTCATAACCTTGTAGACTTCTATCAGGTCGCCCCTCAACCTCCGTCATTCCAGTGAGAACAAACCAAGTTTGTCCAACTTCATACCAGGCAACATCCTGGTAAATCTTTTCTGTACCCTCTCCAAAGCCTCCACATCCTTCTGGTAGTGTGGCGACCAGAATTAAACATTGTATTCCAAGTGCGGCCTAACTAAGGTTCTATAAAACTGCAACATGATGTGCCAATTTTTTGCCCCAGCCGATGAAGGCAAGCATGCCCTGTGCCTTCTTGACTACCTTCTCTTCTTGCGTTGGCACTTTCAGTGATCTGTATACCTGTACACCCAGATCCCTCTGCTTATCAATACTCTTAAGGATTCTGCCATTTATTGTATATTTCCCATCTGTATTCGACTTTCCAAAATGCATTACCTCACATTTATCTGGATTAAACTCCACCTGCCATCTCTCTGCCCAAGTCTGCAACCAATCTATATCCTTGCTGTATCCTCTGATGGTCCTCATCGCCATCCGCGATCCCACCAACCTTTATATCATTGACATAGACATAGAACAGTACAGCACAGAACAAGCCCTTCGGCCCTCGATGTTGTGCCGAGCCTTGTCCGAAACCAAGATCAAGCTATCTCACCCCCTGTCATTCTGGTGTGCTCCATGTGCCTATCCAGAAACCGCTTGAAAGTTCCTAAAGTGTCTGACTCCACTATCACAGCAGGCAGTCCATTCCACACCCTAACCACTCTCTGAGTAAAGAACCTACCTCTGACATCCCTCCTATATCTCCCAACCTGAACCTTATCGTTATGCCCCCTTGTAACAGCTACATCCACCCAAGTAAATAGTCTCTGAACGTCCACTCTATCTATCCCCCTCATCATCTTATAAACCTCTATTAAGTCGCCTCTTATCCTCCACCGCTCCAAGGAGAAAAGCCCTAGCTCCCTCAACCTTTCCTCATAAGACCTATCCTCCAAACCAGGCAGCATCCTGGTAAATCTCCTTTGCACCCTTTCCAATGCTTCCACATCCTATAGTGAGGTGACCAGAACTGCACACAATACTCCAAATGTGGTCTCACCAGGGTCATGTACAGTTGCAGCATAACCCCACGGCTCTTAAACCCAAGCCCCCTGTTAATAAACGCTAACACACTATAGGCCTTCTTCATGGCTCTATCCAGTTGAGTGGCAACCTTTTGAGACCTGTGGACATGAACCCCAAGATCTCTCTGTTCTTCCACATTCCTCAGAACCCTGCCATTGGCCCTGTAATCCACATTCAAAATTTTCTACCAAAATGAATCACCTCGCACTTATCAGGGTTAAACTCCATCTGCCATTTTTCGGCCCAGCTCTGCATCCTATCAATGTCTCTTTGCAGCCTACAACAGCCGCTACATTATCCACTATTCCACTAATCTTGGTGCCATCAGAAAATTTGCTGACCCACCCTTCAACCCCCTCCTCCAAGTCATTGATAAAAATCACAAATAGCAGAGGACCCAGCACTGATCCCTGTGGTACACCGCTGGTAACTGGTCTCCAGTCTGAATATTTGCCATCCACCACCGCCCTCTGTCTTCTGTGTGTTAGCCAGTTACTTATCCAATTTGCCAAATTTCCCTCTATCCCACACCTCCTTACTTTCTTCATGAGCCGACCATGGGGAACCTTATCAAACGCCTTACTAAAATCCATGTATACAACATCAACTGCTCTACCTTATCACTCACAAACTTACAAATCAAACCAGTTACATTTTCCTCCAAATCATTTATATATACTACAAACAGCAAAGGTCCCAGCACTGATCCCCGAGGAGCGCCAATAGTCATAGTCTTCCATTCAGAAACGTACCCTTCCACTGCTACCCTCTGTCTTCTATGACCGAGCCTTATGGCTTATAGTTCCGTATTCATCTTGCCAGCTCACCTCTGATCCCATGCGACTTCACCTTCTATACCTGTCTGCATGAGGGACCTTGTCAAAGGCCTTACTGAAGTCGACGTAGACGACATCCATTGCCCTACCCTCATCAATCATCTTTCTTACTTCCTCAAAAAACTCAATCAAGTTAGTGAGACATGACCTTCCCTTCACAAAACCACGTTGCCTCTTGCTAATATGTCCACTTATTTCCAAGTGTTTTAAATCCTGTCCCGAAAAATCCTCTCCAATAATTTCCCTACCACTGACATAAGGCTCACCGGGCTGCAATTTCCTGGATTATCCTTGCTACCCTTGTTAAACAAAGGAACAACATATTCTCCAATCCTCTGGCTCCTCCCCTGTAGCCAGTGAGGATACAAAGATTTCTCTCAAGGCCCCAAGAATTTCCTCCCTTGCCTCTCTCAGTATTCTGGGATATATCCCATTAGGCCCTGGGGAGCAGTCTACCTTATGTTTTTGAAGACCCCCAATACCTCCTTTTTGATCTCAACATGACCCAAACTATCTATACTCCCTTCATCAGGCTCATCATCCACCATGTCCTTCTCTTCGGTAAATATTTCCGCAGAGTACTCATTCAATACCTCTCCCATTTCCTCTGGCTCCACCCATAGATTCCCTCCCCATCCTTCAGTGGGCCAACCCTCTCCCTGGCTACCCTCTTGCTCTTTATATATGCATTAAAAAACCTTCGGATTTTCCTTTATCCTGCTGGCCAATGACTTTTTGTGACCCCTTGGCCTTGTTGATGCTTGCCCGTCGCTTTGCCAACTTGGCTTTGATGTCCTGATAGATTTGGACGTTATTCCCCTTCCAGTCGCAGGTTTGCTTCTCCCTCGCCCATCGCAAAACCTTCTCTTTCCCCACAAATGTGTGGAGTCTCACGAACACCGCCCTCGACGGCTCCCCAGCTCTAAGCTTCTGCCTCAGAGATCCATGCGCTCGGTCCACTTCAGGCGCCTTATCTAGCACCCCTTCTGCCACCAGTCCCGCCAGCAACATCAAGACGTACCTCATGGCACTCACACCTTCCACTCCTTCAGGAAGGCCCACTAATCGCAGATTCTGTCTTCTCAAGGTATTCTCCTTCTCCTCCACCTTTACCTTCGACATTTTACAGAGGTCTCCAAGGGCCCCCACCTCCGCCTCCAGAGTCACCACATGGTCGCTGTGGTCAGAGATCACTCCTTCGATCTCCTGAATCTGCGACCCCTACACCTCCAGACACTTCTCCACCCATTCCAAAGAACACTTCAGGGGTGCCACAGCGCCTTCGATAGCCTTTGCGCTATCCTCTCACATTTCTTTCCTCTGCTGCTGGAATTCAGTTCCAATAAAGGCCATCAATTCAAGTTGACGCCTTCCATCTTGCATCAGCCCTTCTCCCACCTACATGTTTAAAGTGGCTGCTGCAGCACAAGCCTGTTCCAACTTTTGAGCCAAATCGCTCACTGTTTTCTGCCGGGTCTGATAACCAGGAGACATACCACTTCCGGGGGAAACTACTCCTCCAATATTCACCGACGCCTTTTCATCAAAATTCCACCAGGTATTCGGTAAAAAGAGCTCTTTTTTTGTGCTTTTAAGCAGGATCCGCCCTGTGTGTGACCACTCACTTCATGACCAACACCGGAAGTCACTGACTGACATTTCTGTCGCCAATTAAATTATTGTAGAAAATTTATTAAACTCTTACCTTCACTTATCGCTGCAGATACCCGAGGTAGGTCTTTCTACTACTTACCTTCCTAAGATGCTCTCTGGATCTCTCCCTGCAGATTAACAGTTACAAAGCAAGAAGAAAGAAAACAAAATAAAATGGGAAAAACCCCCCACTCTGTACCAAATTACGACACTGCTCCAAACAACCAAGTTTCAATTCCACTCTGGCTGCCTCACTCAGGCTGTCTCCCACTTCACGTGCACAAAGCTTATTGAGAGTGCACTTATGTCTCTCTCTTATATAGAGCTCAACTGTCCCTTTTCAACCTTTAACATGATTGACCACACCATCCAACTTCACTATCCAGTCCTGGCCAGCGAATCACCTGCAACAGCATCCCGTCTCGCTCCTGCACTGTTATTTCTAGTAACCCCCAATGATCTATTCTTGGCCCCCTCCTATTTCTCATCTACATTTTGCTCCTTGATAACATTATTTGATAACACAGTGTCAGTTTCCACATGTACCATGGTACCACCTAGCTCTAGCTCATTACTATTCCTCCCAACCCTTCCACTGTCCTAATATTGTCAGACTACTTGTTGAACATTCAGTACTAGATTAGCAGAACTTCCATCCAACTGAATATTTGGAATACTGAAGCAACTGTCTTTAGTTTCCTGCATAAACTCTACTTCCTAGCTCCTGATGCTATCACTCTGTTTGGCAACTATCGGAGGCTGAAATAGATTTTACAACCTTTGACCCTGAGATGAGTTTCCATGCAATTACTCGGGTCGCTTTCCACCTCAGTAACATCACCTGATTCTGACCATGGGTCAGCTTATTTGCTGCCGTTGAAACCTTTATCCATGCCGTTGTTACTTCTAGACATGACGATTCCAACACATTCTTAACTGTCTCCCACATTCTATCCTCCATAAATTTAAGGCTGTCAAAATTCTATTGTGCATATCCTGACTTGCACAAGTCCCATTCACCAATCGTCCCTGTGCTCTCTCATTGACAAATGCTCCTGGTTAAGAAACACCACACTTTTTATCCTTGTTTTCAAAACCCCCCATGCACTCTCCCCTCTCTATCGCGTGATCTCCTCATCATATCCACTTTGTCATGACTCAATTGGCAGCACTCACTTCTCAAAGCCTCATGGTTCTGTTTTCAAATCCCACTTGAAAGCTTGAGTGCACTATTTCAGAGAACAGGGAAGTTATCTCCAATGTCCCAATCAATATTTACCTCTGAACCAGCAATTACACAAACAGATTATCTGGATATTCTTACTTTACTGTTTGTGGGAGTTTGTCCATTTGGCTTCCGAGTTTCCTACATTTCTAAAAGTACTCCATTGGCTATAAAACACTGAGATGTCCGGTGGTTGCAAAAAGCAGCACCTAAATGGATGTCTTGTACTCTTTCTTTTCTTCATTCTTGATTTATTTCTTTCATCTGTGATTTTAATTGGCCTAGCAGGCAGCCATGTCCCTAGCTGCTGAGGCCCTGAGCTCTGGCATTCCCTCCATAACCTCTCCAGCTCTTTGTCTCTTTCCTTCTTTAAGGCACTCTTAAAAACCTACCACTTTGCCCAACATTTTGCCCATCTGCTCTGACACTTTTTTATGTGGCTCTGTGTCCAACCTTATCTTATCATGCCCCTGTGGAGTGCCTTGGGATGTTAAAAACACCACATATCCAAGCTGTGGTATTTATCCAATTCCTTTTCGAAAATTATTATTGAATCTGCTTCCCTTTTGGCAGTGCATTCCAGAGTATAATCATTTACTTTCCTTATATTGTTTCTGGTTCTTTTTCCAATCACCTTTAATCTGTATCCATATGGTTATTGACCCTTTTGCTACTGGACACAGTTGTTCTTTATTTACTCTTCACGATTTTAAATGTTTCTATATAGTCTCCCCTTCACCTTTTCTGCACTCAGGAGTAATTTCCCAGCTTCACCAGTTTCCCTGATACTGTTCACCCATGGAACCATTCTAGTAATTCTCCTCTGCATACCCTTGTTAAGGCCTTTGCATCCTTGCTGAAGTGTGGTGCCCAGAATTGAACACAATACAGTAATCAATTTTTTAAAAAGCTTCAACATATTTCCTTTGCTTTGGTACAGTATACCGTTATTTTTCTTTAAATATTTTTATTCAGATAAGGATATATATAACAAAATACAATCAATCAATAACAAAATAAACAAAATACAACTTCCTTATTTGAGATGCTTTCCTCTTATTTCCATTAAACTTTTTCCTTTTTACCTCACCTCCCCATCCCATCTTACTCTATCCCTCCTTCCTTTATCCACAACAAATGGATCTGTTAATAGAGACAAAAACAGCTTAAATATCGTCCAGAGTTCCCCATCTGAGCCACGAAGGGCAAACTTAATTTTCTCAAGTTTAAGAAATTCCACAAAATCCACCAACCATGTCGATATTTTTGGTGGACCTTTAGATTTCCATTCTAATAAAATTTGTCTCTGAGCAATAAATTGACAAATGCCACCGCATCGGCTCTTTTTCCTTCTGTTAGTCCTGGTATTTCCGACATTCCAAACATTGCGTCAAAAGGTCCAGGTAATATTTCCCCATCCACAATTTTGATAATGTTTTTAAATACTGAGGTTCAAAACCCCATTAATCGTGGACATAATCAGAACATGTGGAAATGGTTAGCTGGCCCTCCTTTACACCTCTCACATTTATCTTCTACCTCTATGAAGAATCTGCTCATTCTTTCCTGTGCCATTAGGCCGTACGTTTGGATTTGATTTATTGTCATGTGTACCGAAGTTTAGTGAAAAGTATTGTTCTGTGTACAGTCCAGACATAGGAGATACATAAATACACAATGTAAATATATAGACACAGACATCGGGTGAAGCCTATGGAGTGTAGTACTACTGAGTAGAGGAGTTGTGTGAAGAGATCAGTTTGGTTCATAAGAGGACCATTCAGGAGTCAGGTAACAGCAGGGAAGAAGCTGTTTTTGAACCTGTTAGTGCGTGTTCTCAGACTTTTGTATCTTCTGCACTATGGAAGAGGTTGGAAGAGAGAATAACCCAAGTGGGAGAGGTCTTTGATTCTGCTGACCATTTTCCCAAGGCAGAGGGAGGTGTAGACAGAGTCAATGGATGGGAATGGGTTCACGTGATGGACTGGGCCGTGTTCACGGCTCTACGTAGTTTCCTACGGTCTTGGGCCGGGCAGTTGTCATACCAGGCTGTGGTATAGCCAGTTAGGATGATTTCTATTGCGCATCTGTAAAAATTGTTAAGTCAATGTGGAAATGACAAATTTCCTTAGGTTCCTGAGGAAGTATTGGCACTGTTGTGCTTTCTTGGTCGTAGCGTCGACGTGGGTGGACCAGGACAGATTGTTGGTGATATACACACCTTGGAATTTGAAGCTGTCAACCATCTCCATCTCGGCACCATTTATGCAGACAGGGGTGTGTATATAGATAAAGAATATAGAACAGTACAGCACAGAACAGGCCTTTCGGCCCTCGATGTTGTGCCGAGCAATGATCACCCTACTCAAACCCACGTATCCACCCTATACCCGTAACCCAACAACCCCCCCCCCAACAACCTTTACTTTTTTAGGACACTACGGGCAATTTAGCATAGCCAATCCACCTAACCCGCACATCTTTGGACTGTGGGAGGAAACCGGAGCACCCGGAGGAAACCCACGCACACACGGGGAGGACGTGCAGACTCCACACAGACAGTGACCCAGCCGGGAATCGAACCTGGGACCCTGGAGCTGTGAAGCATTTATGCTAACCACCATGCTACCATGCTGCCTTGCTTCCTGAAGCAAATGGCCAGTTCTTTAGTTTTTTAGACGTTGAGGGTGATATTGTTGTCATTACACCACTCCACTCGGTTCTCTATCTCCCTCTATATACGATCTTGAATTGTATTAAGTTTATCCTAGCGCATGAATATGTAGCATTGACCCTGTGCATAATTTCACTCCTTAGTCCCCATTCCAATTCCATATCCAACTCTTCCTCCCAGTTTTGTTTTATTCCTTCAATCGTTTTCTTTGTGTCCATTAGCCATCTAAAAATGCTGATAATTTTCCCATCTCCCAACTCACCTGGCAAGAGCAATTTATCAAAGAGGTTGTTATCTGGTAGTCGAGGGAAAGAGGACAATTCCTTTTTCGCCAAATTTCCTAATTGAAGATATTTAAACCTCTCCTGCATTTTGCGTTTTTCCTTCAATTCTTCAAAGTTCACAAATCCACCTTCGAAGTATAAGTATTTTACCTGTCTCAATCCCCCTTTATGCCACTGTTTAAATGTTGTATTCGATCTTGCTATGGTTGACTGATGGCTTTCACAAATAGGGGTTTGCACCGACATGTTTCCCAATCCAAAATACCGTCTCAATTGGCTCCAATTTTTAAGGAGGATGCCAGCAGCGGACTTTCGATAAACGTCCCCAGGTTAAATGGGAGTGGGGAAGCAGCTGAAGTTTTCAAGCTAGCCCACTTACATAATACTTCCTCTACTTTTATCCATTCTGCTTCTTCCTTTTTCCACCATTGCCAAATCTTTTCTATATTAGCAGCCCAATACTATTACAAAAGATTGGGCACTGCCAACCCTCTATTTCTAAGGCCAAATTTCCAATATGTCTTTCACAATCCTAACTTTTAAAGACTAGTGTACATATATCCCTGGGTGTCTCTGTTCTTGGATCATTTTGTTTATGTAGATTTGGCTCAGTCTTCCGACCAAAATGCATCATTTTGCATGTCTACCTTGCATGAAATTTAATTTGCCATTTATCTTCATTAAATTACTAAATGTCCTCCTGAAGTCTGTTACTATCTTCCTTATTGTTACCACACAAGACACTATTGAAGTAGAGCAGGAGTGTGCACAGTTTTGTGCGTATTCTCAACCAGTTATCTGATGTGTATTCCATGATTCTATTCCCACTGCACTCTCTTCATTCTTTAATACTTTTATGATGTCAGATATATGTTACAGCAGCAGTACATTTTGAATAGAAAAGGTTATACCAACTACTCAAGCAAGTTGTAAAATGCATACAAGTACAACCAGTGCCCGATGTTCCATTTAAATTCATATTTTCTATAACTAATGTGTGCAATGTGTTAAAATGGATAATTTTTTGATGCATGTTTTATTTCAATCTATAAAATTGAGTGATTGGTGGCACTCTGTGAGGTTCATTCCCTGGGTCTCTATTTCTTTCAGCCATTAGGAAAATGCATTATAAAGTTTTGTCTCTTTGTTTTTAGGCAGCAGGGGCTATCAGACCGCTTGTTTCCACTGTTGTTGCAACAAATGCAGACGGTTATCTTGATCATTCATTGGAACGGGCCAAATACAGAGCAAGTGAGATGCCCCAAGCCTTCACATTTGATGTCATTTACAGAGCTTACCAGCAGGTAAAATTCTTGCAGTTCATCTTGTCCTCCAGTATTTGGTGAGAATACACTATAGAGTGAATGATTGTGTTTTATGAGTTTATCATGTGTATATTTGTTTTGTTCATATGTGTACAATGGGCAGCATTCACCGTTTGGGAGACTAAGCGTTGACGCCAGGTCTGAATCGTGTGGGGTTCGCGTTTCTGTTGGGGGCGCTATTCAGTAAAAGAGTCAGGACATGCAAATGAGCCAGCACTCTGCTGGTGCGAATTTCAAAGAATTCCCGGACCAGCGGGCGTTTGCCCCACTAGGGGGTGAAGTTAGCGCTAAAGAGCTTGGCAGCGGGAGTTGTTTTTAAGTGTTCAACTTATTACACACTCACTGTAGACACCAAGGTGGTCCACAGAAGACCTGCCCCCTGAGATCTGGAGTCCGAAAAGGACCTACAGTTCCATGCCAGCGAGGAGGGGAGGGAATTCCTCTTCCCCCGGGTGGGCCGCAGACTCAAGCCCCCTCTCCTGAACCCTACCTAGGAAGTAGTTGCAGAGGCAGTCAGTGCTGCCAGCCTCACTAGGAGGAGACAGCTAGTGATCCGGAGGAGTGGGGATCACTGTTGAGACCTCTGCCCTGTGAGAGGCAGAGAAGCAGGGAGGGCTCCAAAGGCCACAGTGCAGATGTGCTCTGGTTGGAGGGAGATCTGCTGATTCCTTGCTTCCTCTTCAGTAGGGCAGCACTTCTGAGGAGTGCCAACACCTGATGGGCAGCTGATTGAGCTTGGCCCCATTCATCCCCATGGTGATGCAGCTGTGGTATGAGGATGTCCAGAGGGGTGGCCTGGGTGGGCCTCTAGATGACCAGAGACTCTCTTGAGTATTCATAGGACACAGGGAGTACTTAACAAGCATTTACAAGAGGGACCCAGGCTCCATGCCATTGAAGGGGCAAGGAGGTAAGAAAACTTTTCCAAATTTTCTGGTTTGCTGGGGGTGTATGCTTGGACCTTGGAGAAGTGGGGAATTACTTTTTTTTTAGAAAACATTTCATTGAAGCATTTATAATTAAAAAAATAAATAAATATGGAGTATCCAATTATTTTTTTCCAATTAGGGCAATTTAGCGTGGCCAATCTACCTAACCTGCACATCTTTGGATTGCGGGGGTAAAACTCGTGCTGACATGGGGAGAATGTGCAAGCTCCACACGGAAAGTGACCCAGGGGGAGATTCAAAACCGGGTCCTCAATGCCGCAGTCCCAGTGCTATTCACTGCGCCACATGCCGCCCCCGAAGCATTTATAATTTTAACATTTAAACATTCTAAACAACAAGGCAGTCTGACACATGCAACAGCATCACAATAACATACCCACATTCCCCCCGTCCTACCTCCTGACTGCCTATATATTGGATTCCCTATCCTTATTCCACAATGCCATGCACCCCTTTCTCCCCGCCCCTGCTGACAGTCAGTTGTCCTTAAAGAAGTCGATGAATGGCTGCCACCTCAGAGTGAACGCCTGAATTGTACCTCTTAAGGTGAACTTAATCTTCTCCAGCCTGAGAAACCCTGCCGTGCCCCTGACCCACACCCCCGACTTAGGAAGCTCCGAGTCCCTCCATCCCAGCAAAATCCGTCTCCGGGCCACCAGGAAGGCAACGGCCAAAATGTCGGCCTCTCTCCCCTCCTGGGCCCCCGGATCTTCTGACACCTCAAATATTGCCATCTCTGGACTCGGAGTAACCCTCCCTTCCAGGACCTCTGACATCACGTCCGCAAATCCCTGCCAGAATCCCCTCGGCTTCGGACATGCGCAAAACAAGTGTGCGTGATTCGCCGGATTTCCCCCGCACCTCCCACATCTGTCCTCCACCTCCTCAAAAAACCTACTCATCCGGGCCAAAGCCATATGAGCCCTATGGACTACCTTGAACTGGATCAGGCTAAGCCTGGCACACAATGAGGATGAATTGACTCTCCTCAAGGCCTTTTCCCATTGTCCAAATTCCAACTCCCCTCCTAACTCTTCCTCCCACTTCCTCTTCACCTCCCCGATTGGGACCCCTTCCCACTCCATCAATTCCTTACATATTTCCGAGACCCTCCCCTCCCTAACCCCTGTTTTTGACATCACCTTATCCTGCAGTCCCTTTAGAGGGAGGCGATGGAAGCTTGGAAACTACCTCCGGACAAAGTCCCGAACCTGTAGGTACCGAAATCCGTTCCCACCCGGTAACTCAAACTCCTCCCCTAATCTCTCCATGCCCGGAAAATCCTCTTCAATGAAGAGATCACCAAATCTCTCAATCCCTGCCTGCTGCCACCTCGTAAAGCCCCCGTCCAGCCCTCCCGAAACAAAACGGTGGTTATCACAGATCGGTGACCACACCGACACCCCTTCCAGTCTCATGTGCTATCTCCATTTCCCCACACCCTCAGGGCTGCCACCACCACTGGGCTTGTGGAGTACCGAGCTGGCGAGAACGGCTAACAATGCCTCCAAACTCATACCCTTACAGGATGCCGCCTCCACTCACTCCCACACCGACCCCTCCCCCACTAGCTACTTCCTAACCATCGATATATTCACTGTCCAGTAATAATTAATCAAATTCGGATGGGCCAAGCCCCCTACCCCGTGCCCCCGTTCGAGATGGACCTTCTTCACAGTCGGGGCCTTACCAGCCCATACAAAACCTGAGATCACCGCGTTCATCTTCCTGAAAAATGCCTTGGGGATAAAAATTAGAAGACATTGAAACACAACAGCAATCTCGGGAGGATTGTCATCTTCAGAGTCTGTTCCCTCCCCGCCAATTACAGCAAGACCATGTCCCAACTGTGGAAGTCCCCTTTCATTTGCTCAACCACCCTACCCAAATTTAACTTATGGAGCTGACCCCAGTCCCTTGCCACCTGAATCCCCAGGTACCTAAAACTCCTTTCCACCACTTTAAATGGTAACTCACTCAGTCTCCTCTCCTGCCCCCGTGCCTGAATTGCGAACACCTCACTCTTACCCATGTTTAATTTGTAGCCCGAGAACCAACCAAATTCCTCCAATATCTCCATGATCCCAGCCATCCCCCCAATGGGTCTGTTATGTAAAGGGTGGGGAATGACTTGGTGGCAAGTGGGTGGACTCGTGGTGTCCCCCTTGAGAGCGGGGCACCTTGGTTGAGACCCCCATTGCTGCAATACAATCATTTAAAGCCACCTTCTAGCTGCAACTTACAGTCTTCTGGCTGTTCAGACTACTGACTGCTGACATTATTCTGTATATGCTCTGAGGGCCTCTGGCCATGTGGATCCTCACCCAGCCAGCCCCTCTGGAACCCCTCATACTCCAGCAGTATCATCACAGGGATGGGCATGGCAATGCTCAATCGCCGGCCCACCTAGCGTTGGCACTCCTCAATGCACTCCTTAGAAGCACAGCCCCACAGCAGAGGAAGCAGGGGATTAGCAGAGCTCATCTCACAAAACGGACGCATATACTGGTGGCGGCTGGAACCCTCCCTGGCACAGAATGAAAACTTACCAGTGACACTATCAGCTAGACCAGCCCTCAGATCATGAGATTTCTCCATACCCTGCCTGTCCACCACGCCAATGATCCTATCCATCCCGCTCCAAGAAACCTGGCCAACTCTCTGTCACAATCTGTGTGTAGAACCCAGATTCAACATAACACCGCAGCGAAGGTCCCAGCAAATGCAGACATCCCTCGCTCACCCCCATCTGTAGGACTTTCCTGTACATCATGCTCTCAGCATGTGAATGAATAGCTGCACAATATGAATGTCGCCACAACCCAACCAGTTGCCACCCTCCTGCTGGGATAGCCTGGTCAATGCTCTCAATGCCATCAGCCATGATGTGCCAAGCTTTGGAACGTTGCAACAATATCCATGTGCATCTGGGACATGTCTACCTGTGAAGGACTTTCCTGTCCTGCCCCTTAGCCATGGACTGCACAATGAGCCCCTAGCCTTTGATGTCCTGGCATATGGCTCTGACGTGTTAGATTTAGATTTATTGTCATGTGTACCGAGGTACAGTGAAAAATATTGTTCTGTAAACAGTCCAGGCAGATCGCTCCATACATGTAAAACATAGAACAAATCATAGGTACATGATGGAAATACATAGAGATAGACATTGGATGAAGCATTTGGATTAAGCACTGTAACCGTAGATAAGTTGCATAGAAAAATCAGTTCAGTCCAAAAGAGGGCCATTCAGGAGTCTGGTAACAGCGGGGAAGAAGCTGTTTCTGAATCTTTTGGTGCGTATCCTCAAACTTATGCCCGATGGAAGAGGTTGGAAGAGATAATAACCTCGGAGTCTTTGATTATACTAATGGTTTTCCCAAGGTAGGGGGAGGTGTAGACAGAGTCAATGGATGGGATGCGGGTTCATGTGATGGACTGGGCTGTGTTCACAACTCTCTGTAGTTTCTTATGGTCTTGGGCCGAGCAGTTGCCATACCAGGCTGTGATACAACCAGCTGGGATGTCTTCTATGGTGCATCTGTAAAAATTGGTAAGAATTAGTGCGGACACGCCGAATTTCCTTAATTTCTTGAGGAAATATAAGTGCTGTTGTGCTTTCTTGGTCGTGGTGTCAACGTGGGTGGACCAGGACAGATGTGCACACCTAGGAATTTGAAGCTGTCAACCATCTCCACCACAGTACCATCGATGCAGACAGGGGTACGGATGACAGTTCACTTCCTGAAGTTGATGACCAGCTACTTAATTTTTCTGACATTGAGGGAGAGATTGTTGTAGTTACACCATGCCACTAAGTTCTCTATCTCTCTCCTGTATTCTGATTCATTGTTGTTTGAGATCTGTCCCACTACGGATTGCGGTTTGTTGGTCAAGAAGTCAAGGATCCAGTTGCAGAGGGAGGAGCCATGTCCTAGGATTTGGGGTTTGGATATGAGCTTGGCTGGAACTTAGGTGTTGATGTGGAGCTGTAGTCCTTGGGCTCGATTTTTTGGTTGCCGACGGCGAAATCGCGTTCGGCGAACAGCCGGAGAACCCCTCGATGCTCCGCTGCAGACTGTCCGAGTTCTCGACAGCACGGGACATGTGTGGTCACATCCATCGGGAACTCAGCGTGGCGGTTGCGGACTCAGTCCAGCGCCGCCACTGTCGGAGGAGGGCCGATCCACGGGCGGGGGGGGGGGGGCACATTATTCAGGGCTGGGGCACTGTGATAGGGCGTTCCGGGGCATGTGAGCCGGCCGAAGGGGGGACTATTTCGCGGGCTGGGTCCGCAAGTGGCCTCCGCCATGAAGCACAGCACGGCCACTGCAGGCCTCCATGCGCATATGAAGCCACGGACCCGGCAATTCTCCAGGGTGTATCGGCAACTAGAGCCTGGTGCTCTATGCTGCCATCCTGCTCGCCCCCAGCAAAACAGGGAACAGGTGGCTGTTTTGCGCCAATTTTGCTGTCATAAATTGCCACTGTTCCCACGCCGGCGTGGGGACATCGTCTTCAAATCGGAGAATCCAGCCTCTTGTTGTCGAGATGCTCCAGGCATGAGTAAGGCCATGTCTGCTGTGGACAGGTTGTGACAGTATGTGAATTGCAGTGGATCAAGGCATTCTGGGAGTATGGAGTTGACGTGTCTCATGACCAACGTCTCAAAACAGTTCATAATGATAGATGTCAAGGCCACTGAGCAGCCGTTGAGGCACGTTGCCTGGTTCTTCTTTGGCACCGGTATGATGGTGGCCTTCCTGAAGCAGGTGGGAATCTCAGAATGGGGTAGGGAGAGGTGGAAGATGTCTGCGAACATCACCCGCAAGTTGGTCCATGCAGGATCTGCTGAGTACACGACCGAAAACTCCGTTAGGACCCGTTGCTTTCCGTCAGTTCACTTTCAAGAAGGCTTATCTAACTTCTGAGGCTGTGTCGGTAAGTATGTGTGTGTCTGAGGCTGTTGGGGCAGTTGACATCAGTTTGTTGGTTTCCTGCTTGAAACAAGCATGGAATGCATTGAGTTCATCGCGGAGGGGTGCTCTGTTGCCAGAGATTCTACTCAGCTTTACTTTGTAGCCCATTATATAGTTGAAGCCTCGCCACAACCGACGAGAGTTTGTGTCGTTATTCTGGGACTCCAGCTTGGTCTGATATTGTCTCTTAGCGTGTCTGATGGCCTTGCAGCGGTCGTAACTAGATTTCTTGGATAGGTCAGGGTCACTTGCCTTGAATGTCTCAGACCAGGCCTTCAGTAGGGAGTGAATCTCTTGGTTAAACCATGGTTTTCCAGAGTTGGGGAACACAATCCATCCGGAGAATTAAGAGGCCCTCGGGTTGTATGACACAGTCTGATTAAGCAGTCTGTGTAACAGAGCACAGAGCAGTCTCTCAGTTCCCTCTGACAATGGAGCTTTGGTGAGTTGCTCAGGAAAGTCTAGCGTTAAGCTCGTTCAGCTTGTTTTCGATCGCTTGACATAGAATTTACAGTGCAGAAGAAGGCTATTCGGCCCATCGAGTCTGCACCGGCCCTTGGAAAGAGCACCCCACTTAAGCGCACACCTATAACCCAGCAATCCCACCTACCCCTTTGGGCACTAAGGGCAATTTTAGCATGGCCAATCCACCTAACCTGCACGTCTTTGGACTGTGGGAGGAAACGGGAGCTCCCGGAGGAAACCCGCAGACACGGGGAGAACTCCGCACAGACAGTGACCCAAGCCGGGAATCGAACTTGGGACCCTGGAACTGTGAAGCGACAGTGCTATCCACTGTGCTGCCATGCCGCCATCAAGCTTGGATGTTTGGCAGGTGTCCGCTGGGGAGAGGAGACTTGAAACCATGTTGCGTTAGTCTCACCTGCAGACCGGCACGTTTATCTCATTCTGGATGGTCCCAGGATCTGATGAGACAAGTCTGACCTTGTGGAAGGTAAGTGGTTGCGTCTGGAGGGGTCCTAGACTCTGTTTGCGATTGTCGGGTCACCGGGGGGGGGCATGTTCACAATCCGGTCGGGCCCCGAGATTCCATGAGGAGAGTTCTTCCTTTCGGCGTGTTCGGGTCCTTGTGTGGGGTTCTCGATGATTTGGGGGTGTTTAGGCTCTGTTTGGATCGCTGGCGGGGTCTTTCTGGGTTGGGTTGGGCTGGCCAAAACGGCCTGATTCTGCGCCGGTTGTGAGGTTGGGCGTTCCTGAGGTCGGAATAGGCCTGGTCGGGCCTCCACATCAGTCCTTTTCTTTTCCTTCTTCAGGTATGTCGGGACGCTGGGTGGGCCTTTTGGGGTCGGGCCCAGCTGGAGGCTTGGTAAGGCATTTTAGGAGCTGGGTCGGGTGCTTTGGGAAATAGATTGGGTAACTCAAATGCATCCGACACGGGACTCTGTATAATTTCCGTTAAATTGCACCCACTGTCTCTACCAGCAGTGCACCGTGGCAACAGTGTATACCATCTACAAGATGCCCTGTAGAAATGCACCAAAGCTCCATTGACAGCGCTCGCCAAACCTGGGACCTCTGCCGAGATGGACAAGGGTATCGGGTGCATGGAAACACCAACACCTCCAAATTCCACACCAAACCATGCAGCATCCTGATTTGGAAACATGTCACTGTTCCTACACTGCCACTGGGTCAAAATGCAAGAACTCCTCAACAGCACTGCAAGTGTTCCTGCACCACATGGACTGCAATGGTTCAAGAAAGCAATAAATGCTGGCCTTATCAGTGATGCACATTTCCCCAAAACAATTTGAAAGTGATAAAATTGTATAGGAAAAAGAGAAAACCAAGCTTATTTTGATTAGTATTTGCAGAATATTTCACATGGAAATTAAATTGTTCTAAAAGTAAAAAAACAAGGACATGGACTTCTCTAATGTATTTCACATCAGTACGGTGGAATTTGTGAATAATTTATCATGACGTCAGGCTCTGACTGAAAACCAGCGTGAATCTCTCTAGATGCACAGACCAGTTTTAGGCCCAGATCTTGAACCACTCTGACAAGAAGAAAATCAGTCTGCTGAGACAGGGCCTGATAGAGCTGTTGGGCCAACATCTTTAACGGGATCTCCGTTCAGCACTAAGGTTAAATTCCTCCCAGCTCCGCCACCCCACAACAAAATTATCAGGTGCTCTCAGGTGCACAATAATCGGAGGCACGCCCTCCCCACCCAGCCACATCACGGCAGTATCGTCGACGCTCCCGCCTCATTGCCAGGACCCCCTCTCAATGCAAGGTCCTCCCCTCACTGCTCGCTCCTCCTGACACGGGAGTCTTTCTGCTTCAATGGCCTGGGTGCTCTCCCCCCTGCCCCTCCACACATAATGAGAACCCCTCCTCCCCCCAATGGGGCTCCCTGGAAGGCTCTCCCCTGGAATTTCCCCATGGCTCAGACTGGCACCACTAGGTTGACAGTGCCAGGCTGGCACAGGATGGTAGCACCAACCTGTGCTAGGGGCACTGCCCCAGGCATGGCCCCTCTACTCTTGGGGGCTATACTTACCTTAGTGCCCCTGGCGGGTTCCCTTTGACTACTTCACATTCTTAAATAGCTGTTGTGAACCCCGCCAACGTGACATCACTTCGACGAGGTATGAATATTTAGTGAGCGAGGAACTTGGGCTTGGAAAGCCCTTTCAAAGGGCTTGGAAGCCCTTTAATCATATTTAAATTTAGTGAAATTTGTTAAAATAAGGTTCCCACCCAGAACGTTACGATACCCACAAGGGGTGGGAAAATTGGGAATGGCATCTTGCTGGCGAGAATTTAATTTCCCAACTCTCGCGGCATTTTGCGCCCGCGTCGTTGTTCTGTTGACAACGAACATGGGTGCAAAATTGTCCCCTTAGGAACTGCAGCCTAAAGTGTCTTCCAACCAATATATTATATTTGAAGAGCCATCATTGAAGTTATTGTGGCAAACCTTGCAGCGAATGTACACACAGTAAAGGGCGGTAAAATGTAAATGAGATAAATGACCAATTAACCATGCTTCTGATGTGCTTTTTAAAAATTCATTGACAACTTCTTTGCACACTAAGAATTATTGCCCACCTCACGTTGTACTGAGAAGCTGGCGGGCTGTATTCTTTAACTGCCAAAGTCCATGCTGAGGACAGAATGTTAACCAGAACCCTCATGCACTCATGTAATCCTACAATGGCCCATCATACCTGTGTTGGCTCTAAGAAAGAGCTGTCCACTTTCACGTCACACCCGAGCTCTTTCCCCATAACCATGCAAATTAGACATGTTCAAGAACAAGGCCAGTTGCCTTTTGAAAGTTCCGAGAGAATCTGATTCTAAGCCTATAGAACTTCCTTGATTTATTTGATGTGGAGATGCCGGCGTTGGACTGGGGTGAGCACAGTAAGAAGTCTTACAACACCAGGTTAAAGTCCAACAGGTTTGATTCAAACACGAGCTTTCGGAGCGCAGCTCCTTCCTCCACCTGAGGAAGGAGCTGCGCTCCGAAAGCTCGTGTTTGAATCAAACCTGTTGGACTTTAACCTGGTGTTGTAAGACTTCTTACGTTGATTTATTTGAATAATGTCATTGGATCTTCGACAAACACCTAAACAGGAAGGTGAAGACTAATCAAAACAGTTTTATCTGAAAGACAGAGAGCTTTTGCAATGCAGTGCTTCTTCAGTATTGCCATGGAGTGTTGGCCTAGATTATCTGCTTTGTTTGTGGGTGAGTGTGAACCCTTGAATTTTGTGAACTCTTCAATCAGTGGAATTTTCTTTTTGTGCAATAGGGAAATACATTTTTTGTACATGAAATAAAGAACTTGGGATTTTTATAGCACCTTTCGCAACCTCACACATCCTCTGCCTTAAATGTAACCTCGGCCTGAGAAGAACACTCACTAAATCAGCGTGAATATTTCTATTCCCTCTGCTAGCCATTTTCCCTGACTGAGAATGCCAGCCATTCGGGGCAGTTTGGTTGTCTTGCTGGACATGCATTTGTAGCTACCGTTACACTGCCCAAACTCACATAAGCCTTATACGAAGAGAGGGTGCAATTTTGCCACTTGTCTTCATTGAAATTATTTAAACCTTAAAGTTAAACAATGGCAAACTAGTCAACCGCAGTTAAATTCTAAATTGTACGGTTATGATGTCAAAAGATTTTTATCACCTCAAGCCTTCAATGCAAAAATGGAACAATTTGAAAGACAGACTAGAATATCTGAAGATGAAAATTACCTGTTTATTAAAATGCATGGGCGGGATTTTCCGAGCCCAGTGCCGGGCTGGAGAATCGGTGCAACCGCGCCACATCGCCCCGATGCTGGCACGCGATTCTCCGAGGAGCGGAGAATCGGCGCCATTTGCGCTGGCACGTTTGGTGCGGCGCCGGTCGTGGGCCGCTGTCTGTAGCAGGGCCGCCGATTCTCCGGCCTTGATGGGCCTAGCGGCCACGCGGAAACGGCAGAGTCCCACCGGCGCCGTTCACACCTGCTCGCAGTCGGCAGGAACTCTGTGTGCAGGGTCAGGGGGCGGCCTGTGGGTGGGGGAGGCGGGGCTCCCTCACCGGGGGGGGCCTCCGATAGGGTGTGGCCTGCGATCCGGGCCCACCGATCGGCGGGCTAGCATCTCCAGCCCTGCTCCTATTTTGTTACGCGGCCGGCCCCTGAACCCCCATGCCATGTTGCGTCGGGGCCGGCACATTGAGGAGGTCCCCCACGCATGAGCGGATTGGCATGGCGCCACTGCGCATGCACGGGTTGGCGCGACGCCACTGCGCATGCATGGGTTGGCGCCGGGAAGGGAGGCTGGAGTGGCGTGAAACACTCCAGAGGGGGCCAGAGTCGGTAGCGCCAGCGCCCGTTTTGTGCCGTCATGAAACGCGACGGCGTTCACAACGGCGCGGACACTCTGCCTCCATTTCGGAGAATCCCACCGCATATTTTTATATGAAAATTTATTTTCTTTGAAAATATTTGGTTTATTTAATCTTCTAAAATTACAAGTCTGTAAATTCTGAAAATGACGGCAGCTGGAAACTTATAAAGCACCGGTTTTAATATCTAAGTAACACATTGCTGTCTGTTAATCCTTCAGGCAATTTAACTACACATTTATTGAAGACCTGTTACATAAAGTAGTGAATATTCAGTAGTTATGGTCATCCTGCTGTAGCCTGACATAGCATTTATGAATGGAAGAGAATTGTGAATCAGGTCTATCATGTGTGTGCTCTTGTGAGGCCAAATACAGCTATAGAAAAAGATGAGAACAAGTCCTTTCATTTTCTACCTACCTGTGAATTTTTAAGAAGTGGAGGACACTTTTGTTTGGCAAGACGAAAAGGGACAGATCAGATTGTGAGATGAGATTAAATAATATGCCTTTTATTACAAAGGTAGCAACTCTATTATTTCAAGTAATTGAAACCTTAAGAGACTATAAAATGTAACTGTCATTTTTTTGAATGATGGCTGTGATGTGTCGAAGTGACTTACAGAAAAGTCTGTGGGTGTGGAAAGAAAACAAAAAGAGCATTGGAAACAGAGCTGCCTTTTGACTCGAGAGAGTGTGTAATTTATAGATCTAATTTCAAATAGAAATCCAGCTCTTACGAACACATGATTAATCATGAATCCTATACCCATTTTCATTTCTTTACCGTAAAGAACAATGTTGACTTAGAATAACATAAATCGAAGCACAAATTTTTTTTATTGGTTCATTCACAGGATGTAGGCATCATTGGCAAGGCCAGCATTTATTGTCCACCTCTAATTGCACCGCCGCTTCCTTGAATGACTGCAGTTCGTAGGTACATCCATAGTGCTGTTAGGAAAGATGCTCCAGGGTTTTCGCCCAGTGACAATGAAGAAAAGGTTCCGAGTCAGGATAGTGTGTATCTTGGAGGGAGTCTTGCGGTAGGTGACGTTCCTATGCATCTGCTGCCCATGTCCTTTAGAGGATGAGAAGGGAGTTTTAATAATGGGAGATGAGGAAATGGCTGAGGAACCGAACAGGTTTTTTGGGTCGGTCTTCACAGTGGAAGACACAAATAACATGCCAGTGACTAATAGAAATGAGGCTATGACAGGTGAGGACCTTGAGAGGATTTTTATCACTAAGGAGGTAGTGATGGGCAAGCTAATAGGGCTAAAGGTAGACAAGTCTCCTGGCCCTGATGGAATGCACCCCAGAGTGCTAAAAGAGATGGCTAGGGAAATTGCAGATACACTAGTGATGATTTACCAAAATTCACTAGACTCTGGGGTGGTCCCGGTGGATTGGAAAATAGCAAACGTGACACCACTGTTTAAAAAAGGAGGTAGGCAGAGAGCGGGACATTATAGGCCAGTGAGCTTAACTTCGGTAGTAGGGAAGATGCTGGAATCTATCATCAAGGAAGAAATAGCGAGGCATCTGGATAGAAATTGTCCCATTGGGCAGACGCAGCATGGGTTCATAAAGGGCAGGTCGTGCTTAACTAATTTAGTGGAATTTTTTGAGGACATTACCAGTGCAGTGGATAATGGGGAGCCAATGGATGTGGTATATCTGGATTTCCAGAAAGCCTTTGACAAGGTGCCACACAAAAGGTTGCTGCATAAGATAAAGATGCATGGCATTAAGGGTAAAGTAGTAGAATGGATAGAGGATTGATTAATTAATAGAAAGCAAAGAGTGGGGATTAATGGGTGTTTCTCTGGTTGGCAATCAGTAGCTAGTGGTGTCCCTCAGGGATCCGTGTTGGGCCCACAATTGTTCACAATTTACATAGATGATTTGGAGTTGGGGACCAAGGGCAATGTGTCCAAGTTTGCAGATAGCACTAAGATTTTTTTTTTTAAATTTAGATTACCCAATTATTTTTTCCAATTAAGGGGCAATTTAGCGTGGCCAATCCACCTACTCTGCACATTTTTGGGTTGTGGGGGCGAAACCCACGCAGACACGGGGAGAATGTGCAAACTCCACACGGACAGTGACCCAGAGCCGGGATCGAACCTGGGACCTCAGCGCCGTGAGGCGGTTGTGCTAACCACTAGGCCACCATGCTGCCCCCAGATAGCACTAAGATGAGTGGTAAAGCGAAAAGTGCAGAGGATACTGGAAGTCTGCAGAGGGATTTGGATAGGTTAAGTGAATGGGCTAGGGTCTGGCAGATAGAATACAATGTTGACAAATGTGAGGTTATCCATTTTGGTAGGAATAACAGCAAACAGGATTATTATTTAAACAATAAAATATTAAAGCATGCTGCTGTGCAGAGAGACCTGGGTGTGCTAGTGCATGAGTCACAGAAAGTTGGTTTACAGGTGCAACAGGTGATTAAGAAGGCAAATTGAATTATGTCCTTCATTGCTAGAGGGATGGAGTTTAAGACTAGGGAGGTTATGCTGCAATTGTATAAGGTGTTAGTGAGGCCACACCTGGAGTATTGTGTTCAATTTTGGTCTCCTTACTTGAGAAAGGACGTACTGGCACTGGAAGGTGTGCAGAGTAGATTCACTAGGTTAATCCCAGAGCTGAAGGGGTTGGATTACGAGGAGAGGTTGAGTAGACTGGGACTGTACCCATTGGAATTTAGATGGATGAGGGGGGATCTTATAGAAACATATAAAATTATGAAGGGAATAGATAGGAAAAATGCGGGCAGGTTGTTTCCACTGGCCGGTGAAAGCAGAAGTAGGGGGCATAGCCTCAAAATAAAGGGAAGTAGATTTAGGACTGAGTTTAGGAGGAACTCCTTAACCCAAAGGGTTGTGAATCCTTGGAATTCCTTGCCCAGTGAAGCAGTTGAGGCTCCTTCATTAAATGTTTTTAAAGTAAAGATAGATAGTTTTTGAAGAATGAAGGGATTAAGGGTTATGGTGTTCGGGCCGGAAAGTGGAGCTGAGTTCACAAAAGATCAGCCATGATCTCATTGAATGGTGGCGCAGGCTCGAGGGGCCAGATGGCCTACTCCTGCTGCTAGTTCTTATGCTCTTATGTCCTTCCAGGTTACATACTCTGTGGAACTTGTTTCTTCCCTTGAAATGCATTCTATAGCACAAGACCGGAGATTCCTCAACCTAGGAGAGGGATTTAGAAATAAATCAACCCCTACTCCCCCCTTTCTGTTCCTTCCACATCCAACTTACTGAAGTATTGATGAAGTCACCAAAGAATCACAGTCACAGATTCACAAGAATTTCCATTAGCCAGGATGGATTATCCTATCTTTCATATTAATAAGAGTAGCATGTTGGTCAGCTAAAAATAAAAGGAAAATAGCCATCAGAATCCTAACCAGGCCCATTGACACAAGCTAAAATTTATATTTGATGTTTGGAACGAGACCAGTTCCATTGCGGCATGATGAGAAAGAAATTAAATTGTTGAGGAGCAAAGTATTGGCTTCGATATTTGGCTCAAGGATACAATCCACACTATTTTGAGACCCGGAAACCCAAAAGAATGGGTTTCCCAAACTGTCCTGCCTTTTTTAATACCGGGGCTCCTTTAAATTTTTTCCTATCCATTTCCTACTCCAGGGTGGCCTAATTTAATAATAATGATAACAATAATCGGTTATTGGCACAAGTAGGCTTCAATGAAGTTACTGTGAAAAGCCCCTAGTCGCCACATTCCAGCGCCTGTTTGGGGAATTGAACCCGCGCTGCTGGCATTGTTCTGCATTATAAGCCAGCTGTTTAGCCCACTGTGCTAACCAGCCCCTGATTTTCAGGCTTAAGGCATATGTTGCATGAAGTCTTCAGCGCAACGTTACCACTGAGGAGAGCAGGTGGGCCCACTACTGGGTGGGAGAGGTCAGAGGGCGCAGGTCCCGCTAGCAGTGGCAATCTTGAGCTGTGATGATATGATTTGAATTTATATTTTGAGGTCTGATCATATTCAGCACAATTCTCAGGATGCATATCCATTCAGCAGCAAAATTGTTAGAATATTTTCCTTTAGCTTCAGCAGGCTTTTCTGTTATTTCTCACAATTATTTCAAGAATAACTAGGAGAAGAATTTTTAAAAAACTTTATTGAGGGAGAATTTAGTTTAGTGTTCTTCTTAACTGAGCGGCTGACTATGTGTGTGAGAGAAAAAAAATTAGACTTCAAGTTCCATTAACTTTAGAAAATGCCTAAACCTTACTGAGGGAGATAAATATGGGAATAGAGAGAGATATAGAGGGCGTGATTTAATCACCGCGTGAGGTCACAAATGCCCTCCCTGTATGCCTGGGCAGCTGACTATATCAATTTTGAGCTGGACCAAGCCCATCAAGATGCCCGGAGGGCAAGCATTTCCATCATCGCCGGGATGCCCCAGGTCCAGAGGGTAATAAGAACAAAGAAAACTGCAGCACAGAAATAGATGATATACACATTGCCTTGTGCGCAATGGGGCATCAGGGAGTGCCCTTCATTAACAGGAAGGGGTTCCACTCATTGAATGTTCAACACATGTGCACCACCACTTCCAAACCATGCACGTATGTACATGCTTCCCAGGGAGCGTGCATGACAGCTCCATTCTCGGCTATTCGGAGATCCCTGGCATCTTTGAGGATCACCCCAGGAGGACGGGTTGGTTCTTGGGAGATAAGGGGTACCCGCTGAGGTTCTGGCTGATGATGCCACGGAGCCGAGGCGGAGACCAAATATAATGAGGCCCATGCTGTCACCCGTGCTGTCATTGAGTGGTGCATCGGACTGCTGGAAATGCGGTTCCGATGCCTTGACCACTTTAGTGGTGCACTGCAGTACTCCTCCCAGATGGTCTCCCGCTTTGTAATGGTTTGCTGTACCCTCCACAACCTGGAACAGCAACAGGGCTCCATGCTGGAGAAGGAGGGACATGCGGCCTGGTCTGAAGACGATCTGCATTTCTGCTGGTATGTAAAGGATTAACAACTGTGTTATAGTGCCAGACAACCACTAGATGGCAGCACGAGATCCATGTATATAAACTGTACTCAGGAGATTCCCACCTATTCGTATCAGGAATGACTAGAAAGCAGATTGTTAGCGATATAGTTTAGTAGAGGGGCTGGTTTAGCACAGTGGGCTAAACAGCTGGCTTGTAATGCAGAACAAGGCGAGCAGCACGCGTTCAATTCCCCTACCGGCCTCCCCAAACAGTCGCCGGAATGTGGCGACTAGGGGCTTTTCACAGTAACTTCATTGAAGCCAACTTGTGACAATAACCAATTTTCATTTTCATTTCAGTTTGGTAGGTGTAGTTAAGCATTATTAATACTTCTTCATATTTACTTAATCATCAGTTATAGCTGTAGAAGAGTGAACAAACTCATAGATATTTATATTCTTTATTCAATAAATGTTACTTGCTTAATTTGAAGACTGATCGTTTTCCTGAACTACAACCATCAGACTATTCTGGAAGCAAGCAAAAGAGTAACAACGTATTACAATCACGTAATATAACAGATGAGGAGGGGCTGACCAGGAGGGACTAGAGAACGCGCCCAGGAAGGACCCACTGGAGGACCTGGGGAGAATGTGCAGACTCCGCATGGTGGCCCAAGCCAGGAATAGAACCCTGGTCCCCAGCGCTGTGATGTGACACTGCTAACCACAGTGCTACCATACCTCCCATCGCCATGCCACCCTGTTCTGCCCGTTGACCTTGAGACGTGCCGGTGTCGGGGGGGGGGGGGGGGGGGGGGGCTGTATACGTGTGAGGTGGAGATCGGCGTCATCACCCTGGTGGCTCGCTTGTCCCGGAAAGAGCCCGTAAGGCCCTCAGGGTCTCTGTGGGATGGAGAGGAAGTTGAAGTGAATCCTGTTCCTGCCTGCTGCATGCAAGAAGGGGCTGCTTCAGTTTCTGAGGAACTATGAATCGTACTGAACAGTGTGCAAACATCTGTGAACATCCCTACTCCTGACCTAATGACGGAGGGAAGGTCTTTTATTAAGCAGTTGCAACTGGGCTTAGGATACAATCCTAAGGAGCTCCCATAGCAATGTAAATGTTCTAAACTATCGGACATGGGTTGGCAGTGTTGGGGGAAGAGACAAATAGGGGGAATTACAGACACAGTATGATAAAAATGTGTCTTTTGTGGAAATGAAAATTGGCCATTTAGCATTGGTTGACTGTTCTATGCCCATTCTAATATTCACCTCTATTGACTTCATCTACCTTCAGTTACCTGCCTCTTGCATATCTTGCTGTGTATGCTCAGCTTCAAAGATACTATGGGCCATAAGTTCCTCAGAGTGGCATTCAGCATCAGGTTGCCACTTCTTACCCTCTTCCCTGCACCAAATTTCTTCCATGCCTGTCTCGCCCGACCTTCCAACTCAGGCCGGGTGAGATCTAGGCAGGGCAGCAATCTCTGAAGCCCAGCATTGAAGTGGAACAGAGTTGGAGTGAAAGAGGTCGCACCTCTTTTTTAACTGCACTAGTTGCTGAAAAGCAGTTAATTTTAAAGGTCTGATTGAGGTCTAGGGAGAAGATGAGTGCCTGAGGTAAGTGGAGGGCTCGGGAGGGGGACCGGATGTTGGTCGGGTTTGGGGTGTCGGACATCAGGTAGGAGACGGACACGGGGGAGGAGGGGGTGGGTTGCACAAGAGTTGGGGGTGGATTGGACATTGAAAAGAGGGTGCGGGTTCCCCACAAATCCAGTGCTGGGGACCTGGGAGGTTATTTTAAAAAATTTATAGTATCCAATTATTTTTTTTCCCAATTAAGGGGCAATTTAGTGTGGGCAATCCACCTACCCTGCACATCTTTTGGGTTGTGGGGATGAGACGCACGCAGACACGGGGAGAATGTGCAAACTCCATAAGGACAGTGACCTAGGGCCGGGATCAAACCTGGGACCTTGGACCGTGAGGCAGCAGTGCTAACCACTGCACCACTGTGCCGCCCTCCACATATACATCGATAATATAAATATATGACTGAAGTACATCACAGTGTTATCATTAAGCTTTTTCTTATTAATTCCAAGGATTTCTTATCCTGAATTAAGATTGTATTTCATTATAGTTTCTATAGTTTCAGTGACCTTCATGTTATCTGCTTTATGAAAGGTAAAGCTATTTTATTACAAAACAATGACTACCTAACTTGCCCTGCACAATTGGAGATAGGGAGATTTATTCAGGGAGATAGAGTAATTTGCCATCATTTCTGTCCCTGTTTCTGAAATAACCAGGAGATTATAAATATTTATTTTAATCATGTGGAAGGTAGAACATTATAAGTATTGCAGTTTCTCTTGGCTGCTTATTTTCATCTGCGATGAATGATATTTTTAAAAATCCCTTGAAGATCTGTAAGGTATGATTCATGTTTATATTTTATATTACAGTGCACTGATTATGATTTTGAATATGGGACAGAATGTCTTCATTTAACTCTGAAGTATTGTGGCACTTCTGCCAAGCTCATTGATGGGCCACCTGATCTGTGGAAGGTAAGAAGGAACTATTCAAGTTTATATATATGCTTTGTTGGAAGCATTATGGTCAGAAAAATAGAATTGTGATCATGGTGCAGGCTTGGTGAGGGCTAGAAACTGACCAAATGCTCAAAATACTCTGCAGGTCTGGCACCATGTGTGAAAAGAGAAACAGAGCAAACATTTCAGGTTGTGGTCTTTCATCAGAGTTGATTTCAAATGTTAACTCTGGAAACTTAATATTTCTTTTGATAAATTTAGAATACCTACTGGAGTGAGTGTGCCATCACAGTGGTCTTATGGAGAGTATTTCACTGGATCCTTTGGGAAAGAAATAATTGGAATCTTCCTCCCAGACTGCAGAACCACAAGTGAAAGTCAAATGGAACCTTGTGGCTCAAAGAAACATTCCAAAGGGATAAGATCTAATCACCATCTGTTACCGGGCAGAGCACAGTCCTTCGGGCCAATCCATTGCCATCAGCCAAATTAATAAACTCACACCCAGCCAATCTCTAATCACCAGTCTAAAATAGCACAGCATTATGGAATCTGCTTGTTTGAACTAAAGGCTGCTTCTTGCAGGCTGCTTTGCCTTAAAGTCACAGGTCCAAAGCAGAACTAAAAGAAAGGGGCAATAAGGGGATAAATAGGAACCAACAGGAAGGACCCTTACACTATTCAATCAGGATGTTCCTTCAGATAATTCTGTTCTGACCAAGGTCCTCCCAAGAATTTGATATCTGTGTTGCATTTCGTGAATAATAATAATTATAGTCGCCATATTCCGACGCCTGTTTGTTTACACAGAGGGAGATTTCCAAACAGCACATCTTTCGGGTCTTGTGGGAGGAAACCGAAGCACCCGGAGGAAAGCGTCAGAGTATTGCATGTGGATTTTTTTTTTTGTTTATCTTTTTAAAAAATGTATTTTTATTTTTTCAATTATAGGGCAATTTAGCATGGCCAACCACCGACCCTGCACATCTCTGGGTTTTGGGGGTGAGACCCATGCAGACATGGAGAGAATGTGCGAACTCCATACGGACAGTGACCCAGGGCCGGGATCGAACCCAGGACCTCGGTGCTGTGACGCAGCAGTGCTAACCACTGTGCCACCCAGTATTGCATGTGAATTAAGCAGACTTCAATCTAATTCATTGGTCTGCAGTCATGCATTTTGTGACACGCATTTTTTTTCATGTTCAGGTCATTTAAGAATACAAACATATAATACATCATTTTCTTGCATTAAGACATACAATAATTGTATTTTGCGATTTGCTACATTTTTATTCTAAAAATTGACTTAGTTCTAAAGGGAATATAGCTGCAGCTGGGCCTGTCACTTTGTGCCTGATAATACTGGGTGTTTCCTTCCTCGCTTTTGATGCTGTAGTTGGAAATGTTGCGTGAAAAGTGCGGTTATGAAGCCAACATTACCTCACTGTTGTGGAGAGAATTAGAGTGGGCCCTTTGACAAAACTGAAAGATATTACAGATGAACTGCATTCAAAGAAGAACACGGCAGAGGGAACAGGGGATGGGAAAACACATATAGAAACACACCACAAGGACAGCATGATCACGCAGTGGTTAGCTCTGCTGCCTCACGGCACCAAGGTCCCAGGTTCGATCCCGGCTCTGGGCCACTGTCCGTGTGGAGTTTGCACATTCTCCCCATGTTTCCGTGGGTTTCAACCCCACATCCCAAAGATGTGCAGGGTAGGTTTGAATGGACACGCTAAATTGCCACTTAATTGGAAAAAGTGAATTGGGTACTCTAAATTAAAAAGGAAACACACCACAAAAAGAAATTTGAATTGGTTAATCACAGGTTAAAGAGTTGTGAATTGTCTCAAGCCAGGACAGTTGGTACGTTTTCGCAAGCCCAGTCCAGATGGTGGGGGGTGAATGTAATAAGGTCTCGGTTGAGGCCGTACTCACGTGTGCGGAACTTGGCTATCAGTTTCTCCTCAGCGATTCTGCATTGTTGCGCGTCCTGAAGGCTGCCTTGAAGAACATTTACCCGAAGATCAGAGGCTGAATGCCCTTGACTGCTGAAGTTTTCCCCGACTGGAAGGGAACATTCCTGCCTGGCGATTGTTGCGCAATGTCCGTTCATCTGTTGTCGCAGTGTCTGTCCTGGCTTGAGACAATTCACACCTCTTTAACCTCATGAATCATAGAATGTATAGTGCACAAGGAGGGCATTCAGCCCATCGAGTGTGCACCGGCCCTTGGAAAGAGCACTCAAGCACACACTTCCTCCACCCCATCCCCTTAACCCAGCAACCCCAATTAACCTTATTGGACACGAAGGGCAATTTAGTATAGCCAATCCACCTAACCCGCACATCTTTGGACTATGGGAGGAAACTGGAGCACCGGAGGAAACCCACGCACACACGGGGAGAATATGCAGTCTCCACATCGACAGTGACCCAAGCCGGGAATCGAACCAGGGAACCTGGAGCTGTGAAGCAACTGTGCTGACTACTATGCTACCGTGCTGCCCCAAACCTGTGATTCTTCCTCTCCATCTGGACCTGTAAACATTTAATGACCTGACAAGACTCGCATTCAAAGTATAATTTCACAACATTGACTTTGTCTATATATGTGGTTGTGGAACCCACCTCTTCATTCACTTGAGGAAGGAGCAGCGCTCTGAAAGCTAGTGAATCCAAACAAACCTGTTGGACTTTAACCTCGTGTTGTAAGACTTCTTACGGTGCTCACTCCAGTCCAACACCGGCATCTCCAAATCTTAAATGAAGAACACCTGCAGAATTTCAAGGTGTAAGGATCTAGGTGTGATAGTGCATGTGTCACAAGGGGTTAGTATGCAAGTAATTAAGAAGGCTAATGGAATGCTATTCTTTATGAAGAGAGGAATTGAACATCAAAGTAAGGATGTTATGCTTTAGTTATAAAAGACATTGGTGAGACTACACCTCAAATACTGTGTGCAGTTTTGGTCTCTCTATTTAAGGAAGATGTTTGAGGGGGTTTGAGGGGGATTGATACCTGGAATCAGACGATTGCGCTATGAAGAAAGTTTGGACAGGCTGGGCATACTTTCACTTGCATTTAGAAACGTGAGAGATGACTTGATTGAAGTTTGTACGGTCCTGAACAATCTTGACAAGATGAATGTTGAAAGGATGGTTCCTCTTTTGGGTGAGCCCAGAGCCACTATTTTAAAATTAGGGGCTGCCCTTATAGGACACAGATGATAATTTTTCTCTGAGGGTTGTGTGACCATGGAACTCTGCCTCAGAAGGTTTGGGAAGAGAGATTACTGCATATTTTTATGGCAGGGATTGTTAGATTCTAGTTAGGCAAGGAAATCAAAGTTTATCGGAGGTAGATGGGAAGGTGAAAATCAAAACTCAAACAGATCAGCTATTATCTATTGAATGGCGGAACAGGCCCGAGTGGCTGAATGGCCTATTTCTGCTCCTATCTTGTATGTTCATATTTGTGGGTGTGCTGCCTAGCCATACATCATGAAAGCCATTGCTTGGAGCCACAAATACTCGAGGAGTTAATGTGAGTGGCAAATAACACTGTCGGGCTAAGAGATTGAAGCTCCAAACTGTCTTGTTAACAGTAGAAAGCCAGAGGCTGTCCAACATGTCTGAAGGAAGCTGGAGTGGGCATGCCCAAATGCCCAATTGTTAATGACCCTGGTGATTTGTCATTTTGTGCTAACATGCAGGTGAATGCTGAAACTAAGGAGGCAACGGGCAATTGGGCCTTGACTGCAAAAGAGATTTGAGTATCTGATCTAAGAGGTGTGTGTGTTGTTGACTGAAGCCTTTGTCGGACTTCACCTGGAGATTTGTTTGGCTTGCTTGTCTCCTTATCAAGAGTTGCAGTGTACTTCCTGTCCAATATTTGCAACCAAAGTGCATAAGACTTCACTGAAGGACTGTGGTTTTATTATAAGGTGAGAGAGAGTAGAATGGGCCTGAGTCCTGGGTCGTGGCAAGGACTGTGAGTTTATCCATGTGATACAGAGGGCGGCACGGTGGCGCAGTGGTTAGCACTGCTGCCTTACGGCACCGAGGACCTGGGTTCAATCCCAGCCCGAGGTCACTGTCTGTGTGGCGTTTGCACATTCTGAACACCCTGGATCTGTCACTCTACCGCATCCCACTCCCCTCTCTGACTGTGACTGGTTCATCCACTGTCTAGCACCGTCAGTTCAACACCCAGGACCCCACTGTCAGCAGCACAGACCCGACCTCTGACCACCTCCCTCCAACTACCCTTGTCCAAAAGCCCATTCCCCAACCCAGCCACAGGACCCTTAGACCCAACACAAAAATCCTTTGTCTCCATGCCATGTCCTTGCACCCTTGCATCCCCATGACTGGTCTCCATGCCACCCTCCCCCACCCTTTGCTTGCCTCTTATGTCTAGCCTTGGTGCAGCTTGCCTGACTAGCAGGCACTTGATATGAATTATTTGTGAGTGGTCCCCAACAAGGCCAAAGCAGCATCTACTTACCTCAAACAGGTGGCATAGAAGTCAGGATCGCCAGCTAAATACCATTGTGTACAGTGGCAAAAGTTAACATTCCACTTTCTCATTGGCAAGGAACTTAATTTGGAGGGGGATCTTTATTCCAGCTAGATGGCCTTATAATGAGCATGCATGACATGCACGTGCATGCAAAAGGTCTTCCCGACATTGTTCATCTGCAAGCTCGACCCGCTTTTGAAAAACCTTTCAAAGTTCTGAAAACAGAATTCTAATACTTCATCCCACTGTTGAGAAGCTGATTTTTGGCCTCAGTCCGAAGCTTTGTACTGCTGGCGGGACTGGAGGATCCTGCCTACTGTATCCAGGACTGAGGCAACGTACTGGAGCAGCTCACTTCCTCTGCCACTTCCTACTGTGGTGTGGGATCCAGCCGTCTTTCACTGAACTGATAAAGCACAAACCTAGAGCAATGCTCTTGGGTTCCCGGCTCGAATCTCACCACAGTAGTTGGTAAAAATCGCCCTCCAGTCCACAAGGAACAGAATCTCACTATTGGCCCTGACAGCCTGCAATGCTGTATATCCAGCGATGCATCAGACAAATGATGGAAACACTTGTTGAAGCTCTATCAATCAA
The DNA here is from genome assembly GCF_902713615.1 of Scyliorhinus canicula. Taxonomy (NCBI): domain Eukaryota; kingdom Metazoa; phylum Chordata; class Chondrichthyes; order Carcharhiniformes; family Scyliorhinidae; genus Scyliorhinus; species Scyliorhinus canicula. Next base: position 104,579,176 of record NC_052150.1, read on the forward strand.
GTAGGAGGCTCTCTCTTGACAGATGTACAATCGAGCTATTCTAATTGTCACAGGGTCCCTATAACCCATGAAGCTTCAACGGTCAGGTGCAGGTTGTCAATCTCTGATCTGTGCTGACGTAGTTAACCAGCCCAGGAAGTAAACATTGCCATTATTGGTCTCACTGTCACGAGGCACTGAAGGGAAAAATCACCTTGGGCTTCTGACCCTGGTCATATTCTGTTGATACCTGATGCTTTTAGAAATAAAAGGATGAAAGACTTGCATTTATATACCACTTTTCATGATCACTGGATGTGTAAAGTCTTTTACAGCTAATGAAGTACTCTTTGATGTGTCGTCACTGTTGTCATTTTAGAAGAAAGTAAAAGGAAAAAATAAGGAAGACTGGTGGTGTTGGTATGGTTTTATGTGTACAAACAGGTTTCTTTTGATGAATTTGCCTCTCACCACCAGCCTGCTGGAAGAGGCGTGGAAGTTACAGTCTAAAATGGAGAAAGCGACGCATGTCTTTATTTGAGCATTGTTCCTCGAGCACAAATAGTTTTTTACAATTTGTTCGTGGGACCGAGGCAGAACTGGAAAGGAAGCATTTCCATCCCTAGTTGCCCTCAGAGCAGTTAAAATGGCTGACATGAAATATTGTCATATAGCAAAGATATGCTAACTGAGGAAACACTAAAGTATTTAAAATGTAAACACAATATAACATACTTTATCTTTGATGTTTATGCTTAGCATCACAATCAGACATCCAGATTACATTGTGATTTTTTTAAAATTTGAAGATGTAAAGAAACAGCTTTAGGCTGTGATGACATTAGCTGGTGATTTTCTTTCTATGATAAACATCATGACATTTCTCGGCCCCTTAGGTGACTTACAAGCGAGACCTCTATGCAGCTGAATCGCTTATCAAGGGTAAGTCTTCATGTGTATGTCAAATTGGGTTGTTTGAACTGCTTTACTGAACTAGATATCTTAACTCTTCCTAATGTCAGTCAATGTTGGACATGCTCAGACTGTGGTGGCAAATAGTACCTTAATGTATTCTTAACATTATGAAATATCAAGCAGGCAGCAGGCAATGTCATGAATAGCCCGCAGACAGTATTGGTGACTTTGGAGCAATTAGTTAAACTAGGAATTTTAACATCCCGGTAAACAGAAGCATATGCATTTTTAAAAGTTTATTTCGTTCCTAGTCTTACTAATTTTACTTAATTTGACAAAACCATTTTAAAAGCGAGCAATATTGAATTTTAACAGGACATTGGGCGAGAAGACTAAATTTTAATTGTCTTATACATATAGTGAAAAGGCTGGATGTGGAATCAATGGTATTTCTTTAGTTTGCAGTAGTATGTTGTGGTGTTGGTATGGTTTTATGTGCACAAACAGGTTTCCTTTGATAAATTTGCCTCTCGCCGCCAGCCTGCTGGAAGAGGCGTGGAGGTTTACACTCGAAAATGGAGAAAGCGACGCATGTCTTTATTTGAGCATTGTTCCTCGAGCACAAATAGTTTTTCACAATTTGTTCGTGGGACCTAGGCAGAACTGGAAAGGTAGCATTTGGTGCTCATCTCTAGTTGCCCTCAGGGCAGTTAAAATCAACCACAGAACACAATAAGAGTCACAAGCAGGCCAGACTATAGATCGAAATGCTCCATTCCCTGTGAACCTACCAGTTTGGGTTGATAATTAGGCAGCGATCTGACTTATCTTGTCCTAATAGAACTTACACAGCAAAGAGTGTTACCACTGGGATGGGAGAAGTGTGCAATTGATTTATCCCTACTACTAGTCAATTATTTACCTTTGCTACTTTTAGACCCAAAATAAAAGAGACCTTAACGAGGCTTCTTTCAATAAACTCAGAATCATTGATTTATTATAAATCAAACCTTGCAACTTGTTTTATTTTCAAAACAAGTTTCAAGAACTATTTAACACACAATTTGTAAACTGGAAATGTAACGATCTACCCTTTGTAAAATACCCAGCATACATATATATCCCACACACACAAGAAAGGACAAACAAAGGACCTTTGCAGAGATTGGCGGAATAAAATGTTTATAAAAAGGATAAAGTCTGTAGGGTTTTGACATTGTTGATCTGGTGCTGCCTCATGTGAGGGTGGACCATGAGTCCCAGTAGATGCCTTCACACTTTCACCAACAGATTTAGCATGGAGGAGAATAGAGCCAGGTCCATCCTTCTTATCTCAGCCTCTCAGGCTTCAAAGTTCACTGAGATGAGGATTCATAGCTGGATACTGATAGCTACAGGGTGTTCAAAGAGAGTAGAGTGAAGGGCAACTTTTCCCTTTCTCAGTCATCCCCAACTGAGTTTAAAAAGGAATAAGTTCAAATCTTAAATCTTGAAGGCAGACAGCATTATCAGAAACCCCTCCCATCCAGGCATTGCCTTCTTCCAGACCCTTCCATCAGGCAGAAGGTACAGAAGTCTGAAAACCCGCACATCCAGACATAGGAACAGCTTCCTCCCCACAGCTATGAGACTCCTCAACGACTCCCCCTGGGACTGATCTGTTCCCTGTAAGAACACTATTCACGACACCCTATGCTGCTTTTGCTCATGTATTTGCTTTGTTTGGTCCCTTTGTTCCGCACTGTGACCAATCACTGCTTGTTGATGTACCATTTGTCAATGTTCTCTGTTGATTATTCTTTTGTCTACTATGTACGTACTGTGTACGTTCCCTCGGCCACAGAAAAATACTTTTCACTGTACTTCGGTACATGTGACAATAAATCAAATCAAATCAAATCATAAATATTTATAATAGCTTACATTCCCAGAGGTGGAAAAGGCAGTTTCTTTTTTAAAGTATATTGTACTTCTGTTTCTTTCTGCCTTGGAAAGAATTACGTTGGAGCTCATTGAAGCATACCAAGGGTAAAGTTGGCTTTGGCAGCAGCGCAAGTTGAATGGTAGTGAATTGACCTGCTTGATTTTCTTTTCCATTGAATTTAATGGAAAATGGCTTTGATAGTCGGGTCATTAACAGATTTCTGGCACCTGATAAATGCTAAAGGAGAATAAAATGTAACCAACCCAAGCAGATCACTTTCCTACTATCTTCCCAGGAAAAAGTAGCTGCCTTTCACCTCTGAGGTAATCCATCTTTGCTATCTCTGATTTACTGTGAACAGCAGTATGCATCTTCTGGAGCCAGGCCTACTGACAAGTTCAAGAATAAATCACAGCTCTGATAGCAATGGTTTATGTGGAAATTGCCTTGAACTTCTGTGTACAACTAGGGGATATATGCCAAATTTCACAAGCAGTGATGAATGAAAGAGGTGGATCATTCTGGATATCACTCAAATACATCAGTTGCCTTACACACATGGAACACATTGAGTTTCCTTCAATGAAAGAACCTGCAGTCTAGGCAGAGTCACCTTGCAGAATTGCACACTGCAGCAGGAACACGTGCTTCATTCCTTGAGTATTGACTTTTCTTGAGTATTGACCATCCTTCGGCAAATTCCTCCAGTGGGTTTCATCAGACTATTCAGCAGGAGTGAGGTAGCCATCTCCACCTGATGACCTGACATGATTCTGGAGTAACTGCATGGTAATCAATATTAGCGGCCTTGGGTGTTTATTTTTCCTTTCCCAGACCAGAGGCCAGTTGTGGCACTCCTACTGTTCCTCTGTCTGAAACCAGCTAGTTCCTAATAGACCTGGCATTAAACCAGGGGCCTTCATGCAGTTGTATGGTTAAATTATACACTTGTTAGTTCGTTGCTCAATTGAGCTATTAGAACCAGTATGTTTCTTTAACGAAAGCCATGCTTATACAGTAGAAATCTATCGTATTTCAGAATTAGAAAGGTGTTACTAGGGAGAGGAAGGCAGGCAGAGCGTTTGGGTCTTCCGAACCTGTTGTATTATTACTGGGCGGTGAATGTGGAGAAGGTGTGGAGCTGGGTCAGAGGGGTTGATTCCCAGTGGGTCAGAATGGAGGAGAGTTTGTGTAGGGGGTCGGGATTGAAGGCGCTAGCAACAGCGCTGCTCCCGATGGCCCCAGGGAAGTACTCAGGGAGTGCAGTAGTAATAGCTTCATTGAGAATTCATTCGCCAGCACTTCGGGTTGGGGACAGGGTCAAGGGAAATGCCGATTCGGGGGAACCATAGATTTGAGCCAGGGAAGTGGGATGGAAATTTTCGGAGATGGGAGAAGAAAGGAATTAGGACATGAAAAGATTTGTTTCTTGGGGGTCGGTTTGCAGGATTGAAGGAGCTGGAAGCGAAGTATGGGCTGGAGCAGGGGGAAATATTTAGATACATGCAGGTTCGAGACTTTGCCAAAAAGGAGATACAGAGCTTCCCGGTAGAGCTGCCTCCACATTACTTGAGGAGGTGCTGACGACAGGGGGACTGGAGAAGGGGGTAGTGTTGGCGGTTTACGGGGCTATTTTGGAAGAGGCACTGCTGGATGGGATCAAGGCAAAGTGGGAGGAAGAGTTGGAGAGGATATGGAAGAAGGGTTGGTGTGAGGTACTCTGGAGGGTGAACGCTTCCACCTCGTGCGCGAGGTTGAGGCTGATACAGTTGAAGGTGGTATATAGAGTGCACCTTACAAGGGCGAGGATGAGAAGGCTCTTTGAAGGGGTAGAAGATGTATGTGAACGATGCGGGTGGGGGGCCTCGCAAACCACGTTCATATGTTTTGGTCCTGTCCAAAACTGGAGAATTACAGAGGTTTTTAGGGTGATCTCTAAAGTGGTGCACGCGAAACTGGACCCAGGCCCTCAGGAGGCCATATTCGGGGTGTTAGAACAGCCGGGGGTTGGAAATGGGTGTGGAGGCAGATGTTGTAGCCGACGCCTTGTTGATTGCCTGCAGGCGGACTCTGTTGGGATGAAGATCAACCTCTCCACCCTGTGCCCTGGTGTGGCAGGGGAATCTGCTGGCGTTCTTGACTCTTGAGAAGGTCAAATTTGAACTAAGGGGAAGGATGGAGGGTTCTACAATTCATGGGCGTTATTCATTATGCACTTTCGAGAATTAGATCACATTGAACATTAAGAGGGGGGTTGGGAGGGTTGGGGGGGGGCGAGAGACTGTATGTGTTAATGGTGACTGGGTGGTTCCTGATTCCTTTTTGTCATTTGTTTATTTTAACATGGGGGCTGCTGTTTGGGGGTTTGATGGGAGGACGGGATTGTTGTTGTTGATATGGGGATTGACATTGTATTTGTTACTGATTATTGTTTATTGTTGGTGGGTGTAAATTTGGGAGAAAATGTGAAAAAGGAGGAGAATAAAAATATTTATGATAAAAAAGAAATCTAACATATTTAACAAAACGGCATCACCTATACCTTGTAAGATGGAGAAAGAGATTACACCTTTCCCCAAGAAACAGCAGTGTAGTTGTATCTGAGAATAATAGGTATGTTCATCAGCTGTCAAGAAAAGGATGGTCTACCTCTTATGATGAAAGAGCACCAGCTCTTCAGTCTCAGTCTGCTGCTGCAATCCCTATAGCTTTAGGGAATTCACCACCTAACGTACAGTTTGAATTACATGTAGACAAACAAGAAAAGATCTGGTACTTCACATGTGGCAAAAGGCCAGTAAGCTGAAACTTCCACACCTGCCTTACAATAAAGACAAAAGAAATTGTCTACCAACAAATGACTGGGTAACAGGCAAAGTACAACTTGGGGAAATGTTCCAAACCATTAGAACATTACTCAAAGTCAAGATCATTGAGATTTAAGATTGAGCAGAAATCAGTAATATAAGGAAGTTAAAACAAGATAAAATTATAGATTGCAAAGCAGAATAATGCAGATGCTGGAAATCTGAAATAAAAACAGAAAATGCTGGAAATACTTAGCAGGTCAGACAGCAACCGTGGCTGTGAATAGACTTTATTGTGCTGATTGTTGAGGGAGGGCTGTTGGCCAACACGCCAGAGAAATAGAATTAACGGTTCAGGTTGATTATCTTTCATCAGAACTAGGAAAGTGAGAACTTAAATAGGATTTGAGCAAGGAGATGGATGGGATCAGGACAGAGGAAGGCCTGCGATAGGTTAAAAGATAGGAGAGATTGAATGATAGAAGAGTTAGTCCTCCAGGGATAAAGGGAATGGGAGAGAAAAGAAAGAAACAAAAGATGTGCATAGAGCAGGTGAGCTGCTGCCTGAAAGCAAAAATACAATGGAAAGGAAACAGGGGGCAGAGATTATAGTCTGAAATTGTTGAACTTGATGTTGAACCATGAAAGCTGTAAAGTGCTTAATAGAAAGATGAGGCTCTATTCCTCAAATTTGCATTGCGCCTCACTGGAACAGTGCAGTAGGGCAAGGCCAGCGATGTCAGTGTGAAGCAAGGTGGAGAATTAAAATGCTAGGCCAGCAGAAGCTCAGGGTCACGCATGGAAGTGTTCTGCTTGTGGATTGGTGGAGGTGTTCTGCAAAGCGGTCTCTCAATCTGTGTTTGGTCTCCCCAATGTAGAGAAGATCACATTATGAGTAGAGAACACAATAAATTAAATTGAAAGACATAAATCGCTGCTTCACCTGGGAGGAGTGCTTGGGGCCTTGGACAAAGTGTTACATCTCCTGTGTTTGTGTGGAAAGGTGCCATGGGACGGAGATAGATGTTGGGCAGGATTAAGAAGTGACCAGGGTATCACAGAGGGAACAATTCTTTTGGAATATTGTAAGGGGAAAGTTGGGGAAGATGTGTTTGGTGGTGGCATCATGCTGGAGGTAAAATTACAAAGATGTACTGCAATTGTGTAATTATAAGATTTCAAAAATAGAGGAGTTCATATACTTTTATTGCACTGAGAGTGTATTAAATTGAATTAATTTTTTCTCCCAGGTGTTAGCTTGACCAAGTGGTAGTATTAATACTTCTGACTTAGAGGTTGTGCTTTCATGCCAAAATTAAGTGCAATAGTGAAAGAACATACCAATGAGACATTTCTTGTTCAGAGAATATAAGATCACAGGACATCATTCAACTAAATGCAGTGAGTTTTTCTGGCGTGTTAGCCAACAGCCCTCCCTCAACAATCAGCAGAAAAAAGTCCATTCACAGCCAATGAAATACTTTTGAAGTGTGGTCATCGCTTTAACGTGGGAAAATGTAACAGCCAGTTGGTACAGAGCAAGTCCACATCATTAATATTGAGGTTAATGACCAGATAACCTATTTTGATGATGATTGTTGAGGGATAGACATTGGCCAGGAGACTGGGAGAACTCCTCAGTTGTTCTTGGAATAATGGTGTGGATTCCCCTGAGAGGGCAATTGCGGCCCTATTTTAACATTTCATCCAAAAGAATTTATTCATATATTCTGTGAGCTTAGATGATGGTGGCACAGTGGTAAGCACTGCTGCCTTACAGTGCCAGGGACCCGGGATGGATTCCGACCTTGGCCGACTGTCTGTGCGGAGTCTGCACATTCTCCCCATATCTTTTTTAATTTAGGGCACTCAATTAATTTTTCCCAATTAAAGGACAGTTTAACGTGGCCAGTCTGCGTAGCCTGCACATCTTTGGGTTGTGGGGCAAAACCCACGCAAACATGGGGAGACTGTGCAAACTCCACACGGACAGTGACTCAGAGCCGGGATCGAACCTGGAACCTCGGCGCCGTGAGGCAGCAGGGTGAACCCACTGCGCCACCGTGCTACCCTATTCTCCCCACATCTGCGTGGTTTCCTCCGGGTGCTATGATTTCCTCCCACAGTCCAAAGATGTGCAGGTTAGGTGGATAGGCCATGCTAAATTGCCCTTAGTGTCCAAAGGTTGGATGGGGTTGTGGGAATAGGGGAGGATTGGATCTGTATAGGGTGCTCTTTCGGAGGGTCGGTGCAGATTTGATGGATCAAATGATCTCCTTCTGCTCTGTAGGAATTCTATTATATACATAACCTTAAGCTGCTAACTGTGCTCTTTTCATCGGCTGTGACATCCAGACTCGAAACGATAGCTTTGTTCTCTCTCTACTGATGCTGTCTGATCTGCTGAGATTTGTCCAGCATTTTCTGTTTTTCGTTCAGATTCCAGCATCCACATTAATTTACAATTACCCTTGATATCCTGGCAAATATTTATCCCTCGATCAACATCTCGAAAATAGAAAATTATCTGATCGTTATCACAGTACTATTTGTGCGAGCATGCATTTTCTACATTATAACAGGAATTGCACTTCAAAAATGCTTTACTGGCAGACTTTGGGATATCCTGTGGTTGTGAAAGGCACAATATAAAGTCTTTTTTTTCTTTCAAGCCTGTTAATACTGACTAATCCTGTGAAGTCATGATTTTTGTTCTGATTGGCTCAGGTAAAATTGTGGGAAACAGTATATGCAGAAAAGCTTTTTACTTTTTTCAACACAGGATTGTAGTTTTACAGTTAATTGTGAGAGTGGGTCTTGCTGCAGATTCTGTCTTAAAATGGAGGACAAGTTAGCCTTGCTGTGCTTGAGGGAGAAACCCACTGAGGTGCTTGTTCGGAGTGAAAAATATTTACCGCAACTTACTGAAACCTTTAATAGGAAACTCAGTAAATTGCACTTGTTTGAAATAAAATTGGTTTTGATAAAGGGACTTGCTGAAATAGTAAGGAGTTTTTACAGATGCTAATTGGCCTGTTGTCTTTTTAACATTTTCTGCATTTATTTTCACTGAAATTATGCTTATCATATGGAAAGTAGTTTACAAGTTTGACAAAATTCTTTCTTGATATCTGTAAACCTACTCCTATTTTGTCCTGGAAATAATGAAAATATAACCAAGTATGGAAGCATTCCTGAACTACTAATATGAACCAATTCCAGTGTTCAGTTGGGAAAAGGCTGTTTGACACATCATAATTTATTAATACATCTCATACTCAAGCTCCTTTCTTGAGTTCCAAGTTTGAATACATGTACTGTCGGCAAAAGTCAACACCAGGTTCAACCTCAGCGGGTGTAGTAAATCTTGACAGCCCTATTGGATTCTCCAATTTACACTCAGATCAATTAAGACTCTGTATAGGGAGTGGAGCCTGGTAATTCCATAGCATCTTTCATACATGGCCACTAAGGTGAGGTACCGGAGGATGCCGCTTTCAAGAAAGGAAGGGAGATGAAAGAAAACAAAATCACACGGGTTTGGAGTAAGCTTTGGCACCGGGAGGATGTCCAGGAGAAAACGAAGGGGAAATGTTCCTTTAAGGAAGGACCATCAAACAATCTTCGCTGAGAAAGTTGTAACAAAAATCTTACATTAATTTGTCTTTCTCCCCATAGAAAGTCTTTCGAAGAGTGTCTGTATCTTCACTGGAATGCAGAAAGAAGCAGTTCAATTGGGCTGTTTGCTACAAGAGGCCTTACAACTGGTGATGGAGGTCAGTCAAGCCTAGTGTTTGTGAAACGTGTGACATATTATATGTTCATAGTGAACTGCTTGTCACACTGTAGAACACCAGTAAGCCTTACAGCTTGAAAGCGTTCTAATGACGCACTGAAAATATCACAGTCACACTGTAAGCTACTTAATCTCAATATTTACCACATGAGTGGGCCAGCTGTATGTGCAGTCATGCATTGCTCCACCGTTATGGAAATATATTCTGACATAAAGGAAAGCTTCTTCTCAGTCAGACACTGCCAAATAATAATAAATGCAAGCCTCGTGTACAAATACAACAGCAGATTATTTGATGAAGGTACATTTACCTTGATTGTTCATGGTTGTAACTCTGATGATTTTGCTGTTTGTGTTGACTGGTCACTTGTTAAAAGCTATGCATTTAGTGTCACATTGCTGCTGATATTAAGATTAAAAAATTTGATGTGCTGAGGGTCCTGTGGCTTTAACCCTCACTTGACCGTGTCCTAAATCCTGGGACAGAGCAATTACCATGTTAAGCATTGGCACCGATGTCTGCAGTGGTGTTACAGATGCACCCATCCAAATACCTCACATAAAAAAATCTTAAAAAGTCACCGTGTCACTTCAAGAGACTCAGAGAGAGGGAGCACAGGTCAGTCAAGCTGAAGATGCAAACCAAATTTACAAAGGAAATCATGCCATATTGAACACAAGAGCCAACTAATCATCCTTGTGCATTCCGTCAGTTCCTGCCTTCCATGCATATTTGATGCCTCAATGCTCCTACCAGATGCTACTTCAGTGCTTGACAGCCTCGCTGGTGGAAGCCTGCTGACTTTCACTGCGGAAGGCCTTGGAAGATGCCTTCAAGGAGCTCAAGGCCTATAAGGACTGCAAACTACACCATTTTGGAATGCGTGACTGCTTTCTTGGTTAGTTGGCTGATGGGCACGAGAAGGTGGCACGAATGGGAAAACGAAAGAGAGCGAGAGAAAGAACAGCAGGTGGAGTCACTGCTACTTCCCAGCTTCTCAACATTCCTAGTAATCCATTGGAGAGCAGATGTGTGGATGGTTGCAAGCCAATTTGCATACTGCAATCAAGAATCATGATGGCGGCAATTTGCACTTTCACTGTAGCATTCAGATGTTGGATAGCTGCTATTATTTAGCAGTGGAAGCTGAGACTTGAACCATCAGAGGAGGCACAAGTCCACAGTGTTCAAATAATGGAGTTGGCTATCAATTCTAAGCAGGAAGGGATGCATTCTAAGCTGCTCACAAAGCTCTGTGTCAAGTTGCTGCTGAACTCCTCTGTGCTCCTTGACATGAAATTTAGATTTTCTGGCAGGCTTCCCAACTCAGCAAGCATTTCATTATGTGAATCCATTAGCCATCTTCTGCACAACTGCTGTATCAATGTCCTTAATGTAGCAGATCTCACATGCAACCTTACTGTCAGGTGAGTTGACATATAAAGATCAGCCATGATCATTGAATGGCGGAGCAGGCTCGAGGGGCCAGATGCCCTAATCCTGCTCCCAGTTCTTATAGAGTCATAGAATCATACAGCACAGAAAAGGCCTTTCGGCCCATTGTGCTGGTCAAACGCAACCCCATTGTAACCCAATTTTCCAGCACTTGGCCAATAGCCTTGTATGCCCTGGGTTCCCAAATGCACATCTAAATGCTTCTTAAATGTTATGAGGGTCTCTGCCTCCACCATCTTTTCTGGCAACAAATTCCAAACTCCCACCACCCTCTGGGTAAAAACGATTTTCCTCACATTCCTCACATTAAATCTGTGCCCCTTGGTTATTGACCCGTCCACCAAGTGGGAAGGTTTGTTCCTGCCTACTCTATCTATGCCCTTCATCATTGTACACATTTCAATCATGCCCCCTCAGTCTCCTCTGCTCCAAGGAAAACAATCCAAGTGTATTCAGTCTTACTTCATAATTAGAACTCTCCAACCCAGGCAAAATCCTGATAAATCCCCTCTGCAACCTTTCCAGTGCTATAACATCCCTCCTATATTATGGATTCCAGAACTGCACACAATACTCTGGCTGTGGCCTAACCAACGTTTTATACTGTTCCAGCATACCCTCCCTGCTATTAAACTCGTGGACGGGATTCTCCGTTGGCTGATGCCAAAATCGGGAACCGCCATTGGGCGGAGAATCGGTTCAGATGCCAAATCGTGGGTGCGATTTTCAGTCAAATCGCAATTTTCAGTCACCTCGACAGTAGCGTCAATGCGGTCTGGAACGCACGCACAGTAAACACAGTTTGGATGTCATTAGCGAGCCTGACCCGGTATTCTCCGGGGTCTCCATGATTCTCCGCCTCCGATGGGCTGAGTTTCCGATGGTGCAAGTTCACTTATGCTTTTAAAAATCATGGAACCGGCGTCGTGGCTGCTGAGGGAAAGGGAGGGGGTATGGAGAGTGTCCAACATCGCCATAGTTTGATGACAGTTGTGCCGCTGGCCGGATGGCTTCTGCCAGGATTGGGGGGAGTGTAGTGGAGAGTGTCCAGGCTGTGGGGTCAGGGCACGGAACACCATTACTGCAGCCGATAAGGCAGCCATGCAGCTGCACAAAATGCTAACAGCCCACCGTGAACTTGGTGCTACAGATCATATGGGTGTCCCCCCAGGCCACCCCTCCTAGGTGCCCTCTGACCTCAGCCAACCCATCAGCTGTATGGGCGAGCTCCAGCACAACCAGTACCACCTTGTTGGCTGGGATGAGTGTGAGTGGGGATTGTAATGTGTATGTGCGGCTGCAGCTTGTGAACCTCCCCAGTGTCAATAACTGACCTGGTGAATCCCACACAGTTTTTATTGGAATCGATTGGCTTCCACATGGTGCCGGTGCTAGCCCCTCCACAGTCGTAGAATCGATCCAGGTTCGCCGCCAGTTTTGCTGTCGTCAAAGTCCATGAATTTAGCGCCGGTGTCAACACTTACTGCCAGAAACAGAGAATCCCGCCTGATGCCTTTGCTAATAAAGGCAAGTATACCACATGCCTTCTTAACCACTGCATCCACCTGCCCTGCTACCTTAAGGGGTGGGTGTACATGCACACCAAAATCCTTCTGATCGTCGGTGCTTCCCAGGGTCCTGCCGTTTATCATGTATTACCTTACCTCTTTTGTGCTGCCCAAATGCTTCACCTCAGACTTATCAGATTGAATTCCATTTGCCACGGATAAGCCCATCTATATCCTCCTGCAATCAAAGGTTTTCCGACTCACTATTTACCACCCCACCAATTTTCGTAACATCCGCAAACTTACTGATCATTCCTGCTACATTCATATCTAAATCATTTATATAAACCACAAAGAGAAAGGGCTGCAACACTGATCCCTGTGGGATCCCACTTGACACTGCTTCCAGCCAGAAAACTACCTCTCAATCATCACCCCCTGCTTCCTGTCACTCAGCCAATTTGGGATCCAATTTGCCAAATTTCTTTGGATCCCACGGGCTCTTACCATCGCTATCAGTCTCCCATGTGGGACTTTATCAAAAGCCTTGCTGAAGTTCCCTCATTTGCATTTCCCTCATCTACACACCTCGTCGCCTCTTTGGAAAATTCAATCAAGTTAGTCAGACATAACCTCCCTTTAACAAAACCATGTTGACTGTTCTTGATTAATCCCTGCCTCTTCAAATGCAGATTAATTCTGACTCTCAGGACTGCTTCCAACAGTTTCCCCACCACTGAGGTTAGACAGATTGGCCTGTAGTTTCCTGGTTTATCCTTTGTTATTATTGAATCATGGTACCACACCGGCTATCCTCCATTCCTCTGGTACCTCTCCTGTGGCCAGAGAGGAATTGAAAATTATTGCCAGTGCCCCTGTTATTTCCTCCCTTGCCTCACTTAGCAGCCTGGGATACATTACATCTGGTCCTGGAAATTTGTTTACCTTTAAGCTTGCCAGATGACTCAGAACCTCTTCTCTGTCTATGTTAATCTCTTTAATTGTATTACAGTCCTTCTCCCTGATTTCTATACCCACACTGTCCCTCTCACGAGTGAACACTGACGCAAAGTATTAATTTAGATCCTTACCTACATCCTCTGGCTCCACACACAAATTACCACTGTGGTCCTTAATGGGTCCTACTCTATCACTAGTTATCCTTTTACCCTGAATGTATTTGCAAGATAACTTAGGATTTAATTTAGTTCACCTGCCAATATCCTTTCATGTCCCTTTTTCGCTCTCCTAATTTCCTTTTTAAATTCCCTCTTGCACATTCACTATGCCTCCAGCTCTTCTGCTGTTTTGAGCCCTCGATATCTACCATAAACCTGTGTTTTACTCCTGATCCAATTCTGCATGTTACTCGATATCCAGGGTTCACTGGATTTGTTGGTCCCACCCTTTTTCTTGATTGTACCATGTTGACATCCCTGGGCGGGATTCTTTAATCCCGTGGCAGAGTATTCACGCCATCGTAAACGGCGTCGCGTTTTATGATGGCGTGAACGGGCCGACCCCACGACTAATTCTGGCCCCCACAGGGAGCGGTTAACGCGGTTAACTGGGTGCTGCGGGATCCGCGCATGCGCAGTGGCTTCCTTCAACACGCCGGCCCTGACGCAACATGGCGCAGGACTACAGGGGCCGGTGCGTGGGAAAGGAGGCCCCCAGCCAGAGAGGCTGACCCGCCGATCGGTGGGCCCCGATTGTGGGCCAGGCCACATCGAAGGCCGCCCCTGTGGTCGGAGCCCCATCCCCCCCCCCCACCCCACCCCCCCACAGGCCGCCCCCCGACCCTTCCAGGCCGAGGTCCCACTGGCTGAGAGCAGGTGTGGACGGCGCGAGCGGGACTCGCCATTTTACGACGGCCGCACCAACCACGCCGGAGAATCGCGTGCCAGCGTCGGGGCGGTGTGGCATGATTCGCACCGGCCACGGGGATTCTCCGCCCAGCCCCGAGCTGAGAGAATCCCGCCCCCAATTTCCTTCTTGAATGCAACCCACTGTTCTGTCACAGATTTACCAAAAAGTGCACACTGGCCAAATTATATCTGATCTTATCAAAATCGACCTTCGCCCAGTTTAGAACTTTAATCTCAAGCCCATTGTTGTCGTTTTCCATAACAATCTTGCATCTAATGGAGTTATGGGGCGGGATTCTCCCCTAACTGGAGGTGCGGGCCGAGGAGTGGCATGAACCACTCCGGCGTCGGGCCGCCCGGAAGGTGCGGAATCGTCTACACCTTCAGGGGCTAGGCCAGCGGCGGCAGGTCTGGCGCCGCGCCAGTCGGCGCCGAAGGGCTTGGCGACACGCCAACTGGCGCCGTAGGACCCCGCCGGCTGGCACGAGTTGGCGCATGTGCTGGAGCACCAGCGTGTGTAGGTGTCACCCTAGCGCATGTGCAGGGGGGTTCTTCTCCGTGCCGGCGCGGAGGGAAAGAGTGCCCCCACGGCACAGGCCCGCCCATGGTCGCTGGCCCCCCCCCCCCCCCCCCCCCCCCCCCCCGGGCCAGATCCCCCCGTGCCCCGCCGAGGAACCCGCAGGTCGCCCGCAGAGCCAGGTCCCACCGGTACGGACCTGGTGTAATATGCGCCGGCGGGACCTGCCCAAAACGGGCGGCCACTCGGCCCATCACGGGGCGGAGAATCGCCGGGGGGGGGGGGGGGGGGCGATGCCAACAGACCCCGACCGGCGCGGCGTGATTCCCGCCCCGCCGAAAAACTGGCACCGTGTTGGGGCGGGATTCACGTCGTCCCCCAACAATTCTCCGGCCCGGCGGGGGGTCGGAGAAGCCCGCCCCAGATCATTGTCTGCAAAATGCTCTCCCACTGAAAATTTAACCACTTGCCCAGCTTCATTACTGAAAATTAATCTAGCACCGGCCACTCTCTTGTAGGCCCTTTTGCGTGCTGGCATAAAAAGTTACCCTGAGTGCATGTCAAGAATTGCGCTGCCTCGAAAACCGTGCTCCCGTTTCTCCTATCATGGCTGCAGCTCTGTCATATCTGGTGTCTCACCATGTGCGGATCCCACCTCTATTCTAGTCTGTAAATCCTGCGCAGTGTCAGAATCTGAACTGGTGGCTGTGAGCGTGAACTCACGGTCTGCTTTCTGTCCCTTCTGGTCATCAAGTTGGATTTCGTGGGTCACTGCAAACAGAAAAGCAAATGGGTATTGGTATGGTGCATGATGTGGAGATGCCGGTGTTACACTGGGGTGAACACAGTAAGAAGTCTTACAACACCAGGTTAGAGTCCAACAGGTGTGTTTTAAACACGAGCTTTCGGAGCACTGCTCCTTCCTCAGGTGAATGGAGCAGTGCTCCGAAAGCTTGTGTTTGAAACAAACCTGTTGGACTCTAACCTGGTGTTGTGAGACATCTTACTGTTATGGTGCAGGGAGAGGAGAAAGTCAGAGATGCATGCTTACTTCACCTGCAGTTTGTAAAACAGGAGAGATTGTGGGTTAAGGGGGAGATAGGTTGCCCTAAGGGGCGGCACACTGGTTAGCACTGCTGCCTCACTGCACCAGGGACCCGGGTTCAATTCTGGCCTTGGTCACTGTCTGTGTGGAGTTTGCACGATCTCCCCGTGTTTGTGTGATTTTCCTCTGGGCGCTCCGGTTTCCTCCCACAGTCCAAAGATGTACAGATTAAGTGGATTGGCTATGCTAAATTGCCCCTTAGTGTCCAAAAGGTTAGGTGAGGTTACTGGGTTATGGGGGTAAGGTGGGGGCATGGGCCTAGGTAGAGTGTTCTTTAAGAGGGTCAGTGCAGACTTCATGGGCCAAATGGCCTCACTCTGCACTGTAGGGATTCTCTGAATATTATGAGGACACCGCCAATTTCAGTAGCCTCAGCTTCACTACTGGCCACAGCCTCAGTAATGGGCATCCTAATAATGCCAGCTCCAGGGGCTGGAGCGTAGGAAAGGAGGCCCCCAGCCAGAGAGGCCGGCCCGCCAATCGGTGGCTTGGTTTGAACTTCAGGCCCGATTATCTGAGTCTCTCTGGTCTATCGTATGAAGGTGAGTCTCACAAGCTGTTTCTTTCTTCCTTCCCTGGTCAGTCGCCTTGATTGCCTCTGAATGGAGGCTTCATTGCTGGTGTATGTTGGACATCTGATTTTATCCCTTTCCCGTCTTTTCCAGAGACTACTCTGGCTTCTGGCTAATGAGGTCTCGGGAGGTGGTCACAACACCCAGTGCGTTTCTTGATCCCGCTTGACAGGATACTCCTCCCCTCACCCCCCCCCCCCCCCCCCCCCCCCCCCCCCCCCCCCCCCCCTGCCCAACACACGTCCCTCTCCGTGGTGTTTGCTTGCACATAACCTGTTGCCATTAAGGTATTGGCAGGAACTCTAGGTGACAGAAAGTCTGGCCCGATCCGAGCTACTGACATTAGACCTGTCCATATCAATAGGTGTGATGATCTCCTGTTGGGTGATTGATGGGGCAGGTCCAGACTTGTTCTGGCAGCTTGCCTGTTGGTTGTATATTTGACTTTGGTCAAATCTGAATTCCAACAGTCTGCCTGAGGTTTGACTGCAGTATGATTTTAAAATGCCCAGTTCTTTCATTTAGGATATCAAATTTAATCGGCCTTAAAACTAGGCCTGTTGGGATTACCATAACAGAATCTGTACAGTGCAGATGGAGGGCGTTCGGCCCATCAGGTGTGCACTGGTTCGCTGAAAGCTTTCTACCTAGCCCGACTCCCAAGCTTTATCCCCATAACCTTGTACATTCTTTATTTTCAGAAAGTAATCGAATTTCCTTTTGAATGTCTTGAATGAACCACCCTCTCAGGAGGTTTGTTCCACACGGACAGTGACCCAGGGTCGTGATTTGGACCCGGGTCCTCAGCGCTGCAGTCCCAGTGCTAACCACTGCTCCACGTTCTGCCCCAACGAGTGGTGCAGTTGCTTTGATATGAACTTGGAAGGTGCATTTACTGACCTGAGCCACTCGTGTGAGGTAATTGAACTTCTTGCAGCACTGCACCCACATGGTTTGATTCCTGGCATTGACCTCCACAACTACCTGCAACCTTTAACCGAAAAGCTTAAGAACCAAGGTGAAGAATCACTGAAATGACTGCATGATGACATCAATAAGTTCCATCGCACTACCAGACTCACCATGGACTACTTTCCAGAATGTTCATCAAGGACAGTCACCTCAGCACTTTGTTTTACCGCAGCCACGGATAACCTCATGATGCTCCACTTCTCCAGCTTCCATCCTAAACAGATTAAAGATGCCATCCCCTATGGACAAGCCTTCCGTACATACAGGATCAGCTCAGACGAGAAGGAACGTAACAGACATTTATGACGCTGAAAGATCCCCTCGTACGAACGCGATATGGTGCTCGATTCATCGATCGACACTTCCAACGCGCCACAGCGAAAAACAGCACCGACCTCCTCAGAAGACTAACACGGGACACAACCGACAGAGTACCCTTCGTCGTCCAGTACTTCCTTGGAGCGGCGCAACTACGACATCTTCATTGAAGCCTTCAACATGTCATCGATGAAGATGAACATCTTGCCAAGGCCATCCCACACCCCCAGTACTTACCTTCAAAAAACCGCGCAACCTCAAACAGACCAGTGTTTGCAGCAAACTACCCAGCCTTGAGGAGAACAGCGATCACAACACCACGCAACCCTGCCATGGCAACCTCTGCAAGACGTGTCAGATCATCGACATGCGTAGCACCATTAGTCATGAAAACACCACACACCAGGTATGTGGTACATACTCATGCGACTTTGCCAAAGTTGTCTACCTCAGTTGCTGCATGAAAGTATTTCCCGAGGCACGATACATTGGTGAGACCATGCAGACACTAAGACGCTACAACAACAGATGAACGGACATTGTGTGACAATCGGCAGGCAGGGCTGTTCCCTTCCAGTCGGGGAACACTTCAACAGTTCAGGGCATTCAGCCTCTGATCTTCGGGTAAGCATTCTCCAAGGCGACCTTCAGGACGCACGACAAAGCAAAATCGCCGAGCAGAAACTGATACCCAAGTTCTGCATACATGAGTACGGTCTCAACCGGGACCTTGGATTCATGTCACATTACATTCACCCCCCACCATCTGGCCTGGGCTTGCAAAATCCTACCAATTGTTCTGGCTTGAGACAATTCACACCTCTTTAACCTGTGTTTATCCCTCTCTCCAGTCACTCCGTCTGGACCTGTAAAGACTTAATTACCTGCAAAGACTCGCATTCAAAGTATTGTATTGCATCATCGATTGTGTCTATATATGTGTTTCTGGAACTCACTTCTTCATTCACCTGAGGAAGGAGCAGTGCTCCGAAAGCTAGTGATTTGAAACAAACCTGTTGGACTTTAAACTGGTGTTGTAAGACCTCTTACTGTGCCTCCCCTTTAAGTGGTGCAGCATTTATCTGCTGAATTGAATCTGAATATTCTTTTTTTAATGCCCATCCTGTCTGATATTTACCGTATTAAACGGGGTTGGATCAGGACTTTGTGGAATGGTGAAAATGAGTCAGCAGCTCAGTTTATACCTCTCCCAATTTTCTATTTTTATTGAATTCAGGCTCAAACAAAAATCGATGTGTATTACATTCATTCTGGTTTGATACATCCTCTTCTAAAATGATACAATTCCATATAAACAATAGGAAATGCACAACAGGGCGATTGGTCTGTAAAAAAGACTGGTGAATATTGTGGCTAGCGACTGCCACTTTGAAGGAACTCAAAATCATCCAGCTCTTTAATTGACACCGCTATAGCTCGATGCATTTAAACACATTTATGATCAAACTTCAAGGTCTATCCTTATGAGAGTAAGATTTCTGAAAGAATAGAGTTTGCAGGAGGATTCCCCAACTTCCTGCTCGAAGTCCCAGTGTTGTAAGCTGTTTCTGTAGAGGTTCAGCCTCCACCAAGAAGGTGTTATGGGAGAGGTGTTTTCAGAACCCCAAAATGTATCATGTAGTCCAACAACCCCCACCTTTAATGGATTGTTGTTTTTGAAGCACACGGCTTTTCCCCCAGGTGTAGTATTACAATTATGGACAAAACAATGTTTTTCCATGAACTCAAGTTAACCTTTTAAATAAACATTGGATCTCTTAACATTCCTTACTTCAAAGATAACCCCGAAAGTAATACAACACTACCCAATCCTGCAAATTGTTCCTTTACAATCCAAAAGACTTAACAAATCCTTCGAACAGAAGCACATTAGATTTTTATTCAATACTGAGACCTTTTTACAATTCCGATTTCACCAAAGGATTAAGAGATAGTCCTTCAAGGCAGAGATCATCAGCAATGCAGCTCACAGCCACAGCCAATCTTTCTTCAAACTGAAACTAAAACTCCCAATAAGCAGAAGTGAGCTCAGCTCCCCCCCGTGACATCACTTCAGTAATATGATCAGCTTAATTTATAAAGATACATTTCTTAAACATCCAATTCTTAAAGGCACTCTCACATGACAAAGCACATTGTAGTTTTAACAATGGCTATCAGGAGCTTGCAATGCCGCATGTCTTCAGCACATTGGTGCAGTAGGTCTCAGCTTCTATGAGTGAGTTTAAGACTGAATAGGTCCATTTAGATGGCTGTAGCTATTTCATTGTAATCCTTTTGCAAGCTTTGAACAGTAAAATAGCCCGTGCACTTCAGGTGAAAGCTGAGTTTAGAGCTAGCATACACACACTACAATTTAGTGAACTCTGCAAAAAGTATTTGACTTAATCACTGGTGTCTTCCTTTTGAAGGAAAGATTTGGTGATTGGTTAGTGAAGCAAAGTGAGCGACATGATAGAGCACCTGCCAGTAAAATGGGCTGCATTTTATGTGCCCTCTTCGCCCCCGGACATGTTTTCGGGAGGGATCTACCTGAAATATGTTGGTGCCTACCCCACCACCTTTATCTTCTTTATCTTCAAGAGCTGCCCGAATGGTGCAACCCCCTAAGAAAGAACCTCTCCTTTTTTCCGACCCACTTTCAGCCTTAAACCCGCCATCAACGCCCCAGATCCCGCCTCACTATCCTGCCCTGCACTTTCCTGCCCAATACCCTGCACTTACCGATTTCTGGGGTTCCATTGGGCCCTCTTCTGCTTCCTTGTTGCAGTCCCGGTAGCAGGCACTGATCATCTCTGAGCGCTGCCAGGACTGAGAAGGGTTGCTGGCCAAGGGCGGCATGGTGGCACAGTGCTTAGCACTGCTGCCTCACGGTGCCGAGGACCCGGGTTCGATCCCGACCCGGGTTATTGTCCGTGTGGAAGTCACTGACCATGTGGAGTCTGCACATTCTCCCTGTGTCTGCGTGGGTCTCACCCCTACAACCCAAAAAGATGTGCAGGGTAGGTGAATTGACCACACTAAATTGCCCCTTAATTGGAAAAAAAAAAATTGGGGACTCAAAATTTAAAAAAAGTGTTGCTGGCCAGTCTGATTACTCGTGAGGGTTGGAAGACCACCCTGTCCCTGATTACCCTGCTACGGGGAGGGCTAGAGTGGAGCACATTGGCTCAATGCCAACTTTGCTTCCAGGGGTTTGGAGTAAGCGGGCCCCCTCCCTCCCCCAAAATATTCTGCCCAATATTTATTATAGACAATAAATCATGTCCTTCATGTATCTTTTTTTATTTCAAAATATAATCATTATATTTAAAAGTATTCTAAAAGGTAGAAATAGAAGAATTAGTGGAAGATTTTGACGGGAGGCAGATTGAATGGCATTCAGTGTACCCAGGAAAAATAGTTCTGCTTGAGATTGAAAGCAATGTGACAGTTTTTGGTGGAGGTAGAATTGAAGGCTTTCTCCTGACTTGTTTTTAAATTCCAACTAACCACCGCATCCCCAATTCACACTTGCATTCTTCCACTAAATCACCTTGAAATCCAGTCAAAACTGTCAACGTATGGAAACAGATGAATCTAAGTGGAAGTAAAATGGAAAAAACCCTTCAGACTCTCTGCTGATCAGCTTTGACAGTTTGACACAACTATTGAGTGTTCCGGACTGCATTTCAATACCATTTTTGCATCATGAGAAAGTCCAGCCCCGACTGAAATCTTGCTCACTTGTGCATATTTCAAAATAACATTGCACAAAACAGGAGTAAAAAACAATGGATGGTCAGGAAGTTAATTACGGGTTTTTAGGGAGGTTCCCTAGTTGGTTCCAGGGATGGTGTGTGCTTGACTGATTGCATCGCTCATGCACATACTTGTCCTCAAATCAGTCTGGGACTGCAGGCATGTCTGACAAATTCACCCCTGAGCATTCATTATTCAACATCCTGCATTTGCGGTGGTAACATTTTATATAGAGTAATAATGTACTATTAAGTTTTAATAGGACAAAACACTTGCAGGCAAAAATAGTAAGAATAGCTTTGAAGAGGCCCGTTAAGGGTGGTTTTCACAGAAGGTCTTAGAGTTGTTTCTGTTTCACCTTGAATTTTAGACATGGATTTTAACCTTCATTTTGCTCTAATTATATTGTACTTTTTATCTTAATATCACACAGTGCATGTACCAGTTCAGTGTTCAGAACTTCTTTATAGTAGATAAGGGTCTATATACGCTTGACTAAGATAGGGGGAAAAACAGCTTGGCTTTTGTTCCTGGTTGCTGTCATGTGGCTGATGATGGAAGGCATTTGTGTGAACAAATTAGGCAGATTTAGGATGGCCACAAATGTGATAACTCCCAAGTGGAATATGCTGACAATTCTTACTTAAGAACAACATGAAGAATTCTGCGGTACTTGGAAGTAGCTGAACGTCTGTGCATTGTACCTCTGGACACGAAGGGGAAAATACCCTTCCATAATTCACCCAATAGGGCCTCCTCAAACATTATTCCAACTCCTGTGAATACGGTTTCACATGATGAGATGTTGTGTGTGCTGCTTCGACCCTGATAGCTGTGCTGTTGGGGAAATAACTCCGGTTTAGCCACACAGGACAGACAGGTCGGGAAACCTAGATGCAATCCAGGGTTCAGCCCCAAGGGGGTTATGAGCCAGGCTCTTGGCCTGTCCACAAAAACCTACCTTTCATCCTGGAAGAAGTCTAAAGACACACTGAGCTTGTTGCATACGAATGAGTATCAGCCTCATCTGTTCAGAAAATCACAATCTACCACCTTTAATGCAAGATTAGGCTGTAATGAAGCCAGACAACCTCCTCTGAATTGACAACTCTGGAAAAATTGAGTTATGTCATGTGCCATTCACTAACAAAGTAACATCCAATGTTTTTGCAACTAACACTATAATTTGCAAGGATTTTGTAGAAGGCACATAAATCAGTTTAATTTTCTTGAAACCCGGGGCAAAGAGTTAATGGAATCGATTGCTTTCTGTGTAGGTAGGTGGGGGCGGGGGATAATTATTTGACTCCCTGCCACCAATGAAAATCCTGGTCTGTACTGAACATGAATAATCCGAGCAGGAAATTCCTTTTGATGGCTCCATCCTTCCCCAGGGTTGTGCTGTGGTTGGTTTAGATCAGGTTTTCAAAGTTTTGGTGTTTATTAGCATTGATAGCTTTATTTGTCTGCCTGCAACAGGCAAATTGGGTGGGGGGGGGGGGGGGGGTGAAAATTGTCTTAAGCAAGGAGTGGCAACATAGATGATGCATGGATTGGCACATACTCGTTGGAAAATAAGAGTCAATGTAGGGATCCAAGTAGACCTGGAGTACGGATTTACAAATCATACATATTCGGAGCAGGCCACTCAGCCACTAAATAAGAAATTCCAACATTAAAAATAGTGACACCCCAGCTCCCACAACACCAGTCCTGCAAACTCACCTCTCCAGATACCACCCAACCCCCAACCTCCTCCCACCCCATCCAGCCAAATCCTCCAAATCACCTCACCCTTCTCACACCCCCCCAAACCTCCTCCCACCCCATTCTGCCAATACCACCCACTCCTCCAACACCTCCCATCCTCCCCTCCCAATCCTCCAAAACTGCCCATTCCCCCACCCCTCCAACACCCCATACCTCTCCAAAACCCTCATCTTCCCCACCCCTCCAACAACCCCCCCCCCCCCACACACACACCCCACTCCTGCAACATCCCTCAGCCTTCTCCACCCCCTCCCTCCCCCCCCCCCCCCCCACCACACACAGCATCCAGTTGTCTCTAAGGTAAAGATATGACTATACTGCTACTGCTGATCTTTGAGCAGCTATGTGGTTTTCTGCCAGATTTTTAAAAAATCAGAACTAAAGCTGGCCAAAGGTCGGAAGCAGCAGCAACTCAGTGAAATTGACCTGGCTTTAAAACAAGTCGGAACACAGACTGAAGTTTCTGATTTTTTAAAAGTCAATCTTTTAGGTCTGCATCTCTGACTCTGGTTGCTCAGGTTGGGGGGCATAAGTATAAGTTTAGACTCAGTTTAGAGCAATGAGCTGGGCCCTCCTAGCTCTGGTCCCTGGTATTTGGCACTGCCTGCTCCTCCCTCTCTTGGGCCCTGACTTGGAGTACTGTGCAGAGTTCCTTGTCTCCATTGACAAAAAGATATAGAAGTACTGGAGGGAGATTTGAAAGAATGATACAAGTCCGAAACTACAAGGAAAGACGGAACAGGCTGGGAATTCTTTAGAAAATAGAAGATGGGAAGGCATCTGATAGACATCTTTAAAGTAATGGCGATGTTTGATGTGGTAGATGATAGGGTATTGGAATTGTTTACCACGGAGGACAGTAAGGACTGGGTTGTTTAGTATGTTCAAGGTTCCGATAGATTTTTAATCAGTAACCAAATCAAGAGTTATGGGATAAGCTGGGAAAGTGGAGTTGAGGATTATTATATTAGTTAAATCATGATCTTACTGAATGACAGAGTAGACTCGAAGGGCCAAATGGCCTGCTTCTGCTCCTATAATAATAATCTTTATTAGTGTCACAAGTAGTCTTACATTAATACCGCAATTAAGTTACTGTGAAAATCCCCTAGTCGCCACATTCCGGCGCCTGTTTGGGTACACTGAGGGAGAATTCAGAATGTCCAATTTACCGAACAAGCACACCTTTCGGGACGTGGGAGAAAACGGGAGCACCTGGAGGAAGCCCATGCAGTCACAGGCAGAACGTGCAGACTCCACACAGACAGTGACCCAAGCTGGGAATCGAACACAGGTCCCTGTGCTGTGAAGCAACAGTGCTAACCACTGTGTCACCGTGCTGCCCATGTATATTGGTTTTCTGGTCTTATGTATACACTTCCCCTTGGGAATCCAAAACTGGGAACTACAAATATAATGTAGTCAATAATAAATCCAAATGAGGAATTTAGGGGATGTTTCTTGATTCATGGTATTGAGAATGTGGAACCTACTACAACCGAGAGCAGTGTTTTTCTAACTTTTTTCCCCAGGACCCACTTTTACCAACCGGCCAACCTACACGACCCATGCCGGCTGACCTTCGCAACCCATGCCGGCCGATCTTCACACCACACACCATATTTACTTAACTTTAATGCGACAAGTGAGCTTACTTGGTCCTCACGGTCTCATGCCAATCAGGTTCAGAGAGTAAGAGGAAATGCGCATATCAGGTACAGAGTTCAACATTTGTGCATCTTTAACTCTGTGAGGATGGAAAATCCAACCTCACACTTATAGGTCATTGTGAAAGGCAATAGCAACAAAATGCCTGCTTTACTCAGCACCGGATACTCCTCAGAGATGCTACTCCCAAATGTTGACAACCTCACGGACGTACGTGTGGCGTGTTTTAATGTGTTGTCGCAGGCGCAGAAGTTCAGTCTCCTTATTTCTAAGGACTTCAGCTGATGATTTAAGTTCTCCCTGCGACCTTTCAAACAAGTGAAGATGTTTGTCCTCAAACTCGCGTTTGAAGTTTTGAGTGTTTTAAACTCTTATTCACCAGTTCTTGACTGCATATAAGACACAAGGGCCAGGATTCTCCGAGCCCGTGTCGGCTCGGAGAATCGGAGATGACGTTTAAACGGCTCGCAACGTCGGCCTGACGCCCGGACGCGATACTCCGGCAACTGGAGAATCGGCGCCACTCGCGCGCGGTCGATGTGGCGCTGGTCGGGGGCCGATGAAAGAGGCCCCCGCGGCGATTCTCCACAGTCGACCGGATGAGTTCCCGCTAGTGTGGTTCCGACATGGTTCCACCCGGCGGGAGCTCGGACCAGTGGCTGCGGTGGCCATCCTGTGAGGGGGGGGATCAGACTCTGGGAGGGCCTCCATGATGGTCAGGCCTGCTATCGGGGGCCACCGATTGGCAAGTGCGCGTGATCCGGGAGGGAGGGGCTACCTTCTTCCGCGCCAGCCCGCTGTGTGGTTCCGCCATGTTACCCGGGTCCGGTGCGGAAGCGGCCGCCGCGCACATGCATGATATCCGCGGCCGGCTGCTGCGCGCGTTCACAGACCCGCGGCCGGCAGTGCAGTACTCCAGGGCCGTGCTGGCCTCTTGTGGGCCACGGAATCGCTGGGACAGGAGGCCCATTGATGCCGGCATGAAACAGTCCAATGTTTACGCCGGCATCGACACTTAGCCGTGATTTTAGAGAATCCTGGCCATGGGCTTTGCAACCTGATTTGCATCGGCACAGTTTACAAAGACATGCATCAAGATATCATCTTTATGCTGCTTTCTTCCCAATTTAAACGTTTTCTTTGTTGGCTGTTTATAGTCCTGGAGCTCTGTGCAGATCAAACACTAGCACTGCTTTGTCCTGCTGTGGACTCTCCTGAGCTGCTCTCTCCAGCATATTACATTGTGAGATCCTGGCCAGGAGGTACACTGCTTATTTGTGCCTCTGGTCATCTCTTTCTTGTCATGAAATGACCCTTCTTCAACAGTTTTCTTGGCCTTGCTTGCCGGCAACTAGTAAATGGAAGAAACTCTTCTCCATGATTTTGCAGCAAAAGCACATACATACAGGGCTCTTGATGTCAAGTGTACATGCAGAGGGCGGCATCAGTGGTAAGCACTGGGACTGCATCGCTGAGGACCCAGGTTCAATCCCGGCCCTGGGTCACTGTCCGTGTGGAGTTTGCACATTTTCCCCATGTCTGCATGGGCTTCACCCCCACAACCCAAAGATGTGCTGTTTAGGTGGATTGGCCACGCTAAATTGCCCCTTATTTGGAAAAAAGAAATTAGCAACTCTAAACTTATATTAAATAAGTGTACATGCAGAATGCGTCACGCGCTCACCGTTGCTGCTTATGGTCAGAAAACTGCATCGTTCACATTTAAAAGCCGGTAGCGCCCAGCCACCATTCTCAATTTTAAAACAGATAGCTGCCTTTGGCCGCTTACCCCACAACTGGGACCACCGCGGGAAAGCCGTGATTGATCGCTCCGTGACTTGTCCGACACCAACCGCAATGCATCCACGGGTTGCGACCCACACTTTGAAAAACCCTGACCTAGAATGGTTGAGGCGAATAGTATAGATATATTGAAGTGGAAGTTAGATGAGTACACAAGTGGGAAAGGAATAGATTGTGAGGAAATAAGGTGAGAGGAGTTACATCTCTGGAACTATTGCCCACATCTAGCCAGTCTGATGAAATAAAGTCCCTCAGATCAAAGAAGGAAAATTTGCAGTCATTCTGAGGTGGGCACAAAACTAAGCAAAATTTGGCAACCTCATTCAAAGTGGGGTGGCATGGTGGCACAGCAGTTAGCACTGTTGCTTCGCAGCATCAGGGGCTTGGGTTAAATTCTGGCCTTGGGTGACTGTGTGGAGTTTGTACATTCTCCCCGTGTCTGCGTGGGTTTCTTCTTGGTGCCCTGGCTTCCTCCCACAATCCAAAGGTATGCAGGTTCGGTGGATTGGCCATGATAAATTGCCTCTTAGTGTCCAGGAATGTGCAGGTTAGACTGGGATAGGGTGGGGTAGTCAGCCAAGGTAGTGTGCATTTTCAGAGGGTCGGTGCATACCTGATGGGCCTAATGGCCTTCTGCACTGTAGGAATTCTATGATTCTGTGATTCAATTACATGGGCTGGAGTGGTAATAAGTAAAAATCACCTTGTTGTTAACTCCGCTGTGATTCTGAGGTAGGAAGTGAAGTATGCCATTGGCACACAGCTTCACTCTTCCTGGGAGCCATGTTGGATCTGATCTAAAAGTATTTCATGGTGATTTGAGAGTGAAAATCTGTTTGATCTCCAGTGCTGATATTACTCGCCTTGCTGACTCACCGGATGGACTTTACAGGTTGCATACACCTGTTTGTCAGCCTGCCCATCTGAAACCAGCTGCCCTGAATTTTTTCGGAGTGAATCTTTGGCTCCGCTGTGGGAGAAAGTCCTGTCAAGAGAGATAGCGACCAATCTGATTGATAAGCAGGTCTGCAGTTCTAGCGACACCAGGATCCAACGGAGGCCCCTGTTGCAATTGCAGGTGGTCCCCAAGACCAAGTGATGGAGACCAGATTGAAAGTAAAATCTAGGATTTTGGTCTGGCCGGGCTGGCAAATACCAGTGAGAGTGGAAGAGATGGGTAGGGGTCCTGCTCTGAGAGGCAAGGGGAAAACATGGTTAAAGCCAGTTTTGGGGGGGGGGGGGTTGCTATGATCCTGGGGTGTCTCCAATGTAGAAAACCATCAAAGGTGGTACCCTCCTTCCTGCCTGACAGTGAAAGCTGCATGGGTACCCACCTCATCTCTACCTTCCTTGCTGTACGTAAAACGCAGCAGGGGTGGAATGCGACCCTTGAGTGGCCATGAACTGATGACGTAAAGACCTCAATAGACCTCTGGACCGATGGGCTGCCTGATGTTTGGCTACCCACCATAATATGCAAGACAATTCGGGGATGGACTGGGACACAGCGAGAAGGCCACTCGCTTTATTTTATGAACACTCCTTCAAATGGACCAGTGGAGGGGTCTTAAAACCAGCTGCAAGACACATTTTAGTAAGCATGTTTAACTTATAACAAAATATGATTGTTACCTGTTGACTAGGATATATCTAAAGAAATTATGTATGTGGATCCTTGTTGGTCAGAAAATAGATCTATGGGCAGCACGGTGGCCTAGTGGTTAGCACAACCGTCTCACGGCGCTGAGGTCCCAGGTTCGATCCCGGCTCTGGGTCACTGTCCGTGTGGAGTTTGCACATTCTCCCCGTGTCTGCGTGGGTTTCGCCCCCACAACCCAAAAATGTGCAGAGTAGGTGGATTGGCCACACTAAATTGCCCCTTAATTGGAAAAAATAATTGGGTAATCTAAAATTAAAAAAAAAAAAGAAAATAGATCTATCAGTAGGGGCGGGATTCTTCAGCGGTGCCCGCCCGGCAACAGGAAATTTTCGCACAAGGTCAACGGACCTTTACATGGCCCCGTCCCATGCGTGCCGATCTTGTGTCAAGCGCAACCAAAGAATCCAGCCCATAGTTTTTGGTCACTTAAAAATCCCTTCATCGACGCCCCATCCTCTTTTTCATTTATGAAGTAGGATTCCACAGATGATTTCTGATGCCTCATCTGAGCAGCCACTGACAGTGAGCACTGATGTATTCAACTATACACGATGAGTGCGAAAACACAGGAGAGACTTTACAGCTACCAGGAGATATCAGAAAACCCTAGCTGTTACTTTACCCTGAAACAGGCCCCTCTTCCAAAGATGTGCGGGTTAGGTGGATTGGCCATGCTAAATTGCCCGTAGTGTCCTAATAGTAAGGTTAAGGGGGGGGGAGAGTTGTTGTGATACGGGTATAGGGTGGATACGTGGGTTTGAGTAGGGTGATCATGGCTCGGCACAACATCGAGGGCCGAAGGGCCTGTTCTGTGCTGTACTGTTCTATGTTCTATGTTCCACTGCTCACCATCTTTCTCTGTACCAATCTATAGCCTTGAGCATTAACTCAACACCTTTGTGGTTCTGCAGGCTTTATTTAAAATAATAACCTAACTTGTACCTAAATTGTTCTGAGGGCACTAAGATTAGGGCTGGTATAGCACAGTGGGCTAAATAGCTGGCTTGCAATGTCAGCAGCGCGGGTTCAATTCCTATACTGGCCTTCCCGAACAGGCGCCGGAATTTGACAACTAGGGGCTTTTCACAGTAACTTCATTGAAACCTACTTGCGACAATAAGCGATTATTATTATTATTATTATTATTGGCTGGTTAAGATTTGATTTGTAAAACTAAACAGAAAATGATTACTATAAAATCTACCATGAGTCCATATTTAACGCTGTTCTGAATCAGCTCTAATTACTGTGAACTAACCTATTCAACGTGTTTTAAATCATCTGTTTCCAAATCGGGACATGATTTACATGATATAATGAGAAGCAACTTGATTTGGTTTTCCTGTTGTGCTGATGGCATGTGCAAATGAGATTGTGTTGAATGATCAGACTCCTTGAGGCAGATTGCTAATGTTTCAACACTTGAGAAGCAATTAATTTATCCCTCCGAGCCATTTTAAAGCTACTTCAGGAAACAAAGAAAACTATTTGTCTTTCCTGGTCAACTGGGCAAGCTAAATAAAAGATTAAGTATTTTCAGTGCTCCAGTTACACTAAACAGTATGTTATCAGGTTAATTTTAAAAAAAACAATGTGAGGGGGCAGCTGGCTATCCTACCACTTGCATTGCTGTTGCATTGGGAAAACAAGCGCTCCATCTGCAAACTGTGTGGAACTCGCTCACTGGCTAGTGACCGGATGCATTTGGAATGAGAGGAAGCAGCTGTTACTTTTTACAGCTGTAAGTAATATGCAGCCTGGGCTCTTTGTAAACTTCATAACAAGTCAGGAGTGCACTAATTCACAACATTAAGAGATTGATATCACCTTTTCCAAGCAATCGGCATTGCCCCACCACCAGTGGTTGTGCCTTCCGTTGCCTCGGCCCTAAGCTTTGGAATTTACTCCCTACACTGCTCCGCCTCTCAACCTCACATTCCTCCTTTAGGACACTCCTTAAAACCTTGCTTTTTGATCAAGCTACTGGTCAAATGTCCCAAAAACTCCTTTCGTGGCTCTGTTTAAAAAGTACTGACCGCGGGCGGCACGGTGGTACAGAGGTTATCACTGCTGCCTCACGGCGCTTCGGACCTGAGTTCGATCCCGGCCCCGGGTCACTGTCCGTGTGGAGTTTGCACATTCTCCCTGTGTTTTCATGGGTTTCACCCCCACAACCCAAAGATGTGTCGGGGAGGTGGATTCTCCACACTAAATTGCCCCTTAATTGGAGAAAAATAATTGGATACTTGAAAAAAACATTTTTAAAATGTACTTACCAATGGTTCTGTGACATTTTATTATGCTAAAGGAATTACATAAATGCAGGTACGTGTAAATCTGCTCAAATGGATATCTTTGCATATTTCAGCGATTGGGCCTAAGGTGCAAAAGATTATGTCAAGCTGCTGCCGAATGTGCCATACAATTGGACCATAAAATGCTAATGTGACAATGCATTTTAATAACAATAATCTTTATTGTCTCAAGTAGGCTAACATTAACACTGCAATGAAGTTACTGTGTAAAGCCCCTAGTAGCCACATTCCGGCGCCTGTTCGGGTACATAGAGGGAGAATTCAGAATGTCCAATTCACCTAATTTATTCAATGTATATGTCAAAGAATAAAACTCGATTGCTTTTTATTTTGTAAAAAAGAGGATAAAAGTCAATTTTGAATTTGGACACTTAGGTTTACTTGAATTGCCACTTTAAACTATGTGCTGAGTCATTGGGTGGCACTTTCCTGTCAGATCCATGTGGGGTATGGAAATTCCCACCTGAGGTCAATGGACCATTTAATAGTCACTACATTGCCTGTCCTGCCTGCATGATTCCCGCGGTGGAAGTCATCGGAAAATGTACTCCATTCTGAATACATGGGAGAGATCACTGCTGCCTTCTTTTTGCTTCCCTAACTTGGGCTAAACACAAGGATTTTAATCACAAATAATTGTAAGGAAACTTAATAAAAAGCCCATGAAGGTCTTGTGGCGTAGTCGTAGTGTCGTCTGGGCCAGATGTTCTGGGTTCAAGAGCTACTTCCAGGCTTGATGGCTACTGAAGATGTGTTCACAGCGTGGCCAAGCAGGTAAATTATCAGCCTGTAATCTATTACTTCTTGGCCTTTTGGCTAAGATGAGCATGCGATCAGGTGTAATGCCTGGATCTGATATATCTCCCTTCTGGAGACCATGAGTTGTATTCAATTTGAATTGGTTTTTGGAGCAGGCAAGCAGCTGGATTAGGGGTTTGCCCCTGTCCACACTCTTGAGCCCTGGCTTTGTAACTCTGATAAAGTAATAGATTAAAAAAAAATGATCAGCCTGTAAATCTTTTTTTTGATAAATTTAGAGTGCCCAATTCATTTTTTTCCAATTAAGGGGCAATTTAGTGTGGCCAATCCACCAACCCTGCACATTTTTGGGTTGTGGGGGCGAATCCCACGTGCCA
The DNA here is from genome assembly GCF_902713615.1 of Scyliorhinus canicula. Classification (NCBI taxonomy): domain Eukaryota; kingdom Metazoa; phylum Chordata; class Chondrichthyes; order Carcharhiniformes; family Scyliorhinidae; genus Scyliorhinus; species Scyliorhinus canicula. Next base: position 104,611,027 of record NC_052150.1, read on the forward strand.
CCGTGCTGCCCCTGAAATTAATATTTATAACATGTAAGTACAAATGTACAGAGGCATCTGAAAGTGCCCCATGCCATACAGGCTGAATTTTATGCACTCTGCCAGCAGATTTGAAGACCCCGAGGGGGCAGGTAAAATCCAATGGATGGCTTTCCTGCAGACTACCCACTCATCCTGACGCAGCTGAAACTTTACTGGTGAGGCTTCAGGCCCACCCTTGTGCCCATTTAGGCTCTTAAGCAGCTAATTAATGGCTACTAAATAGGTCCCTGGTATTTTACTCAGGATTACGGGGACGGTGTGGAAAGTCTGGGTGCTTTAGCTGTGCGTGCTGATGTCAGACAAGTTTGGAGAATCAACTTTGCAGGCCTACTGAGCCCATCGGAAACAATGGCCAAGGTCATCCCCTCGCTTTGGGGGCGATTCTCCGAGTCTCGCGCTGGGCCGGAGAATCGCTGCAACCGCGCCACGACGCCCCGACGCCGGCGCGCGATTCTCCGAGGTGCGGAGAATCGGCGGCAGTTGCGTCGGCTTATTTGGTGCGGCGCCGGCTGCGGGCCGCTGGAATCGGCGGGGCCAACAATTCTCCGGCCCGGATGGGCCGAGCGGCCATGCAGATATGAGAGTTCCGCCGGCACTGTTCACCCCTGGTCGCTGCCGGCGGAAACTCTGCGTGAACAGCCGGGGGTGTGGCATGTGGGGGGGTGGGGGGGGGCCTCCTTTACCGGGGGGGAGGGGGGGGGCTCCGGTGGGGTCTGGCTCGCGATCAGGGCCCACCAATCGGCGGGCAGGCCACCCCCCCCCCCCCCCAGGCCTACTCTTTGGCGCGGCCGGCCCCTGAACACCGACACCATGTTGGTCGGGGCTGGCGCGCTAAAGAAGTCCCCCACGCATGCACAGGTTGGCACGGCCCAACTGCGCATGTATGGGTCGGCGCGGCGCCAAATGGGCGCCGCAAAAGGAGGCTGGTGTGGCATGAACCGCTCCAGCGCTGTGCTGGCCCCCTATGGGGGCCAGAGTCGGTCGTACCCAGGCCTGGTTCGCGTCGTCGTGTAACACTCCATATTGGAGAATCGCCCCCTTTTTTGGTCTCCTCGGCATCTTGAATCTGGCTTCCACACTGAACCTCGTTCCCTCACTGAGAGCTGTCCTGACCTCGGACTTACCTGGACACCATTGTGCGGTGGGACTGATTGTAGCTCCAGCAGTGACCACCACTGGTGCTGTGGGTTCAACACAGCTGCCGGCCATCTGACTGGCTAGTAGCTTTCCTGAGATTGGGACGGAAGTCTTGCCTTAAAGCAATTTAAACTACTACAGGGTATGTATTTTGATCGTGGGTGGGCTCCCCTTGGACCTTTTAATGGGGGTTAAGGGAAGGATGGTGGTGGTGTCGGGGGACCAGGGTGCTCTGCAAAATCCAGCCCCATACCGATCTTGTTTGCACTTGACGTAATGTTGAATTTGAAATGTTATGTAATGTATCTTCAGAAAGTTTATGAACAAAGTATATTTCTGGAATAACAATTACGCACTGAAGGCTCAGTGATGTTGTGAGGCATGTTGGGGTGGCACAGTGGCACAGTGTTTAGCACTGCTGCCGCACAGCTCCAGGATCCCAGGTTCAATTCTGGCTTCAGGTAACTACATGGAATTTGCACTTTCTCCCCGTGACTGCGGGTGTTTCCACCGGGTGCTCCAGTTTCCTCCCATAGTCCAAAGATCTGCAGGTTAGGTGGATTGGCGATGCTGAATTGCCCGTACTGTCCAAAAAAGTTAGGTGGGGTTACTGAGTTAAGGGGATAAGGTGGCTGCGTGGGCTTAAGTGGAGTGCTCTTTCCAAGGGCTTTGACAGACTCTATCGGCCAAATGGCCTCCTTCTGCACTGTAAATTCTTTGATTCTTTGTCAGTGAAGTGTTTTACTGTTTATAATGTATGCTGCAGTAGTTGCTGTTTTACAACTTAAATAATAGCTTCCTCAGTAGCAGTTAGATTTACTTTATAATATTCAGTGATCAGAATTTAGAAGATGAATGTTATGAATGAGTAATTAGAAATTATGGATTATACTATGATTTAAATAACAAATAATATGTAATGGCTGAATATGTCGCAGTAATTTAGAGATGCTCCATTCAATACACTAATTAACAACATCTTCTGGGAGGGTGGGATTAGTCTAAAAGACTTCATGCTCCCAGCCTCCTTGCATCTAGAAAATTGTACAATGACTGAGATTTCAATCAAGCCAGGCATTTGTGTTTAATTTTTCAAACAAAACTTTTATGTCAAATTTACATGTGATAGTTCCCAAAATATGTAAAGCTGTATTTTCAGAAAGTTTGTGTTAAGATTATTATGGAACTTTAAAACAGTGCACTATATCTATTTTGTGTCAAATCTACTGTCTTTCAAGTAAGTTCTTCATAACTATTTTATGTGTAAGCAGTATCATGAGCTGTCCGTGTATGCTTCTGATCGAATTTTCATTAGTGTCTTGCAGTTCTCTGATCTCTTCATGTTTCTCTCCCAGCAGGTGGATGTGCTGACATGGTCACTGAATAAAGAGAGCCAGTGTATTCAGGCCATCTCCTCAGGCCTATATTATAATTTTATATACATTAATGTGAGTATGAATGTCAAAATTAAAGACACTTTTTTTTAAATTAAAAAATAAATTTAGAGTACCCAATTCATTTTCCAATAAAGGGGCAATTTAGTGTGGCCAATCCACCTAACCACATCTTTTGGGTTGTGGGGGCGAAACCCATGCAGACACGGGGAGAATGTGCAAACTCCACACAGACAGTGACCCAGAGCCGGGATCGAACCTGGGACCTTGGCGCCGTGAGGCTGCAGGGCTAACCCACTGCGCCACCGTGCTGCCCTTTAAAGACACTTTTAAAATCAAACTGGTGGTGAGCAACTGTGACAGAAGCAGAGATTCACACTTTTCAAGATTTCTACGCTGTATTTTTTATTTGACTTGTGGTAAAGTTAAGATGCTGGCATTCCTAAAATGGAAACTAAAGTTTCTGCTTTTGTTAAGTAGTACTGACCGGGATAGTTTAATTACCCGATTTATACTGGTTTCTCACCTTTGCTTTCTTGGGAGTTATCTGTGTGATGTGTGTCTGTACGTGAACCAGGATTCCAATCCTCCTACATTGGCCTGGAATCTCTTGGGAATGAAAATTGATTTCCCAGACACTGCTGCTAGCAGCACGGTAGCACAGTGGGTAGCACTGTTGCTTCACATCTCCATGGTCCCAGGTTCGATTCCTGGCTTCAGTCACTGTCTGTGTGGAGTCTGCACCGTTCTCCCCGTGTCTGCATGGGTTTCCTCCGGGTGCTCCGGTTTCCTCCCACAAGTCCCAAAAGATGTGCTGTTAAGTAATTTGGACATTCTGAATCCTCCCTTTGTGTACCCGAACAGGTGCCAGAATGTGGTGACTGGGGCATTTTCACAGTAACTTAATTGCAGTGTTAATGTAAGCCTGCTTGTGACAATAAAGATAATTATTATTATTAGCCCAGGAAAAAAATGTATTTGGTATGGTTGTTTGTGTTTTCAGAAACGCTGAGTACTCTGTAATTGGTTGGTAAACCCTAACTTCACCAATAGTTATTCAGCATTCCTCCAGTTGCCAAAAATCACCTCTATGCTGTGTGATTCACTGGGATCCCATCCTTCTATAACATTTATTTCTTGTGTACATCTGGCAGGTACTTAACCTCCTCAGGTTAAATCAGCACCAGTCAGCTCACCCCCCTCAATGGGAAAAACAGCCTATGGTCATCTGGGACTATGGCGACTTTACTTACTTTTTACCTCTAGCAGTTAACTCGGGAAGTGGTCTGCTGCAGTTTCAGACTTTAACACCGTACTATTTCACGCATTGAGTTTTAAAAACTGATTACATTATTTCATCCTGACTTTTCTGATCCAAGTGGAGCAATTTATATCCTGTGGCAGCTGTCTGTGATGAATCCTCCTTTCTGTATTTTTAATGATACAATGATAAATATTGTAGTTGTAATAAATATATATATAGACTCTGTTGAAATCTTGCAGGCTTTGAATTATTTAGAATGCAAAGCACTCAGCTGGAGATGCTTTGATGAGTTTGATCTTTATCAATAGGGACATAGAGCACAAATGCAAGGAGATTATGATGAATCTTTATAGTCAATCATTGGAATGGCTAAAAGTGAAGTATTGAGACTGAGGGACTTCAGTCACATGAATAGATTGAAGAAGCTGCGGTTGTTTTCCTTAGGAATAAAAGGTTTGAGAGGAGCCCTGATGAAGGTGTTTGAAATCCTGAGTGGTCTCAGCACAACAGATCGAGAGAAACTGTTCCAGCTGAGAGAAGGGTTGCGTGCCAACGGGCAACAATTTCATTGGCAAAAGAACCAACAGTGACGGTCGAGTGGTTAGGATCTGAAATGCATCACCTGAGAGTGTGGTGGAGGCAGATTTAATCATGGGTTTCAAAACAGAATTGGATAAATAAACTGAAGAGAAAAAGAAACAACTATAGGGAAAGATCAAGGCAGTGGGACTAGCTCAGTTCCTCTTGCAGTGAGCCACAATGGACATAGTGGGCAACCTGTGTTATAATCATCCTATGCTCTGTGAATATTTTGCTTTATTCAAAGCTTCCAGTTCAGAGAAAAAAAGTCATGAACATTAAGAGTTCATGGAATCATAAAATTTACAGTGCAGAAGAAGGCCATTCAGCCCATTGAGTCTGTACCGGCCCTTGTAAAGAGCACCCTACCCAAGCCCACACTTCTACCGTATACCAGTAATCCCACCCAATCTTTTTGGACACTAAGGGCAATTTAGAATGGCCAATCCACCTATCCTGCACATTTTTGGACTGTGGGAGGAAACCGGAGCACCCGGAAGAAACCCACACAGACACGGGGAGAACGTACAGTCTCCGCACAGAAATTGACCCAAGCCAGGAATCGAATCTGGGACCCTGGAGCTGTGAAGCAACTGTGCGAACCACTGTGCTACATAAACGATACAGTTGTAACCCCCAAAGAACTTCCATGACCAGCAGCAATCATACAACATGTGCCTGAAACCTTGGCCAGGATTCTCCAAAATCCTAGCTAAGTGTTGACGCCAGCATATAAAAACGGGAGTGTTTCACGCCGGCATCAATGGGCCTCTTGGCCCAGCGATTCAGTGGTCCACAGGGGGCCAGCATGGCACTGGAGTTCCCCACGCAGCTCCAGTGCCGATACACCGCCCTGCATGCGTGTGGTGCCCGTTTCCTTGCCAGCGCCACGCAGCATGGTGTAATGACACAGCGGGTCCGCGCGGAAGAAGGTAGGCACCCCCCAGATCGTGCACACCCGCTGGAGTTCCGCCGGAATGCCTGGCCATTGTGGAGCCCCCCCCCCCCCCCCTCCGCCGCCGAGTGTGATCCCCCCCGCCTCCCTCACCAGGACAGCCACCGCGGCTGCGGGTCCGAGCTCCCGCAGGGTGGTACTATATGTGAACCATGGCAGTGGAACTCGGCGGGATCCCCACTGGTCGATCGCGGAGAATCGCCATCTTTCAACGACCTGCGCCGGAGCGGCGTGACGGAAATTTTCGGCGCCAATGGCGTCACGGGCTCGGAGAATCCCGGCCCTTGTTTCTTTTGAGCGAAGGAGTTGACAGAGTCTCTACACCAATTTCATTTATTTGTCTCGCAGGCACTTGTGGGGCTCAAGCCAGATATAGAAACAAAAAGAAAGGGGAATTGTGAGCATTGCTTGGGGGTGGGTTTGCACATTTACCAGTGCACAATAACTTGCATAATAGCATCAGCAATGCGCAAAGCATTTTGCAGAAGGATAGGGGCCCTTTCTCACTTGTAGAATTAAGGAGATGAAGCAATACAAATGGACATAAACTGATCATTGTTGTGCCCATTTTCTGCCTTGAAAATTACCCATTTTTCAGAGCTGTGCCCTGCACCTCAAGAATGAAGGAAATAAAACTAATGCCAGGTTGAATAACCTGTGGGCATGCAGGAGGTTGCCAAAATCTCCAATGGGCTACTTCACATGCGAGTGAGGAATCTAAGGCCTATTTTGGATTCCCTTGAGAAATTGGACTATTCTCCCTTTCGGTTTTTTCAGTTGGAATGTGGCCTAGCAAGCCACACCACCAAAACTGTTATGTTTAGTTTTGTTTAATTGTTCCTCCTGGCTCTGCAAAAATGATGGCCCTTCCCCATTTCTCCTCCACCCCCCATCCTTCTTGGCACTTAACAGTGATGTACTGCCAGCAAGTGACCCAAAAGTGTTTGAAATGAGTGAGCTGCCTGTGGAGGTGTGACACATTAGCTTGATAAGGCTAAAAGCCCAATTTCAGCCAGCTTTGGGCCTCCCAGTTCACATACGCACTGGCTGGAGGAGAGAAGCGGTATTACCCCTGCCAAATATTAACAAAAAATTGTCATCTAGGCCTCAGTTTTTCAAGACACAACTGGTCATCAGAAAAAACCCAGGGTGCTGAGGCCAGTTGTATTGTTCCTACTGCCATTCTGCTCAGGTGCATTAACTTAGCACAGAACAATGGGCGAAATTCTCCGCCCCCCACGACGGGTGGGAGAATAGCGGGAGGGCCTTCCCGACATTTTTGCCGCCCTCCCGCTATTCTCCCCCCCCCCACCGAAGTCCCGACCCGAATCGCTGCCGCCGTTTTTTTTACGGCCGGCAGCGATTCTCAGCTGTTAGATGGGCCGAAGTCCCAGCCCTTTACGCCGTTTTTACGAACGGCAAACACACCTGGTCTTGCCGTTCGTAAAAACGGCGTGACTAACTCGCTATTAATAACCATGGCACCGATTGGCACGGCCGTACCACGGCCGTGCCAAGGGTGCCATTGGCCCGCGATCGGTGGGCACCGATCGCGGGCAGCGGGCCCGATGCCCGCGCACTACTTGTCCTTCCGCCGCCCCGCAGTATCCATTCGCGGGGCGGCTGAGGGGCAACCCGGCCCGCGCATGCGCGGGTTTCGCGCAAAAACGCGATGCCGTCACCCGCGCATGCGCGGGTTGGAGTCTTCCAAACTGCGCATGCGCGGCTGACGTCATATGACGCGTCAGCCGGCGCTAACTCCGGCAAGCGTGCTTAACGATTTTCGTTAAGCCCGTCTTGCCGGAGCCTACGGCGTCGGGCTGCTAGCCCCGACCGGGGACCAGAATCGGTCCCTGGTCGGGAAGGGGGGCGCTGCCGTAAAACCCGCCCGGGTTTTACGCCAGCTTTACGATTTCTCCCGTTTTGGGAGAATCGCGCCCAATGACTTTTGACTGTCCTTATTTGGTTCAGTTTGTCATAGAACATATAGTGCTGAAGGAGGCCATTTGGCCCATCGAGTCTGCACTGACCCACTTAAGCCCTCACTTCCACTCTATCCCTGTAACCCAATAATACCTCCTAACTAAGGGCAATTTATCATGGCCAATCCACCTAACCGGCACGTCTTTGGACTGTGGGAGAAAACCGGAGCACCCGGAGGAAACCCACATAGACACAGGGAGAACGTGCAGACTCCGCACAGACAGTGACCCAGCAGGGAATCGAACCTGGGACCCTGGTGCTGTGAAGCCACAATGCTATCCACTTGTGCTACCGTGCTGCCCAGGGAGTGTCATTTGATGTTGATTGCCTCTGCTTTCAGTTTGTGGAGATTTAATGAAACCTTTCAACAGGGTAGTTCTGTAGGTTGTCATGTGACCAATTATTCACATGATTGAATATCATGTGACCATTCATTGGATATGACATGATCCAACCTCCAAGAATGAGTCCAACTTCCAATTTGCCTCTTTTTGACTAATTTCCCTCAAGCGCAATTAGGAATGGACAATAAAGGTTGGCTTATCCAGTGACACTCACATCCCATGTATGAATTTTAAAAAACTCGAGTTGGGATGTTTCTGAGGAGCATGAAGCAAATACATAGATCCTGTCCAGTTTGAAGCTGCTAGTTTCAAGGAAAAGCCTGCCTCTAGTTATGTTACTCATTGGCTTCCTGACAGATCCCTCTCAGGAAAATTTGATTTGATTCATTGCTCAGCATGTGCAGTTTTCTGTTGAGAGGAACAAGTTGATCTGCAATGTTTATTTTAGAAATTTCCAGCTAGGTTGTTTCAACATTAGCTTGGGACATGAATACCTTTAGATGACCAAAAGAGGTATGTTTTAAGCAAGGTCTTCAAGGAGGAAAGAGAGCTAGAGAAATCAGGAGGGAATTCCTGAGCTCAGAGTCCAGACGGCTGGAGGTATATCCACCAATACTGGATTGATTAAAATCGGTTTAGGTCAAGAGGCCAAAATGAAAGAAATGCACATCTCAGAGGGTTGTGTGGCTGGAGGAGATTATAATGATGAGGAGGGGTGAGGGGATGCAGAAATTTGAAAACATGGATGGTTTACTATTGAGGCAGAAGAAACCAATATAGGTCAGCAGGTAACCAAGGACAAGCTACCACGGGGTCAATGATAGTTTGATCAGGTATCAGAAAAGATCCGCAATTGATGACGGATAAAAGGAAAGTGAATACGGTGGCCTGAAGATCAATAAAATTAAAGTTTAAAAATATTACGTTTGCTTGTCAAATAAAAGTTTAAAATAATAACCAAAAATCTGAAGACGAAGGAGGGTGAAAAAAAAATCAATGCTGACACCAGGGGTGGGATTCTCCGACCCCCCGCCGGGTTGGAAAATCGCCCGTGGCCTGCGTCAACCTGCCCCCACTGTGTCCCGAATTCTCCGCCGCCCGAGATTCGGCGGGGGCGGGAATCGCGCCGTGCCGGTTGGCGGGCCCCCCGCGGCGGTTCTCCGGACCGCGATGGGCCGAAGTCCTGCCGCTGACAGGCCTCTCCTGCTGGCGTGGATTAAACCACCTACCTGACCGGCGGGATTGGCGTTGCAGGCGAGCGCCGGGGTCCTGGGAGGGGGGGGACGCGGGCCGATCTGACCCCGGGGGTGCCCCCACGATGGCCTGGCCCGCGATCGGGTCCCACCGATCGGCGGGCGGGCCTGTGCCGGGGGGGCACTCTTTTTCTTTCGCCTTCGCCATGGTCTTCACCATGGCGGAGGCGGAAGAGACCCCGTCCCCTGCGCATGCGCCGGTATGAGGTCAGCAGCCGCTGACGCTCCGGTGCATGCGCGGACTTACGCCGGCCGGTGAAGTCCTTTCGGACCTGGCGGGCGTGGCGCCAAAGGCCGTTCGCACCAGCCGGCGGAGGGGGAAACACTCCGGTGTGGGCCTAGCCCCTCAATGTGAGGGCTTGACCCCTAAAGGTGCAGAGACTTCCGCACCTTTTGGCGCGGCCCGACGCCGGAGTGGTTCCCGCCACTCCAACACGCCGGGACCCCCCGCCCCGCCAGGTAGGGGAGAATCCCGGCCCAGGTCTTGCATCTCGACAAATTGTGACAGAGCTTTTTTTTTATAAATTTAGATTACCCAATTATTTTTTCCAATTAAGGGGCAATTTAGCGTGGCCAATCCACCTACTCTGCACATTTTTGGGTTGTGGGGGCGAAACCCACGCAGACACGGGAAGAATGTAAATTGTGACAGAGCTGAGTGAAGAAGAAACACTACCACCACAAAAGGAGGCCATAGTTACAAGTAACTTTATACAAAATAAATGCAGATCATAGAATGGTTACAACACATTGGAGGCCAATCGATCCAATGGGTCCATGGTGGTTTTCTGCAAGAGCAATTCAACAGTTCCACTCCCTTGCCCATAATCCTACAAAGTTAGTATCTTCAGATAATTATCCAATTCCCTTTTGAAAGCCATGATTGGATCTTCCTTTTTCCTTCTCTTAGGAAATGCATTTCAGATCATAAACACGCTGCATATAAATGCATGTTTCCTCTGGCTCTTTTGCTAATCAGTTTAAATCTGGTCTTGACCTACAAACAATGGGAATAGAATTTCCCTCTCTGGTTTGCCTAGACCCCATGATTTTGAACACCTCTACCAATGGTGCCGTGGGCATCACGGTGGCACAGTGGTCAGCACTGCTGCTTCACAGCACCAGGGTCCCAGGTTCGATTCGGGGCTAGGTTCACTCTCTGTGCGGAGGGAGTCTGCAAGTTCTCCCCATGTCTGCGTGGGTTTCCTCCGGGTGCTCCGGTTTTTTCCCACAGATCCTGAAAGATGTGCTGTTAGCTAATTTGGACATTCTGAATTCTCCCTTTGTGTTCTCGACAGGCGCCGGAATGTGACGACTAGGGGCTTTTCATAGTAACTTCATTACAGTGTTAATCTAAGCCTACTTGTGACAATAAAAGATTATTATTATTATTAAAATCTCCTCTTCACCTTCTCTGCTTCTATGACAACAATCCCATCCTCTCCACTTTATCCTCCTAATTGAAGTCCCTCATCCCCAAACTCATTCTTTCAAATCTTTTCTGCTCCTCTTCAAAGCATTTATCACCTTGCTAAAGTGTTATACTCAAAATTGGCACAGTACTCCAAATAAAGCTGACCCAGTGTTTTATAGAGGTTTACCCTTGCTTTTGTACACTCTGTAGGAATTTGTAGCAGGGATAGGTTAATTCAAAAGTGTGACAAATCTGTTTTTTCATTTTTATAAATTTAGAGTACCCAATCTATTTTTCCAATTAAGGGGCAATTTAGCGTGGCAACCCACCTACCCAGCACATCTTTGGGTTGTGGGGATGAAACCCACGCAGACACAGGGAGAATGTGCAAACTCTCACAAACAGTGACCTGGGGCCGGGGACAAACCCGGGTCCTCAACGTCGTAGGCAACAGTGCTAACCATTGTGCCACCAAAGTGTGACAAATCTTGCAACAGGAAGGCTAATGTTGTACCTGCAGATGTGAGGTATAAGAAGATAGCATGTAAACGTTTAGAGACACATCTCTCAACATCTGAGACATTGGACGGAATTTTCCCCAAAAATAGCGGTTTCCATTTCTGACTGAAAACCGGCATGTTTCTCCTCGGAAACAGAGGCAGGTTTTCACTCCAGATCACCTGATACTTTGTCAAAAAAAGCAGTGGGTCGGGGAGTGTTTTGCACTCTGGTAAGGTGGAGCCTCATAGAGCAGACAAGCCCTGTGCTACAGAGTCGGAAAGGATGTCCCAATCTCAAAGTGAAAGTAATGTCGCCCCTCCCATTGCCGACATCAGACCTTCAGTGCCCCTCCACTCACCATCGTTGGCATCCTCACATATTGGGAATACCCCACCCAATGGCCTCCAAGCCACCAGCTTGGTCATCATGACTGGTTTCCGTTTTTATGGGGAAGAACATCTGACGACCACGGAAGCAATGGTTTTAAGTTGTTTAAGCATATTTAAATTTATGGTAATTAGGTCCATGCCCTAGCTCGGCATGAACCTGATTACATTATCCAGGAGGACCTGGAAACATTGCATTCTGAGTTCTTGCTGGTGCAAATCCAGGACTGGATTCTCCGCAGCCCCGCGCCGAAATCGCATTTGGCTCGGTGGCGTAGAATCGACATTAATGTGAGAAATGGCCCGGTACCGCTCCCGTGACTCTCTGGCACCCGGAGAATCGCTTGTGTGCGAAATATGCGGCATGGCTGAGGGGTCATTGCCAGCGGCCCTACCGGCGATACTCCAGTCCTGACTGGCCAAATTCCCGACAGCGTGGTTCTAACCACATCTGGCTAATCGGGACTCTTGTGCGGCGGCTGCGGACTCAGTCCGCGGCTGCCCTGGTGGGGGGTGGGGGAATCAAGCACCGGGGGGGGGGGGGGGCAGCCGGAGCGGCGATCGGGTGCGTCATATGGAGCGGCGCGGGACAGATCGGTGGGACCTTGTTTGTTGGTCTAGGTCCGCCGGCTGAGTCCACCCTTGCGTTTGGTGCGGCCACTGGAGGCCGCCGCCGTGCGCATGCGTGGCCTCTGAACCGGAAGTGCGGGGTCCATATCCGCAGCAAAACTGCGTGAGTCTCTCTCGGTCTCTGCCAGCCCCCTACAGGTAGGTGAATTGGCCTTGATTTGTTGTAGGAAAGTCTGGCGTGAAACACCAGCGTTATGAAAAAATGAAATGAAAATCGCTTATTGTCACGAGTAGGCTTCAAATGAAGTTACTGTGAAAAGCCCCTAGTCGCCACATTCCGGCGCCTGCTCAGGAAGGCTGTTACGGGAATCGAACCATGCTGCTGGCCTGCTTGGTCTGCTTTCAAAGCTAGCAATTTAGCCCTGTGCTAAACAGCCCCATTACTCCCGCGTGGGGACATAGCCCCATTTTTGGAGAATCCAGCCCCCCATTTCTGATCTCTTGGGAAAGTTAGCAGTCCTCACAAGATTTGCGGCAACTGCAAACAGCCCCAAACGATCGTGGTCATTATATTTTGCGCCAACAGTATGCAAAAATGCCCAGTTAGTTCCTGCTTGTGTTCTTGACCTGGCAGCTGGTAAAATTGAGAAATTTCAGCAGTAACATTAATTGACTTTTGGTTAACCTCAAGGAATTGCCTTTTTGGCCATTCTCCCTTTGGAAGTAACTGACCAATTATCTTTGAGGGCCATATTAATGACTATCACAATTGCTTTGCAAAGTCTGTTCTGCCCTTGAGCAATGCCACAGGAGATTAAGTAGTACACTCCAACCAAGAACACATGTAGGAGTACTTTTGGAGGTAACAGCTTGGGATTCAAATGTCACCAATAAATTACTTCTTCCTTAAATTTGTATTGTGTAGTAGAGTAAAATCATGAATGTGTTTATGGAAATTCTTATGTCAACTATTTTAATGAAGGTGCTACATCATTCAAAATAAGTAACTACTTTCTTAAATTATGAGCAATGAAATGTTATACCATTGCATTTGGATATTTGTTATTACCACACAGCATGATTTCAAACTAGTGCTTAGGAATGTAGTTTAACCATCTTTGTTTTACTGCCTTGCAACATACTTTAGTCTTCTGTTGCTCTTTGTTTATAACATTAATCAAACTTGTGTTTACTTTACAATGTCCCAAGGTGTTTCATTGAGTTTTAGGGAAAACGGATGTTAAACCAAAGAGGCAGAAATTAAGAATGGTGACTAAAAAAGCTTGGCCAACAATTTGGGTTTAAAGGGGTTTTTAAAGGAATAGAGAGAAGTGAAGAGGTAGAGGAGTTTAGGGAAGAAATTCCAGACTGTGGGGCCTTTGTTGTGGAGACCTGGCTGAAAGCGGCAGGGCAGAGAGAGAGTGTGGAAAGGATGGCCTAAAAAGCAAGGGGCGGACCAATAGTGTGGACAAAAGCTGGAGAAAGCTGTAGAAATGGGGTGAAGACCAGCCAAATAGGAATGTGGGCAGATGGATGACAATTGTAAATTTGAGAGGAGGAGTGGGAGCGAATATAGGACAGTGAAGGTACAGGTGACGGGAAGTGCATTCTACTCCCATGGATGTTTCTGAGGGTGAGCCAGCCTGATTGCGACCTCAGAGTCATATTTGACCATGATGTGAGCTTCTGACCACATATACGAGCCATCACCTAATACAACCTATTTCCACCTCTGTAACTTTATGCAACCCTCTCCCTACTTCAGCTCTTTTGCATCTGAAACGCTCATCCATGTCTTTGTTAGCTTGAGACCTAATAGTCAATGCACTTCTGACCAACCTCCTGTATTCGTCCATCTGTAAACATGAGTGCATCCAAACCTTTGGCTCTCCATGTTTTAACTTGCAAAAAGTTGCATTCATCCATCACCTCTGTGCTCACTGACCTACATAGGTTCCCAGCTAAGCAGTGCCTCTATTTTAAAATTCTGATCCTTGTTTTCAAATCCCCTCATAACTATCACTGCGGTTTCCTCCAACCCCACAATCCTCTATAATATGTATGTTCCTCTTGGACTTCGAAGCATCCCTGATTTTAATCTCATCATTATTGGAGGCCATGCCTTCAGCAGTTGTTATAATCATCATCTAAGTGTAATGCAAAGTGGCATAAATGAGCAGGGTCTTCCAAACTTTCTGATCATAGTGACAGTGGAGGACTTTGTTGTTAGAGTTCTGGAAGCCAAGGGCACAGTGGCACAGTGGTTAGCACTGTTGCTTCACGGCGGTGAGATCCCAGGTTTGGTCCCGGCTCTGGGTCACTGTCCGTGTGGAGTTTGCACATTCTCCCGCTGTTTGCGTGGTTTCGCCCCCACAACCCAAAGATGTGCAGGGTAGGTGGATTGGCCATGTTAAATTGCCCCCTAATTGGAAAAAATGAATTGGGTACTCTAAATGTATTTTAAAAATAGTTCTGGAAGCCAGTCTTTAATGTTGTCTAGCTGTTTCCTTCACGATTGGCCTCTTGCTTTTCTTCCATTAATCCTTACGGTGGTGATTTGGCATTCCAACCTTTCTGCAAGCATAACTAAGGTAAGAGTAGGGCCAGTCAAGGACAGTAGTGGGAAGTTGTGCGTAGAGTCCGAGGAGATAGGAGAGGTGCTAAATGAGTATTTTTCGTCAGTATTCACACAGGAAAAAGACAAAGTTGTCGAGGAGAATATTGCGATACAGGCTACTAGACTAGAAGGGCTTGAGGTTCATAAGGAGGAGGTGTTAGCGATTCTGGAAAGTGTGAAAATAGATAAGTCCCCCGGGCCGGATGGGATTTATCCTAGGATTCTCTGGGAAGCTAGGGAGGAGATTACTGAGCCTTTGGCTTTGATCTTTAAGTCATCTTTGTCTACAGGAATAGTGCCAGAGGACTGGAGGATAGCAAATGTTGTCCCCTTGTACAAGAAGGGGAGTAGAGATAACCCCGGTAACTATAGGCCAGTGAGCCTTACTTCTGTTGTGGGAAAAGTCTTGGAAAGGTTTATAAGAGATAGGATGTATAATCATCTGGAAAGGAATAATTTGATTAGAGATAGTCAACATGGTTTTGTGAAGGGTAGGTCGTGCCTCACAAACCTCATTGAGTTCTTCGAGAAGGTGACCAAACAGGTGGATGAGGGTAAACAGTTGATGTGGTGTATATGGATTTCAGTAAAGCGTTTGATAAAGTTCCCCACGGTAGGCTATTGCAGAAAATACAGAGGCATGGGATTCAGGGTGATTTAGCAGTTTGGATCAGAAATTGGCTAGCTGATAGAAGACAAAGAGTGGTGGTTGATGGGAAATGCTCTGACTGGTGTCCAGTTACTACTGTAGTGGTGTGCCACAAGGATCTGTTTTGGGGCCGTTGCTGTTTGTCATTTTTATAAATGACCTGGAGGAGGGCGTAGAAGGATGGGTGAGTAAATTTGCAGATGACACTAAAGTCGGTGGAGTTGTGGACAGTGCAGAAGGATGTTACAAGTTACAGAGGGACATATATAAGCTGCAGAGCTGGGCTGACAGGTGGCAAATGGAGTTTAATGCAGAAAAGTGTGAGGTGATTCATTTTGGAAGGAATAACAGAAAGGCAGAGTACTGGGTGAAGGGTAAGATTCTTGGTAGTGTGGACGAGCAGAGAGATCTCGGTGTCCATGTCCATAGATCCCTGAAAGTTGCCACCCAGGTTGAGAGGGTTGTTAAGAAGGCTTACGGTGTGTTAGCTTTTATTGGTAGAGGAATTGAGTTTCGGAGCCATGAGGTCATGTTGCAGTTGTACAAAACTCTGGTGCGGCCGCATTTGGAGTATTGTGTGCAGTTCTGGTCGCCACATTATAGGAAGGATGTGGAAGCATTGGAAAGGGTACAGAGAAGATTTACAAGAATGTTGCCTGGTATGGAGGGAAGATCATATGAGGAAAGGCTGAAGGACTTGAGGCTGTTTTCGTTAGAGAGAAGAAGGTTAAGAGGTGACTTAATTGAGGCATACAAGATGATCAGAGGATTAGATAGGGTGGACAGTGAGAGCCTTTTTCCTCGGATGGTGATGTCCAGCACGAGGGGACATAGCTTTAAATTGAGGGGAGATAGATATAGGACAGATGTCAGAGGTAGGTTCTTTACTCAGAGAGTAGTAAGGGCGTGGAATGCCCTTCCTGCAACAGTAGTCGACTCACCAACACTAAACGCATTCAAATGGTCATTGGATAGGCATATGGACGATAAGGGAATAGTGTAAAGGGACTTTAGAGGGGTTTCACAGGGCGGCGCAACATCGAGGGCCGAAGGGCTGTACTGCGCTGTAATGTTCTATGTTCTATAACCTGCCTTTAGTTATTCTTTGAGAGATTTCTTGTTCTTTCAGTCTTGTTCAATACTTCTTCATTAGTCTTTTTCTCCACCCAGCTTACCCTGAGGATCCTTCTGTTTTTTATAAATTTAGTGTACCCAATTCATTTTTTTCCAATTAAGCGGCAATTTAGCATGTTCAATTCACCTACCCTTTGCATCTTTGGGCTGTGGGGGCGAAACCCACGCAAACACAGAGAGAATGTGCACATGCCACACGGACAGTGACCCAGAGCCGGGATCAAACCTGGGACCTCGGCACCGTGAGGCAACAGGGCTAACCCACTGCACCACCATTCTGCCCTCTGAGGATCCTTCTTAAGCACCAAATTTCAAAGCTGTTGATTTTCTTTTCTCCCTCACTCCGAAAGCCCCAAGCTTCGCCTCCATAACTCATTACTGACCAGAAAAACATTTTAGTACATGGATTCTCGTTTCAAGACTCAACCTGACATTTCTTAGGATGTTGGCAATGTAAAAATTCTTTTGGCTCGTCTAATCCATTTTTGGATTTCAGCATTGCTGTTGATATTGGATGTTACTGTGATTTTTAGATAGCAGACTTGATTGACATGTTCTAACTTGCTTCCATTTATTGAGATCTTGTACTCTGGAATGTCCTTTGTATTGCTGAAAAGAGAAGCTTTTCATCTTACACTCTTCAGGACAAAGTAAGAAGTCTTACAACACCAGGTTAAAGTCCAACAGGTTTGTTTCAAACACGAGCTTTCGGAGCACGGCTCCTTCTTCAGGACAAAGACCAGGATACTAAATTTCAAACCACCACAACTTATACTGCAGGAGAAAAAGGTGCTGATTGGGTGGCAAGTCGACTCTGATTGGCTGAGGCATTGCCATGGGGTCTACGATTTTTATTTACTGCGGTATTGTTAGATTTTACTGCTTAAGCAGGAACAATAATAATAATCTATGTTAGTGTCACAAGTAGGTTTACATTAACACTGCAATGAAATTACTGTGAAAATCCCCTCGTTGCCACACTGTTCGGGTACACGGAAGGAGAATTCAGAATGTCCAATTCATCTAACAAGCACGTCTTTCCCGGAGGAAACCCACGCAGACACGGGGAGAATGTGCAGACTCTGCACAGACAGTGACCCAAGCCGTGAATCGAACCTGGGACCATGGTGCTCTGAAGCAACAGTGCTAATCACTGTGTTACCGTGCTGCCCATATAAGCGTTGGTACTCCCTCTCTAAACCACTCTGCTCTCTACATTTCTTTCGTCGTTTAAGGCATTACTTAAAACATGCCTCTTTGACCAATCCTTTGGCAGCAGCCCTAAAACTGTTGTATGCGGCTCAGTGTAAGATGTTTGCTTTACAATGCATTGGGATTTTATATTACATTCAAGGTACTTTAACAATACAAGTTATTGCTGTCGACCCTGGTGAAAATGTAGCTTGCTCGAATTTAAAGTGTTGCAGCTCTCTTGCAAGTGGGAACTGAGGTGGAATTAGGCATGGGCAAAACCTGTACCCAGCTGAAAAGGCATCTCTACAGTTGTTTGCACAGGACACTACAATGCCACTGTTTGGTGGAGAATGAGATCAAGGGTGCGATCGAACTAAAAATAAAACATCCATTCTGGGCAGAATTAGCGGGGTCGTTCCCGGCACTTGTAGTGCTGGGAATGATCCCCCCTATCTGTCGGCTCTCTTTTAGTGCCCCGGTGGGGAACGGCACTCCAACCCCGGACATCGCACTCAGTGTCATTTCCTGCACTGAGGAATTCCGATGAGTGGAGCTCCTCTGTGCATGATGAGGTGCGTCCCAATTTCTTGACCCCCTAACGCAACCCCCTGACCATCCCAACTCACCTCATGGGGGCCCTGGGGGGGGGGGGGGGCAAAATGCCAGCCTGGTACGTTAACACTGCCAGCCTGGTACACTGACAGTGCCCCTGTCAGGTGGCAGAACTAGGATGCCCAGATGGCATTGTCAGAGTCTGAGGCTGGCAGTGCCCTGCTGGCACCAACAGTGCTAGGGTACCACCCTGCCTGGAGACCAACCACCTGGGACCTCTGCCTGGGAAATCCCCAAGATACCATTCCGCCTGGTCCCCGTTTGTGTGGACCAGTACTGAACGGCGCCCGGCTGGGGTCTGCTCAGCGAGGCCGATAGATGCCGGGCACCCGTTAAATCCAGCATGAGCACTGCTAAGTGGGTTCTTAAACTCACTTAGCAGTGAGAGACTGGGTCCTGCCCATTATGGGTGGAATCCAGACCTGGTTAGATCTCGCAACTGTGTAACAGCCGTCGGGACTCCTGGGTGGCCTATCGCGGGATTTATCGCCCATGTCTAGCCCCAGTTCCGGCGGGACGCGACCGGTAGATTGCACCCCAAATGTCTAGCCTGCAATTATGCATGAAATTAATGCAAATGCCAACTTCACTTCTGCTGCTTTCAGTTAATCTAGAGGAAGATATCAGCAAAGTATTGTCAGTATTTTAATGTTTTTATGTGTATTATCAAAATGAAATGGGGAGACATTTGTTTGAGTAAAGCTGTTCCAGTGGTGCAATGTAGATTCATGTTGATTCGCTAGGGTGGCACATGCTGTTTTCCATTGATATTGTAGAACGCCCCACTGGCCACAACATGTAAGTCCATGTAATGCTGCTTGATCCCCCTAAATGTTATATTTTATCTCCTGTTTAGAGTATTGCTATTGACACGTTTACCTTCTCTTCAGTGCAATATTTCTTGTCTTGATCAGATCAACAACTTTGATTTACCTCCGGAAATTGTGCAACTGGTGGAATTAATTGAAAATGCAAAACTGTCAGCTTTGTATCCTGTGGTTGTGACTGTGGTAGGTACATAAATTTACACTCGCTGTACTCCCTGTAGAAACCTGCCTGATTTATTTACCTTTAAACAGTTGAATTTACTGAAGAAATTTAAAACAACAGTGTCGTAGGTTAAGGATGTTAAACACCCGTTTATGATATTTGGACACATTTGACAGGGAGTGTTGCTACAGCCTCATGGGGAAGGCAGAGGATTTGGTGCCCTGTCACACACATGTATGTTCAATATAAGTAGGAGGGGGCAATGGAGTAGAGGCTGCAAAGAAGAGAAACTCTGCACGATGCCCCCTGCCAAGTTGTTACTGGATTCGTTCGTGCTCCTTGACAATGGCAGGAGGTTCTCTGGCAGTCCAGCATTTCAGTGTGCATACATAATCGGTGTTCTCCTGTACGCTACCCCATGGAGGTCCTCATCTGAGTTCCCTGCAGCAGAACTCATCTGCCGCTGCCCCCTTGCATTCAGCTGGTCCACAAACCATTCATTACCTCTGATGTGGCTCCAGCACACTCATGCCCGGTGACTCACCTCGTGCTGATCCTAACTCTGTATTAACCTTTAAGTGCAGAGCTAGTATCTGAGCTGGTGGCTCCTGTAAGTATCGGATCAATGGGCGGCACGGTGGCACAGATGTTAGCACTGCTGCCTCACAGCACCAGAGATCTGGATTCAATTTCAGCATCGGGTGTCTGTCTGTGTGAAGTTTGTACGTTCTTCCTGTGTCTGTCTGGGTTTCCTCTGCATGCTCCGGTTTCCTCCCACCATCCAGAGATGTAACAGTTAGCTGGATTGGCCATGCCAAAGTGTCCCTTAGTGTCCAAAAAAGGTTAGCTGGGGTTACTGGATTACAGGGTTAGGATGGGGGCGTGGGCCAAGAGGGTTCTCTTTGAGGGGTTGGTGCAGACTCGATCGGCCAAATGGCCTCCTTCTGAACTGTAGGGATTGTATGATTCTATGAAGTGATGGGGCTCTTCATCAGTTCAATAGTGTTGATCCCTTTCCTCTTCCGAGGCCTGCTAGGGTTTCCCAGGCAGAAGTTTTTGGGCACTTGATAGCAGAAAATCAGAAGGGGAAGGTTGGGGAAAGGGAAGTGGGATGGAAAGCCTGCTCATTACACCAGAGCACAGGCTGTGGGTGAGCTGGAAGTTGTGAAGGGGCATAAAGCAGGAACATATCGTCATCTTCCATATTCTTGGTGATGCCGCATGCCCATGCTCTGTTGCAGCTCCCCCTGTGATGTGAAGAACTGTCTCCTGCATAGGACTCAGGAAATGCAAACATCCTGATTTCTGCTCCCATCTATTGTGAGACACTTTGTCCTTCAAGAGGAGGGAACAATGTGAGTGATTGTGTTGCACTGTGTTTGAGTGATATACATGTGATTACTGAATAACTGGAGATATGTGGATACAAGAGGTAAGTGTAAACCTGGCAGCATTGGTAGGCATGTGAGGGTGAGGTGGATGTTGTGCGTGAGTCCCCTCTATACCCTGCTTTCCATTTCCTTGCACAGAATTGCAACAATTGTACTTAGCAGCAGCACCCTGTGGTGACAACAACTTAACTTTAGGAGGGACAGACAGTCTTTAAGAACAGAAAGTTGGTTACACCACAAGAGATAAATAAACGTTGTGTGGCTGCCTTCTGAGCACAGAGGCAACCTGCAGTGAAGCACACATTGGACTTACATGAAAGTAAGATGGCAGCACCAAATTTGTGTGCTGCCCACCTGTACCGGAACCAACATGCGCAGATCATTAATTGTGACCCCCCACGACCCCCCCCCCCCATTTCACTCAGGGTAATTCTGTAATCTGGCAATTCCAATGGTAACATCACTTACTGGAAGTGTATCCAGGGAAGGCTTTGAGGCACCTTCTAATATCCCAACCATTTGCTCTATTTGCAATTTCCTGAGCTGCACTCCATGAGTGACACTTTCCAGTGGAAACCTGGATTAGGGGATTCATTTTAGCGATACATTTAAAAATAACATTTGTGCTCTGAAACATGCAATCACACATTGCTCGTTATGTATTAAAAGTTCAACGTTCAGCACTCGTTTCTGAGACTAATGTTTGTTATTAAACAATAGGTTCACCAAGTTGGTAACACTTGCTCCAGGGGATGGTCAGGAGGATTTTAAATGGGTGATCATCCAGCAGTGCTGGAATCTTCTGGGAGTGTGGCACTTGTCAATTGGCTTGCCCAATACCCGTTGAGGTTGACAGCCTTGGAAGAGTGTAATCCAGAGCACATCCATGACATTGTAGAACAAATAACTTCACAGGGAAGTTAACAGCAAAGTGTAGAAATTAATTGGTTATAGGGCATTGAATGGTCAGGGGAATAGACAGATAATTCTGCAATCACTGATATGAATCCTGCATGTTCAAGAACATCATTGAGAGAGAGTAAGACATTTGGAGGGAGGAATAGGGAATAGGTGGACACCGAGGTCCATGTAGGAACTAATGACATGAGAAGGAAAAATGTTTAATTCCTACAGTTAGAGTTCAGGAGCTAGGGAACAAGCTAAAAAGCCAAAGCTTTTCTGGATTATCACAGTACCTTGTATTAGTACATATAGGAATATTTGGGAAAGTTTTCCATGTTGCTGGCGCAATGGTTCAGGATGGATGGCTTCAGATTTCTGTGGTATTAGGATTAGTTTTGGGGCAAGAGGGATCTGTTCAAGGTAAACGGGTCGCACCTCCACAGACGTGGTACTATTGTCCACAGAGAAGATGAACTCTTGCTGTAGAGAGGTTTTAAAGTAATTTGCAAGGGACTGGACACCAGGATGAAACATTAGAGAGGGGAAACAAATTGCACAGGGGACTGGGAGAAACAACTAGTAAAGAATAGGCGGAACTTAGAAGACAAATGTGAGGCAGTCTGGTGGGTTTGAAATGCCCGTGTGTAAATGCACAGTGTGGTAAATAAGGTTGATGAGCAGCAGGTACATGCCACTGCATGGGATGTATTAACCATTACAGAAACTAGGCCCAAAGAAGGTGAGGATTGGGACTTTTAAAAATATTTAGAGTTCCCAATTCTCTTTTTTCCAATTAAGGGACAATTTAGCGTGGACAATTATCCTACACTGCATAAAATTTTGGGTTGTTGGGATGAGAGACTCACGCAGACATGGGAGGATTGGGACTAAATGTTGCTTGTAACAAGGTATGCAGCAAAAATAAGAGAGGACAGAATAAGTGGGCTGGGATGATGGTAGTGTTGGTAAAATAAACTGTATAGCACTCAATTATATGGTTGGCAGCTCAAAAATATGAACCGCAAAGTTCCACTTCACACTGCCCATTAATGAAGTTTCAGCTTGAAAGTGGCACCTATGCTGCACATGCACACATGTGGTACAGTCCACACTGGATGCCATTTGCTAAAAGCATTAACATGGCCGTGAGGAGCATGTGCTGGAAGTATGCAGAGTAAGCAGATCATGATATCAGTTATGTAATGCTGATTTAATGCCAGTGGTGTCATTTTTGACACAACAATCCAGGCAATGCTCTTGCTTAACCTCGTACAGTTGAACATGTGGTCAGCAGCTCAAAAGATCCTGGGTGAGATTTTCCAGCTGTTCCTGCCAGCGGGATCATCCGGTCTGCCGACAGTGAGACTCCGCCAACAGGAAACCTATTTCTTTTTAAAAATATTTTTATTGAGTTTTTACATCTGTACACGATACAATAAGTGAGCAAGATGGTTCGTATGTACAATTTACATGTTCCCCTCTTATTGGTCTTTCCCACCCCCCCTTTCCTTTTTGTTGTTCGGGCTCCATCTTCCATCGTAGATGCTGTTGGCTCTCTTTCGTTTTGTATTTGTTGCTGTTGCCCCTATGGATTTGTTAGTCCTCTGGCCTCCTCCTCAGTATTTTCCTGTGTCCCCTCCTCATGTTTCCCTGGGTTTCTTCATTGCTCGTGCCCCTTTGTTCCTTTCTGCTCTGTGTGGTCCTGTCTGCCCTCATTGCCCCCCTCCCTTTGTTATTTGCCTCGAACAGGTCTTGGAACAGGCTGACAAATAGCCTCCACACTTTGTGGAAGCCCGTGTCCGACCCTCGGATGGTTTATTTGATCTTCTCCAGATGGAGAAATGCCGCCAGGTCTGCCAGCCAGTCTGCAGCTGTGGGTAGTGCTGCTGATCACAGTCGAGCAGGATTTCCGGAGTGCAATTAAGGAAGCCAAAGCAAGGGCATCGGCCTTCTTCCCCATATGTAGTTCTGGCTGGCCCAATACCCCGAAGACTAGCACTTTCGTGCATGGCTCCGCCCTCACACCACAACCTTGAACATTGCCTCGAAGAAGGCTGTCCAGAACCCGACGAGTCTGGGCAAGACCAGAACATGTGGGCAGGGTTGGCCGAGACTCCCTGGCACCGTTCACATTTATGGTCCACCTCCAGGAAGAACCTGTTCATTTAGGTTCTGGTTAGGTGGGCTCTGTGCATCCCATTAAACCACATGAGGCTTAGACTTGTGCAAGAGGAGGTGAAGTTGGCCCTACTCGGTGCTTCATTCCAGAGTCCCACCCTACTTCCATCCAGTGGTGTCCTCGCCCTTTCTAACAGTTGCCCGTAAATGCTCCCACAGGTCAACTTCTCCATACTGTCCGGGTCCACAAGTTCCTCTGCATTGTTTCTCTTGGGACCCTAGGCTACCTCGGCTTCTCCTTGCGGAGAAGGTTTCCGATTTGCAAATGTCAGAGCTCCTGTTCGTTCGATAGCTCCAGTCTTTCCATCAGCTTATCCAGGGTTGTGACTCTCTCAGCCATGTAAAAGTCCCTAATCGCTAATGTTCCCAGTCCTATCTCCGCTTCTTAAGAGTGGAGTCCAGCACGGCTGGCGGAAATTTATGGTAACCACAGATGGGGGCCAGGTGGACACCTTGGTTCAGCCGGAGTGCTGTCTCATTTGGTTCCAAGATTTAAAAAATAAATTCAGAGTAGTACCCAATTGTTATTTTTCCAATTAAGCCGAAATTTAGTGTGACCAATCCACCTACTCTGCACATATTTGGGTTGTGGAGGCGACACCCACGCAACCACGGGAAGAATTTTATCTACTCCTCAGAAAACGGCGTTGGGGAGGAAGATCGGTATGGATCTAAACAGGAAAAGGAACCTTGGCAATACGTTTATTTTGATCGTCTACACCCTCCCCGTTAGGGAGAGCGGGGATGCATCCGTCCTCTGTCGGTCCTTTTAGACTTCCTCTGCCAGACTGGTCAGATTGCACTTGTGGATCCGTGTCCAGTCATGGGCTATCTGGATCCCAAGGTAGCGGAATTTGTTTTGGGATAGTTTGATGGTACACCCTCTAGATCTGCCCCTCCCCATTCAGGTTCACCAGGAATATCTCGCTCTTACTCAGGTTGCGTTTTTAGCCCAAGAAGACCCGAACTCTTCCAGGAGCTTCATGGTTTCCTTCAAGCAGTTCTGCGGGACCAATATGTAGAGGAATAGATAATCCGCATAGAGTGAGACTCTGTGATCTCTACCCCCTCTTCAGATGCTCTTCCAGCTTTTTGTGTCTCGCAGAGCGATTGCCAGGGGTTCAGTTGCTAGGCCAAACAGGAGAAGGGACAGCGGACATCCTTGCCTGGTTCCCCTTTGCAACTTAAAGTATTCCGAGCTGGTGTTGTTGGTCCAAACGCTTACCTTGGGGGCATTGTACAGACGTTAAACCCGTCCTTAGCCCAAAAGGCTCCAGTACTTCTTTTATTTTCAATTTAGAGTACCCAATTATTTTTCCAATTAAGGGGCAATTTTGCATGGCCAATCCACCTAACCTACACATCTTTGTGTTTCACGCCCACAACACAGGGAGAATGTGCGAACTCCACAGACAGTGACCCAGGGCTGTGATTGAACCCGGGTCCTCAGCGCAGCAGGCAGCAGTGCTAACTACTGCACCACCATGCCGCCCTAACCTCCTTTAGCAATTGCTTGTTAGGAGTCCTCCTACTTCTCTTCTACCTCGGCCAAGCAAACCTCCAAAACATTCTCCCTCCGCCTTTTGTTAGTTGTGTAAGAAATAGCCAACCCCCTCGATGAGGCTTGCTGATCTCCCACAAAGTGATAGGAGTGACATCAGATGGGGAATTGACTGAGTGAATAAACTCAAACTACTTAAAATAT
Source organism: Scyliorhinus canicula (assembly GCF_902713615.1). Classification (NCBI taxonomy): domain Eukaryota; kingdom Metazoa; phylum Chordata; class Chondrichthyes; order Carcharhiniformes; family Scyliorhinidae; genus Scyliorhinus; species Scyliorhinus canicula. Next base: position 104,636,222 of record NC_052150.1, read on the forward strand.
GTATTAAAGTATTTAGCCCTAAGAAGGGAGGTGGCAAACCACCATGACCGAGTCCTGGGGGGAGAGGGAGGGGTGAGACAGCCCCCAAGCAAAAATTACAGGAGGACGGGAGCATGGTCAGAGCTTACAATGTTTCCCATAGAGCAAGGAAATACTAAATGTAGGATAGTCCTCAGCACGGAGAGGGGGTGGGTGATGCCTGTGAAGGGAAGGGGCCGGGGAAGTCTGTGGGGTTTGTGGCAGGAGGGATGTTGTGAGGGGCAGGCGGGTGATGCCTGTGTGGGGGAGTAATATTGCTTGTAATTTGGTGGGGTGAATGATGCCTGTGGGGTGTGATACCTGTGTTGGAGCTTACCCTGACATTTGTGTGGTGTGGGGGGGTGTACTCTGCTACCTCTGAGGAGTGGGGCCAATGCCATAAGATGGGGGTGGGTCAGTATCTGTGAGGGGCTGCCCAATGCCTGGGCAGTGGCGGGGTTGCCTCGATGCTTGCATGGTTGGGAGTGTGGGGATGCTCCGATGCTTGTGTGGTGTGAGGGGAAGGAGTTGCTCTGATGCTTGTGGGACAGGAGATCCTCCGTGGGGGTGGGGGGAGAGTTAAATATCAGCGCAGATCGGAGCATCCTTTAAAGATGGCACCCCGATTTTGCCGAACTGGCCTTTCCAGCTCAATCAGGTCCTGCCATGCCAGAGAAACCCCGCAGACCACACATTGAGTGCCAGAGAATCAGGAGTGACAACTTGGCTGTGCAGCGGGACAGATACAAGCCGCTTTTCAGTCTGACACTCGGGGAGGGGTTTCCCCCAAATCTAAAACAGTGTTAATTAATAGCAGGAATAAATGGGAAGAATGCTTCAAAAATGTTTCTCTTCCAAGAAAAGTGAAGAATCTTATTAAACAAACTAAGAGAGTTGAGCATACTGACTAAGCTATCAAACTGGATTCATCAAAAGCTGTATCTGAGGGGATGACCCACATATGTTTGTTAGCATTCCTATTTATATGTTTAAAGTTCACAATCCTATTGAAGCTATTTCAAATACAAAGAGTCTTGCTTTTATAATATATAAACAAATATTACCTTCTAAAGATTAAAAAGCTAAATCATAGCTTTTAGTATAGGCAACTGGAAGAGAAAGAATGATGACTCCATTTCACTGAACACGCAATTACTGATTCCGAGGGAGGGCACTGTACTGGAGCACAGTTCCTTCGATTGCTACCTGAAAATGAAAATCGCTTATTGTCACGAGTAGGCTTCAATGAAGTTACTGTGAAAAGCCCCTAGTCGCCACATTCCGGCACCTGTTACGGGAATCGAACCGTGCTGCTCGCCTGCTTGGTCTGCTTTCAAAGCCAGCAATTTAGCCCTGTGCTAAACAGCCCCATGAATCCATTTCCATTTTAATTGTTCAATGTAGCACCATTTATGTTCACTCAATGCAGCACTTAGGTGCTGGAGAGCCATTAGTTCCCCAAACTGGTGTGCTATCCAAAAATACTTAAAGGAACCCACCAGTCTACCATATTTAAAAATCACCCATAAACTATTAAACACAATGTCAATAAACAACTGCATTAAATCTTGGTGAAAAGAGCTGATAAGTCAGCTTCAGTAACTGAGAAAGTTGATAATACACATAATGGACCTCTTAAAAGGCTGGTTCACAAAATCGTGGCTTGTGAAATAAAAAATTGGTTTAACAACAGAAACAGCGAATCGATGTGAATGATTATTGTTTAGACTGGAGGATGTTACACCGTGGTGTTTCCCCAGAGTCAATGCTCAAACCACTGCGTTTTCTATATATAGAAATAACTTGAATTTGGGATACTGGGTAATTTTTGGGACCACTGAAATGAAGGAGGGCCAATCATGCAGCTCACCCACAGCACCAGTGTCCCAAGTTCGATTCCCAGCTTGGGTCACTGTCTGTGCGGAGTCTGCACGTTCTCCCCGTGTCTGTGTGGGTTTCCTCCAGGTGCTCCGGTTCCCTCCCGCAAGTCCTGAAAAAACGTGCTGTTAGGCAATTTGGACATTGTGAATTCGCTCTCCGTGTATCAGAACAGGCACCGGAAGGTGGCAACTAGGGCATTTTCATAGTAACTTCATTGCAGTGTTAATGTAAGCCTACTTGTGACAATAAAGATAATTATTATTGTAATTTTTTCTTTTTAAAATTTTTTTTAGTGTATCCGATTAATTGTTTTTCCAATTAAAGTGTAATTTAGCATGGCCAATCCACCTATCCTGCACATCTTTGGGTTGTGGGTGTGAAACCCACGCAAACACGGGGAGAATGTGCAAACGCCACACGGGCAGTGACCGAGAGCCGGGATTGAACCTGGGACCTTGGCACCGTGAGGCAACAGGGCCAACCCACTGCGCCACCGTGCTGCCCCATTATTATTGTAATTTACGATTATTGTTTCACTGAGGTAGAATCCTTTAAACTACCATCGACCCTCACAGGACAATGCTATAAATTCTGCTCATTCAGTAAAGAAATTGGAACAGGTTCAATAAGAAACCTTATTTCAGGACTTGGGGCCGTTCTCATCAGTGGGATCTTCCGGCCCCGCCAATGGATCCCATCCATTGATTAAGTCTTAGTGGAATAATGCAACCTCCATTATGCTTTAGTGTTAAATATATGTTAGTGTGCACACACACCTGTCCCAGATTTAAAACTCTGAACAGCTGCTGCAACAGTAGCAGAGTCTGTGTTTCTTAGTTTTAGAACATCGGATGCTGTTTTGAAGGTTGAAACGGTGGCACAAATTTGTCAGCCAAATAATACTTCTCAGCCCATTAGAATTAAAAAATAAATAAATTTAGAGTATCCAATTCTTTTTTTTCCATATAAGGGGCAATTTAGCATGGCCAATTCACTACCCGGCATATCTTTTTGGGTTGTGGGGATGAAACCCACGCAGACACTAGGAGAATGTGCAAACTCCACACAGTGATCTGGGGCCTGCATCGAACCCGGGTCCTCAGCGCTGTAGGCAGCACTGCTAACCACTTCTTCACCATGTCGCCTGCTCAGCCCATTAGAATGAGTGAAATGGTTATAAAAATAGTTTTGAAACTGTTGGACTGCAATAAATATGTGAACAGACAATGACACACAATGGGCGGAATCAAGATTTGCATATTTGTTTCATAGAATTTACAGGGCAGAAGGAGACCATTCGGCCCATCGAGTCTACACTGGCACTTGGAAAGAGCATCCTACCCAAGCCCACACCTCCACCCTATCCCCATAACCCAACCCAACACTAAGGGCAATTTTGGACACTAAGGGCAATTTTAGCATAGTAAATCCACCTAACCTGCACATCTTTAGACTGTGGGAGGAAACCGGAGCACCCGGAGGAAACCCACGCACACACGGGGAGAACGTGCAGACTCCGCACAGACAGTGACCCAAGCCGGGAATTGAACCTGGGACCCTGTAGCTGTGAAGCAATTGTGCTAACCACTATGCTACCGTGCTGCCCACATTTGAGTGTGCAGTTACCAAGGCACGGGATCTAACAACCCTGCCTCAGACACCCCGAGCGGGTGCCGTTTAGCACTGGTTTCCACAATGGTGGACCAGGAGTATTGACAGGGGGGTGAGTTCCCCGGCTTTCGGGGACCCTAGGTGTTGGAACTCTGGGCAGGATGGTACCCTGGAACTCCAATGCCGTGGTAGGGGGTCCAGTGATCGGGGTACCATTTGATCTCTTCCTGCACTGGCGAGCTGAGTTTGTTAATGCAGGAAATGAGCCTAAGCCAGGCAGGGCTGAGGCCCAGAAATGAGGCAGAGTTCCGTATAATAACGGGTTTGTACTTGGGGCTGCAATCGTTGGGAAACACCGCACTAAACGCAACTAAAACAGGATTCTGTTCCATTTCTGTTAAATCACGTCATATAGGAGACTTTTGCCCCTATTGACACCATGAATGGAGAGACAATTACAGCATAATTATTTGTTTTGAAAATATTTACAGAGTGAAGTAAATTTAGATTTTCTGAAGTCTGTCCAATTTTTAAACAGAAGTATAAAAATACTTCAAAGTTGCAGTTTGATGAATGCAAATTAATCAAATAAGAGATGCAAGGGTTTATGGGCATTTACTGCATTGTGAGCGAAAAACTAAAAAGTGATTGAAATTTATTGGAATTTGGAGATACAAGCGGGAATCAGGGAGGCAAAGAAATGAAGATTAATAGTGGGATGAGTAGTTTGTTTTATTGCTTTCACCCCCACGTATTGTGAAGACCAGACTAGGGCCATGATTTTACGGCCTCCTTTTGCTCGCGCTCAAGCGTAACAAGGCCGGTGAATATTGGGAGAGGCCACAAACGGGAACTGCGCAGGCGCCAGACAGTTGGCGATGCAACTGGCCCGCTCCCGTAGGCGAATTCGGAATCCCGCTGTAGCGTGGCAAGAAACCAATTATCACCACTTAAGGCCGTTTCCAGACAATTAACGAGAACCACCCATCATCCAACGGCCTCATGTCATTCGCCGGCCTTCCCAGCAAAGGCTCACACTAGCGTTGATTAGCAGGCCTTTTTCAAAACGTAAACCTGATGGAACGGCTTGTGTGGCGAGCGAGGAGGACAGTAGCAATCTTTGTGCACAGCAAAGAGACCGGGGGTGCTGGCCTTGCCACCCTAGTGCCCGGCGGGGGCTGGGGCACCCTGGGCTGGGTGGGACATCATGGGAGGGTAGGGGGAGGCGCTGGTGGAGGCAACTTGAGGGGGGGGCAAACATCCGCGGCACCACCATGCCAACCCCAGTCCCATGCCTGGGACAATCCCTGTCTCTGCCCATCTGCCCACTGATCACCCATAACCCCCAACCGACTGCTGGGGCCTCTGGCTGTGCGGCTGAAAGCTATCGCTAATAGGGAATTGTCAATTGTGGCTAAGTGAGCACTTGACACATGCTAAATGTGTTCCCGTGGGTAGGCAAGCCATGTAGCATGTAGGAGTCATTGCCTAGCATTCCAATCAGACCTTGATGCCTGGACACTGTGTGGGGGTCAGCACCACACGTGCAGCAGCCAACAGCCAAACACCCAGGGGATGGGACACAGGTCCCAGGATACGACCACGGCTGGAGGGTGGGTTGGTGCCACGAGGAGGGAGGGGTTCGCCTGGAGAGACAGGCAAAGGGTCCGGGGTCATCCTGCATCGCGGAAGAAACTGACGAGGCATCATAATGGTTGTGCAAAAAGTTGTTTCATTTGCTGTACAATATCCCATTCCCTATAGTGCTGCCCCCTCAACCCCACCCCCACCCCGCCCCAACTAACCACTCCCTCTAGCCCAGTGTCCTCACTGACCCTCAACATGCCTGGCCCTCCTAGATCTACCACTATGTCTTGGTGTTTCCCTAGGATGCACATCCGAGGAGGGGTGGCCATTTGCTTACCTCATCCGGTAACCTTCGATGCCCCTGGCGGGCATCCTCTGGGGCCGGAGGGCCCCGGCTCATCTGTTGGCGGCACATGCACAGCCATGCCGCCCTGTACGGTGTGCTAACCCCGAGACGTGGCCTCATCAGAGAGGTGGAACTCCGGAGAGCTGATGGCCACTGTCGCCACCCCATGGGTCGGGCCCAGGATGGCATTCAGTGCCTCCTCCTCCTGGTCAGTGCCCATTGGGCCCTGGGGTTCACCTTGGGATGGAGGGGCAGCTGGCTCGAGGCCCAGTTGCCCCTGCATCATCTGGCTCTGCCCTGGTGGTTGCCCATAGACCACACCATTGTGTTGATGCCCTCGGCGATGCCGCTCAGTGACTAGGAAACATCCCCCAGTGACCAGGCCATGCTCTGCAGTGGCTCAACCATTCCCACCTGTGATGAGGACAAACTCCGCCACGCCTCGGCCATTCGCATCTGAGAGTGGAACATGTTCCGCAGAACCCCATCAAGGTTGGCCTGGTACTGGGTGACATCCCCCAGTGCGGCAGACATACTGTTGAGACCTACAGCCATGGACGTCACTTACTGAGCGACACCTTGGACACCTTCACTCATGATGCCAATGTCGTGCACCAGGCTCTCCACTGCAGTCGCCACCCTGGCACTGTTTTTTAAAAATAAATTTAGAGTACCTAATTCATTTGTCCAATTAAAGGGCAATTTAGCGTGGCCAATCCACCTACACTGCACATCTTTGGGTTGTGGGGACAAAACCCATGCAGACACCGGGAGAATGTGAAAACCACACAGACAGTGATCCAGAACTGGGATTGAACCTGGGACCTCGATGCCATGAGGCAGCAGTGCTACCATTGTGCCACCATGCTGCCCTCACCCTGGTAGTGTTGGCCTCAGTGCCACTCATTGTTGGTGCAATCTCCTGTGCCCGTGGCTGGTGGGACTTCTCCAATTGGCCATGGATATACTGGAGTGATGCTGACATCTCCGTCTGAATGTCCCGGCCGCTCCCTACCGTCTCCATCAGCTCCAGGAATGGATGCTGTGCCGGTGCAGAGTATCAGGCTGGGACCCAGCTGGGCCCTCCAACTGCTGTCGGCCTGGGGTTTCTGCCTCCACCTGATGTACATCAGCAGATGTGTGATGCTCACCAGATTGTGCCCCAGAAGCCTGTCCACTAACATTTCCCACCGAGGTGTGTGTATCTGCGCTGGTGGAGGATGGGCATGACAGCTGTGCCCCGAACATGGTGGCATCCTCGGAGCTGTCCTCCGAGGTGTTGTCCTCGGAGTCAGGAGAGGGGGCCGCACGAGATGGACAGGTGCTGTCGGCTGGCGGACCTGCAGGAGAATGAACATGTGGTCAGTGGGAGGGATGGGTCAGTCAGTAAGGCAATCACTGCTCACGTTTGACAGGTCCTCCGGGTGGAGCCTGCTGATCCATCACATCTGCCGCATCCGCCAGCCTCCGTGTAGCTGACTGTTCTGTCCTCAGCCACACCAGACACCTCCATGGCCAGCTCCTTGAAGGAGGTGAGGATTCTCAAGTCCGGCACCCCGCCGCACGTCTGGGCCCTCTCCCACCAGTTATGGGAGAGCTTTTCCAGCGGGGACACAGAGAGGGCATCGTTAGCCACACGCATGGTTCACAGATTTGGGAATGTGTGAAGGAGGGTTGGGGTGGGGGAGGGTTGGAGGGGTGCGTGGAGGGAGTCTGGGAGGGGCATGGAGGGAAGATTTGGGGTCGCCTGGGGGGATGCTCCTTTGGGGGATTGGGGCTGGGACGTTGGTGTCTACTCACTCGTGCTGCCTGGTGTAGGTCGTTGGCCTTCCTCTGACACTGGAGGCCAGTCCTCCTGGTCACACTGCCCGAGTTGACTGCTGCTGCCACTTTGTCCCAGTCAGCACACTGCCTTGTGACTCACCTTCTCGGACCCTCGGGGGAACAGGACATCCCTCCTGGCCTCCACCGTATCCAGGAGAAAGTGGAGAAATTTCATTTTTTAAAAAACTATTTTAGTTAGCTATATTTTCTTTCTACCTGGAACATGCAATAGTTCCATCTGAGATAGTGGACAAGAAACGGCACGTGGCACAATGGTTAGCAATGGGACTACGGCGCTGAGGACCCGGGTTCAAATCCCGGCCCTGGGTCACTCTCCGTGTGGAGTTTGCACATTCTCCCCGTGTCTGCGTGGGTTTCAACCCCACAACCCGAAGATGTGCAGGTTAGATGGATTGGCCCCGCTAAATTGCCCCTTAATTGGAAAAAAAAATTGGTTACTATAAATTTATTTAAAACAAGAGAGCTTTGACAAAGTCATTGGACTCGAAACATTGGCTCTTTTCTCTCCCTACAGATGCTGCCAGACCTGCTGAGATTTTCCAGCATTTTCTCTTTGGTTAGTGGACAAGCAGGTAGCCTCAAGTAATATATCTCTCCAATTTTCATGCTCTCTTTATCTCAACTCCTGTTTCGGGAAAAATATCTGCCTTCTTGATTGTGGAATCCCAGTGTGATGCTTAAGGATCAGAAGCTCATAATGTCCAGCATCTTTGTTGTGAAATTAACTTATTCCCACAGTTAGTGAAGTGTGTAAACTCTCTACCATGTTCTGCCAGATACTTTTCATGTTGTTTCCTGTGCTAATCTCTTTTTTTCATAAATTCTACCCATCTGAAAATTGGTAGGCAATCCAGTTTACTCAAATTTTGTAGTTAGAATTGATGTTCAGCTTCTACCATAGGCACTCATATGTTACTGATTTCAATTACATGTTTAGATTTGACCTGGAGATTTAACCAAATTATTTTAACTAGTGTAGATCACTGGTGATACCATTGCCTAATAATGAAAGGATAGAAATGGCAGGATTCGTGAACCATGGATGATGAGGGAACTTGTAAGCTTAATCAAAAGGAAAAAGGAAGCATATGATAGGTATCGAAAACCTCACAAAGCCCTGGAGGAGTACAGTGAACTTAAACATGGAATTAGGCAGGCTAAAAGAGCCATGAAATGTCTTTAGCAATCATGGTCAAGGAGGACCCTAAGGCTTTTTATGCATATATTAGGAGCAAGAGGGTAGCGAGAGAAAGAGTAGGCCCTTGATGGAAGTTATATGTGGAATCACAGGAAGTGTGTGAAATCCTTAATGAGTACTTTGTATCATTATTCATCAGGGAGAAGGACATGATGGATGTTGAGGTTAGGGATAGGTGCGTGAACCCTCTTGTGAACTTCAATATATCAAAGGAGGAAGTGTTGAGTTTCCTAAATTGCATTAAGGTAGGCAGATCCCTAGGGCCAGATGATATTTATCCCAGGTTACTGCGGGAGGCAAGGGGAGAAATAGCTGGGGCCTTAACAGATATTTTCACATCCTCTTTGACCACAGGCAAGGCTCCAGAGGACTGGAGAATAGCCAATGTTATCCCCTTGTTTAAGGAAGGAAGCAGAGATAATCCAGAAAATTATAGGCTGGTGAGCCTGACATCAGTGGTGGGAAGCTTTTGGAAAAGATACTGAGGGACAGGATATATGCACATTTGGAGGAAAATTAACTGGTTAGTGACAGGCAGCATGGTTTTGTACAGGAAAGATCATTTCTCAACAAATTGAGATTTTTGAAGAGGTGACAAAGAAAATTGATGAGGAAAAGGAAAAGAATGTAGTTGATAGGGAGTTTAGTAAGGCATTTGACAAGGTCTCACATGGCAGACTGGTACAAAAACAAAAGTCTCATGGGATTCAGGGTGGGCTGGCTAGATGAATACAGAACTGACTTAGTTATAGAAGACAGAGAGTCGTGGTAGAAGGGTGTTTTTCCAAATGGAGGTCTGTAGCTAGTGGGGTTCCGCAGGGATCAGTGCTGAGACCTCTGTTGTTTGTAGTATGTATAAATGATCTGGAGGAAAATGCGGGTGGTCTGATTAGTAAGTGTGCAGATGACACGAAGATTGACGGAGTTGCTGATAGTGCCGAGGATTGTCGGGGGATACAACAGGATATAAATGAATTGGAGACGTAGGCACAGAAATGGCAGAAGGCGCTTGATCTGGAAAAATGCGAGGTGATGCATTTTGGAGGATCAGATCTAGGTATGAATTATACTGTAAATGACAGAACACTTAGGAACATTAACATCCAGAGGGATCTGAGCGTGCAGGTCCACAGTTCCTTAAAAGTGGCAACACAGGTGACCAAGGTGATTAAGAAGGTATGGCACGCTTGAATTCATCAGCCAGGACATTGAGTATAAGAATTGAGAAATCATATTGCAGCTATATAAAATCTTAGTTAGGCCGCATTTGTAGTTCTGGTTACCACATTATCAGAAGGATGTGGAAGCTTTGGAGAGAGTGCAAAGAAGGTTCACCAGGATATTGCCTGGTCTTGAGGGTGTTGGCTATGAGGAGAGGTTGAATAAACTAGAATTGTTTTCACTGGAAAGACGGAGGCTAAAGGGAAACCTGATAGAAGTCTACAAAATTATGCAAGGCATAGAGAGGGTGGATGGTCAGAGGCTTTTTCCAAGGGTGGAAGTTTCAATTACAAGGGGGCACAGGTTCAAGGGGAGAGGGGGAAAGTTATAAACAGAAATATGCGGAGTTGAACTTATTTTCTCTGGAGAAAAGAAGACCGAGTAAGATTGTGGTCCAGATCTTTAAAATGCTGAGACGAAGGTGATGTTGATGGTAAAAGATTATTGGACTTGATCTTTCAGTTTGAAATGAACAAGCCTCAAACAAGATGAGAGACTAGAAAGAGTGGGATTTAATATGATTGGGAATATATTTGAAGATTATAGATAGAAATAATAAACACTGTGTGGTATCTCTAAAAAGAAAGTAAACTTCAAATGATAGAAAGAAATTCTGCAAATATATGGGGCGCGATTTAATGAATAAAAACCAGAGTCTGTTCTTGGCGGGATTAGTGGGATCTTTCCTGGCGCTTGTAGCACTGGAAATGACCCCCCATCTCATGGCACTTTGTTGCATATAGCATAAAATTGGAAGTGGTTTCAAGTGATTTATAAGATTACCGTCTGCAGGAATTCTGAAGCATACTCAGCAGAGGAAGGAGAAATCACAGACAGTAGCTTCAGGAATTCTGCATGTAATTGCACATGTATAGCTCTCAGTTTCAGAAAGGTACTGTCATGTTAAGAAATGTTTTTGTCTTATCACATGGCTTCAGTGATGTCATTGTGTGAGTGGAGCTGGGCTGTGACTGTGTGTTTTACTTTTGCTTTGAGTTTGGACTGGTTTTGAACTGCACAGTTTGAAAGAAGTGTCTTCATTTTAAAAACTGTTTTCAGACTGCTTGATAACTTAAAAGAGATTTTAGGAATTCAAACCTACTGTTTGGAAAAGGGAACAGACTACCAGTAACCAGTCTTATACCAGTGAGAATGCCGTGCGATGGGCCACACCTTTGAAAAGGGGTTTCTGTTTTTACTTGGATTTTGTTATTGAATTGGAACAGTTAAGGAGGAATTCACTATAGGTTACACATAGATTAATGTCGCTGTGTAGGGTCCTTATGTTTGTAGTTGATAAAAATTCTTACTGTGTGTGTTTAAACAAATGTTGACTAAATTTGTAGAATAAAGCTTGTTTTTAGATTAAAAGCGCCTCTGATCTCTGTTGAATAATACCTGCAAGGCAGGCTCTTGCGCTCATCCTAGCCAAATTCAATAAATAAGTTATAGGTCAGGTGAACTCCATAACATACTTTGGAGTTTTCTAAACCCAGGCTCATAACAGTATTGACGGCGAACATGGACAATTTTGTTGTCATTATAATGGACAATTTCAGGCCATTAGTTTCTGTCTTGGAAATGATAAACATCTCTGACTTTAGCTACACTGATAATTCAGTATTGTTGGCCATTTATCTCATCTTGTGTCTTTACATTCAACCTAAGGACAAAGGCATTTTATTACATGCATATGAACAGATTGTTTTTTTTTTGCTGCAGGTGCACTTGAACAACTTGGAAACTGCATCTTCCTGCATTCGAATGGAAGATTTTACCAACATCAAAGAACTGGCAAAGGAAGCACATCAAAAAAATGTTTTGCTTTACAGGCTACTAATTAATTACACCCAGGTAAGGATTGTTTGGTTGTGTTTTACTTATTGTGTGAAAAAGTATACAGTGATCTATCTCAAATTAAGTGCAGTCAAAATGCATTTGTTTCTTTTCATGGATTGCAAAATTTAAATAAACCATTTTTCTCCGGTTTCCTCCCACAGTCCAAAGAAGGCAGATTAGGTGGATTGACCATGCTAAATTGCCCCTTAGTGTCTAGAGATGTGCAGGTTAGGCGCAGTTATGGGGTTGTGGGGATAGGGCGGGGGAGTGGGGCGAGATAGGATGATCTTTCAGAGGGACGGTGCAGACTCAATGGGCCGAACGGCCTCCTTCTACACTGTCGGGATTTTATGATTCTCTATGAGCATTGAGAACATTGTATCATGAGATTGTGCTGTCTTTGCATTGCATAGCTTAAAATTTTACTAATCCGTCATTACCTTTTGACCATATAAGTGATGACCCTGATATTGAATAAATGTCCGTTTTAAATCGTGTTTCAGTTTGTCATTCGGTAAGATACACAAGTTTGACATAATTATCACTTTGCCATTTTCATTTTTTGTGATTGTAAACCTGACATCACAATTTCATGACCCCAATCTGGAGCAAATGGAAGCAGGACTGGAAAAAACTGGCCACCGAGCAGAGCACTCTCAGCTATTTTGTTGAGGGTACGTTAGGTAACAGGCTCTGGAGCCTACCCACTCTCACTAAGGAGACAATCGTTCCAGGCCTAATGAGAGCCTATCTCTGCCAAGTCTGATAAGTTTGAGGTAGGCGGCCAGATTTTAGCAGCTGTCAGATTTTACACCAGCTGCATGCAGGCATAAAGCACGGACTGGAGGCAGGAAGTGTTTTAAAATTATTTTTGCCTCCTTTACAGTTCATTATGAAATGCTGTAGCAGAAGTGATATCTGTGTTTGTTAAGGTCAGCCATGCTTTGATGTAAAAAGTCAAATCGCCATAGTTCCAGTGACCATAGACTGCTTTTCCCTTTGAGCAGAAGAGTTCACTGGTGGTGATTTAACCTGAGGATCACCACACCTCAGGCGAGGAGTAAGGTTGAGAAGGTGGGGCTTTCAAGTACACAATAAACAAAGTGTTTGCCAGATTGCCACTTTTGCCATCTGGCAAACTATCAGGTGAAAGATCAACATTGTAAATATGGAAAAGTCTTCTGATGAGTTCAAAGATAATTCAGTTAATGGATATAACGGTAAAGTGCATCTCACACTAATTGCAGCGGTAGCCTAATGTGATCATTATGCAAACCTTATCATAAAAGTTTTATCATTTTACAAATGCTTGACTCTTTACACAGCTGGCTTAAAGGATCTGTTCATTTGCTTAGGTGGTTTTATGTGCTATTCAATGGCTTCCAGCTGGAAAATAAAACTTTCGAGTTATGTTCATAAGGTGGATAATGGATGGGTGGGGAGAGGCATTAAATTGACCAGTAGGTTTAAATTTCTAGAGATTGTGAGACCATCCCAATACACCTGATTCTATTGGAAGAACTGGTGAATGGAGGTGAGTCTTTTAACCTGTTGCTCTGGGATCATTCCATTCCTGTCTCAGTCCCCTTTGTGGGCTAATTAAGGCCAAATCCCATTTCCTGGCAGTCTAGCGATAGTGGCAGAATCGCAATGGCGAGATAAGTCCCACTTCCCTTTCTCACTTCCAAAATTAAAATTCAATCCTTTGTCTTATCATCATAAGATTACTGGGCAGTATTCTATATTTGATTAAAGTGGCCGTTGTTCCGAATCCAACACCTTTGGTGAATGCCGTGAGGCGCGGAGGCTGCCGGGAAGCCCCTGAGAGCACTTTCCCGGCATTCGCTGGCCACGTTGTGCTCTCACTCGAGCGCAACGCGACCAGAGAACCGTGCCCATTATATTTGGATATCGAACAGACCATGTTTAAATGGAGGATAATGTGCATTGCTGCAATATCTGGTTAGTTCCTGTACTTCATATTCCATTATTTTTCTACTCTGTACTTTCTTAGCTTTCGAGGACAAGTATATACATTCCTAATTAATTCTTTGATTTCTACACTCACTGGGCAGTTGGTGGCACAGTTCATTGATGCAATGTGAGGCTACATCACAAAATGTGCAATTCTTAAACTTTGGGTAGGTCTTGAGGAGACTGTACTAAAAGTTTGTTAGCATGGGAACATTTGAATATAGAATGGGAAGAGTGAATCACAGTTGATAAGAGTTGGTATTTTCATGTTGGAGTGAGTTCAGAAAAAATATACCAGTGTTTGCAAACTGATCAATTGTCAAAAAGAGGCGATATTTTGAATCCTGAAGCTGCTCAGCTATTCGGAGATATGAATGCTTGATTTATTTCTACTGGATTAGTGCTGATTTCATTATGCTTCCTTTAAGGTCTGGTTTGATTTGTTACATAGCTGATCACCTAAGAATGTTTCTTGTTTGGATTTGAATGTTCTTGTCTCTTCTTCCTGTTCAAAATCCGAGGCATCTGTCTTGAGTGAAGCCAACCTTAGCTTTACAAAAGTAAGATAAGTTTGTTGGTATTTTTCCTAACAGTAGGAAATCTTAATGAGTCAGCCACTCAAGCATGGCTCCTTTCCAAATACTTATTGACTGCCTGTAAGTCATTTATCTTTGTCAAACCATCTGTTTCACTAAATGAAGCAAATATAAAAAATTGACTGCTGTGGTTGAGGAGTCACTGTTCATTCAGGATAAGGGTCACTTACTGTGTAGCTATACAGTCACTGTTTATTCAGGGTAAGACTCACTGACTGTAACTACAGAGTCACTGTTCATTCAGGGTAAGGGTCACTCACATAATTACAGAATCACTGTTTATTTGGGGTGAGAGTCATTCACTGTATAGCTGCACATAAGTCACTTTTTAATTCAAGGTAAGTAAAACAGAAAGTAAAGTTGCCATAGTGCCAGATGACCATAGGCTGCTTTCCCCTTTGACGGGGAGAGCTGAGTGGTGGCGATTTAACCTGATGATCACCACACCTCACGCAAGGGGCAAGGTTGAGACGTCAGGGCCTTCATGAATAACCTCAGCTGGTACGGGAATTGAACCCGCGCTGTTGGTCTGGCTCTGCCTCACAAACCAGCTGTCCAGCCAACTGAGCTAAACCAGCCAAGAGTCACTCACTGTAATTACAGAGTGTTTATTCATGATGTGGAGATGCCGGCGTTGGACTGGGGTGAGCACAGTAAGAGGTCTTACAACACCAACAGGTTTGTTTCGAATCACTAGCTTTTGGAGCACTGTTCCTTCCTCAGGTGAATGAAGAGGTGGGTTCCAGAAACATTTATATAGACAAAGGCAAAGATGCAAGATGATACTTTGAATGCGAGTCTTTGCAGGTAATTAAGTCTTTACAGGTCTAGACGGAGCAAGTGGAAAGTGGGATAATCACAAGTTAAAGAGGTGTGAATTGTCTCAAGCCAGGACAGTTGGTAGGGATTTCACAAGCCCAGGCCAGATAGTGGGGGTGAATGTAATGCAACATGAATACAAGGTCCCGGTTGAAACCCATCGTACAAGGAACGCCCAGCTTCTGTCGCGATACGACAGAAACTCAGCACCCATGGACCAGTTGAACCAGGAACATTCCTCGTCACAATGGATGTCTCGGAACTCTACACCAGCATCCCCCATGATGACGGCATTGTGGCAACAGCCTCAGTACTCAACACCGACAACTGCCAATCCCCAGACGCAATTCTGCAACTCATCCGCTTCATTCTGCGTCACGCCATCACCTTCGACAACAAGCTCTTCATCCAGATACACAGAACAGCCATGGGGACTAAATTCACACTTCAATATGCCAACATCCCTTATGGACAAGCCCTCCGTATACACAGGATCGGCTCAGACGAGAAGGAGTGTAACAGACATCTACAGGCGCTGAAAGATTCTCTCGTATGAACGGAATATGGCGCTTGACTCATCGATCGACAGTTCCAACGCTCCGCAGCAAGAAAACGCACTGACCTCCTGCAAACAATAGGGGCTGGTTTAGCACACTAGGCTAAATTGCTGGCTTTTAAAGCAGACCAAGGCAGGCCAGCAGCACGGTTCAATTCCCGTACCAGCCTCCACAAACAGGCGCCGGAATGTGGCGACTAGGGGCTTTTCACAGTAACTTCATTGAAGCCTACTCGTGGCAATAAGCGATTTTCATTTCATTTTCATTTCAATTCTTCATGCATAAGTTTGAACAAGACCCCCTCACCGCACAGGACCTTCAGCCGACGTTATACACCAGATACATCGATGACATATTTTTCCTTTGGACCCAAGGCGAAGAATCACTGAAACGACTACACAATGACATCAATAAATTTAATCCCACATCAGAATCACCACGGACTTCTCTCCAAAATCAGTTGCATTCTTGGACACACTCATCTCCATCAAAGGACGGTCACCTTTTCACAGTAACTTCATTGAGGCCTACTTGTGACAATAAGCTACTATTATTATTACCTCGGCACTTCGCTTTACTGCAAGCCCATGGATAACCTCACGATGCTACGCTTCTCCAGCTTCCACCCTAAACACATTAAAGAAGCCATCCCCTATGGACAAGCCTTCTGTACATACAGGATCTGCTCAGACGAGGAGGAGCGTAACAGACATCTACAGACGCTGAAAGATGGCTCTCATACGAACTGAATATGGCGCTCGACTCATCGATCGACAGTTTCAATGCTCCGCAGCAAGAAAACGCACTGACCTCCTGCAAAGAATGCAACAAAATTACAAAATAAATACATTGCAGAAAGTAAGGAAAAAACGGCTCAACATACGTGAATATGGAGGCGAGAAAGAGAACATTATAACTGGCTAGATACAATAATTAGACATAGCTAAGGGCAGCACGGTGGCCTAGTGGTTAGCACAACCGCCTCACGGCGCTGAGGTCCCAGGTTCGATCCCGGCTCTGGGTCACTGTCCGTGTGGAGTTTTCACATTCTCCCCGTGTCTGCGTGGGTTTCGCCCCCACAACCCAAAAATGTGCAGAGTAGGTGGATTGGCCATGCTAAAATTGCCCCTTAATTAGAAAAAATAATTGGCTAATCTAAATTTAAAAAAAAAAAAATTAGACATAGCTAGATGCCTCTAAAAGCCCCACCAGAGACCGAGGAAGAAAGCGGATGAAGGCATGAAAAGATGGTAAAAGAATGCACACCTTTCCCCGAGCATCTGCTCACAATTACCACACGAGTTCAGGATTACTTTGCTGTGCCATGTTTGGGCGCGCACCAATATATATCTCCCACACCTCCCACACTACAGCCTCCTCTCCTCGGATACCAAACCCTTCTGCACCCATGCAGGAACCAATCACGGATTCTTTATACCCACCTTTACAAAAGAAGGAAAACAAAGAAAATGCATAAAAACTCCAGTTCTAAAACATGTATACCACACAAAGCAACTTAATTACAGTCCTAGACCCAAAACAGACATCATTCCATACATTTGTACATAGAGGACCGGCAGCAACATGTTCTGATTGTGATTAAGCCTTCAGGGCCTCCCAAGACAAACAGAGGAAAAAGAGCGAGAGCTACCAGGAGCAAACCACAGGATGACAAGTTCAGGATATGGTTCAATATTTCCCTACTGCACTAGCGCACGCCAATCACCCATTCTTGAGGAAGCGAACAAGCTCCTGATTCAATTAAGAAAGTGTCTCAACCACCCAAGGGGGTAACAGGATATTAACCATAATGGGTCTGGTTTAGCACAGTGGGCTAAACAGCTGGCTCTTAATGCAGAACAAGGCCAGCAGCACAAGTTCAATTCCCGTACCGGCCTCCCCGAACAGGTACCGGAATGTGGCGACTAGGGGCTTTTCACAGTAACTTCATTGAAGCCAACTTGTGACAATAACCGATTATTACTTTTCTTATTATTACACATGACTCAGCTCAACCCCAGGACCTTGCGCAGCAAAGAAGCAATACCCAGCCTCTCAGGCCATCCCTAATGGGCATTTTGAAGAAGGGACATCCCACGCTACAGGGAGCAACAGGATAATACAAGCTACAGCACCGTACCTGGACAAGCCCAGTACCACCTGAGACACAGGAATCAATGCCCGCAGGACCTCCAGTACACCCCAGCATCCACACCCCAGCTGGATGTGCAATTCTCCAACCGCTTCCAGTGCATTGCATCTCCCCCATTTATACTGGAAAAAAAGGATGATTATGGCAGCCTCAATCGGGAGATCCCATCCTAGAAGAGAAGAATCATCAAAACTTCCAACAATTGGGCACCCGGGAATTGGAGATCCAATTCCCTCCTCCTCGGTACAATCAGGGGAACCTTCCCTAAACCACCAAACCAAACCAGGATTAGTAACATCACACCAATCACCCAGATGGAGAAAGACCCCCCCTCAGGTAGATCCCCAAACTGATCTGAAGATATCCTCTATCACCCAGCACTGTCCACCATGGCAGGAAGGATACGAAGAACAATCTCTCTCTCTAGTGTGTGCCATCACTCATATCCTCCCAACTCAATAGCTTTGGGGGAAAAAAGACCCAAAGTAAACATTCCAGTCTCAAGGAAGAGTCAGAAGGAACTCTGTCCTCCCCAGGTTATATAATCTGCTGAGGCCATTGAAGGAGAAAGACACGGATCCTTAAATTCAAAATAATTAAAAAATACCTGAGATGGTTAGCTCTGACTGGAGGGTTACCTCCAATCTCAGTGAAGATTTAACTGACCCTAACATCCAAATCCACCACCACCAATCATCCATCACCTGATTCTCGTTCCACTCAGCTTAATTATAAAAGGGATAAGGGGTGTCAGAAAGGTACTCCCCTCCTAGAACCATAAAGATTATAACACATAATGACAAAAAGGAGTAAAATTGCACAGGCCACATTTCACATAATTAACTTATGATTTTTGCTGGAACAGGATAATTGACGACTCTCGCTCTCTCGTCCCAGCCGGGGGAGATGAATTGAGCAGCTCGGCCACTTCCAACTCCTCGCGATGTGTATCGAGGATAGAATATAAGGCCAGTGGTTAGGTCAGGTCCAACTGACCTTATGTTCGAAGCCGCCAAACTTGATGCACCCAGCCGCCAAATCAAGATTACTAAAGCATGGCAGCCAATCTTCAAACTCAATTGGGAACTTGCCTCCCACTTTTTGGCCAGGACTGGGCTAACAGACACACCTTGCCCGGCTCCTACCTCCTGAACTTTTCAGGATAAATGACTTGCCATACTTCCATGGGCAGGGGGAACTAGTGGGGGGTGACCAGAGGGTGACCTACATACATAGATACATAGAACATGCAGTGCAGAAGGAGGCCATTTGGCTTATTGAGCCTGCACCGACCCACTTAAGCCCTCACTTCCACCATATTCCCGTAACCCAATAACCTCTCCTAACCTTTTTGGACACTAAGGGCAATTTAGCATGCCCAATCCACCTAACCTGCACATCTATAGGGATAGATAGGGCTGGGGAATGGAACTGACTGGAGTGCTGTACCAAGAGCTGGCAAGGACGCGATGGACAGAATCACCTCTTTCTCTGCTATAAAGATCCTATGTTGTGGATTTTTGTGCAGGAAGTGGACTCGGGGGGAGAGCTCATTTGCAGATCCTGAACCAGGAGTTGGTCAGCATTGAGGCAATGATCAGATAGGGTGTACGTCTGCTGGCTGTTTAGTAGTGGCAGGGGCCAGTGCCAGAATAGAGGTGGGACACAGGGAAATGGGCCACTGTCTGGCCTGACTCAGCTGCCATTGCTGTGGCTACCATCTGTGAAAGATTTAAAAATAGGAAATAATCCAAATGTTTAAATTGACCTGTGCAGATGGGAGAGCTGGTATCCATTAGGGGCAATGTTAGCGTTATTAAAATTATTTTCCTGTGCAACAGATTTTCCTTCAAAACTTGCACTTTTTAAATCACTTAGAACATTTTCAAAGCTGCTGACTCTGTTCGTGACAGGCTGGAGTTGTTCAGCTTCACACAGCTCCCAATGGCTTCCCACCCCTGTGAAATTCTCAGGCCTTCAGAACACCAGCTCTTAATGAGCTCCTTCATACAAAAATGATGCAGGCGACTTCACTTTCTTGCCCTCCTCCCACCCTCAAGAAAGACAGCAGGGTGGGTAGGAACAGAGGGGATAGACCAACTCGCAGGGCGTCACTGCCGTTTGGTTTTAGTTGCTTGCTTTTGTGCTGACCTTTTTCGGCACACGAAAATCGAGGCCAATTGGCTCCTTGCTGCTGGCAGGGGTTGCACTCAGAGATGGTCAGCTTGGTTGTGAGTTTCTATTCATTAATTTTAATATACAAAAAAAGCAGGGATTGTACATGGCAAATTCTTATTTGACAGTACATTTGAGAGCAGCTTCTCAATGACTTGGAAGGTAACCTAGCACTTAGCATGAGTTTAACGGTGTCAGTTAATTTCTTGACAGATGAGTTCCTGCTGTTATCTATATCTTGATATGAGTTCATTCTCTTGGTTAAAGACCTCTTCTGCCTTTTCATTCAAGAAATGACGCTCGAGTGGGGAAAATCAATCAGCGTTCTAATTGTTTTATTTATTCAACTGGAGCTTTTGAAAAAGCAGATTCACACGTTACAGCATGTTTCCGAACAAATTGCTGAATTTCCGGTGTTTCCTTTATTTTCCAATTTGTCTGTAAGTTGATTATGAAAATTACATTTTGAAAAATATTTTTCAATGGAAATTGTTCCAAAATTGTTTGGGTAAAAAAAAAGGAGGAACAGTTGAAAATCAGACCCTCTAGTACTTGAATAAAAGGAGCATTGTTTTTCCTTGAAAAATGCTTTTGACTTGTGGTTTTGCTATATTGCCGAAGAGCTTCATAACCAGTGGGAAGCAGCAAAACAAACATGGAGTTCAGCTACTCAGTGCAGGATGTGATATGTCATCGTTAGCTGCTACTTTTCTGATATATGTGACAAGAGATTGGAAGGAAGTGGCTCGTGTGATGTCCCACATAGATGTGTGTGGGGCCTCAATTTATGAATGATTTAGATAGCACAATAGAGAGCTATATATTCACATTTACTGATGACACGAGGATTGTTGACATTGTAATTTTATGCTTCTATCTACACTACTTGCTAAGATCGTTTCGGTGATGGACAAAACTGTGGCAGATGGATTTCAACGCAGCTTAGTGTGAGGCCACCCATTGAATGAAGGGTAGATGTTGCAGTGATCTTTACATGGGTATGTACAGAAGGGGCTGATGGGAAATGGAAAGACCACTAGGGGACAGCACTGGCGGGTATAAAGGGGGAAGCAAGTAGCCCTCAAGGCTCTTTGGCTGATTAGACTGTGAGGAGAACAGAGGCAGAGATTTAGCTCAGGGCTGCTCGTGTGGTCAGGCCTAGTTGTAGTGTATAGAAAAGTTGTAACTTTCTACTAGTACAGTTCCTAAAGTAAGAGCTCACGCAGTTATTTAAGTTGTGTTACTCAGTAAACTTTATGTAAAATCTCTGGACGACTTCAAGACTTCTTCCGAAAGCCTTTGCTGTAACTGAATTGAGTAGCACATGTTACCTGCCATACAGGTAACAATACAGATGTGAATAGTTATTGAAACCTGAAAAACTAGGAACATTGGAGACCCAAGAGCTTTGGAAGTCCATGTACGATATTCGTCAAATGTCATAGTCAGGAGCAAAAACTAATCAGAAATGTTAATGGGTGTTAGCCTTTAGATCCAGAGGCTTAGAATACACGGAGATGGTGAGCCAAAATGTATGAGGGACTGCAGGCATCTCTCTCCATTAGAGAGAATTTGTTATGTAGCTTGATGGGCAGCATTCCTCAACAAGAATGGGGCGGGCAACGAGACAGGTTCCAACTCTACCTCAGCCAATTGAGCCAGCCGACCCCTATACGAATGCAAAGGAAAGGAGATTTTGCTATAACCAGGGGCGGAATTCCCGGGGCCGGCGTCAATCCCGCCCCCGCCGTGTCCCGAATTCACCGCCCCTCGAGATTCGGCGGGGGCGGGAATTGTGCTGCGTCGGTCGGCGGGCCCCCACGCGGTGATTCTCCGGCCTCCGATGGGCCGAAGTCCCGCCGCTGACAGGCCTTTCCCGCCGGCGTGGTTTAAACCACCTCTGGTACCAGCTGGATTGGCGGTGCGGGCGGGCTCCGGGGTCCTGGGGAGGGGGCGCGGGGCGATCTGACCCCAGGGGGTGCCCCCATGGTGGCCTGGCCCGCAATCGGGGCCCACCGATCGGCGGGCAGGCCTGTGCTGTGGGGGCACTCTTTTTCTTCCGCCCCACCATAGCCTTCACCCCCCTGTGCATGCGGCGGTATGACGCCAGCAGCCGCTGACGCACCGGCGCATGCACGGACTTACGCCAGCCGGCGAAGGCCTTTCGGCCCCGGCTGGCGGGGCGCCAAAGGCCGTTAGCGCCGGCCGGCGGAGCGGGAGCCACTCCGGCGCGTGCCTAGCCCCTAAAGGTGCGGAGAATTCTGCACCTTTGGGGAGGCCAGACACCGGAGTGGTTCACGCCAATCCGTCCCTGCCGGGTAGGGGAGAATCCTGGCCCTGAAGTTATTACCACCAAGAAATCTCCCCCTAAACCACAAAGGGTCGAGAAATTCTATGCGGTGCACAGGGACTCCCTTGTCTCTGACTCTTAGACAAATTTAGGTGGGTGCTATTCGGATCAAACTAATTTTTCATGTTAATCACTGGTATAACCCATGATTTCCGAGAAGGTTTCATTTACTTATCACTTAATAGCACTACACACGGGTCAGGCTTTTTAAGTAGAATTAGCAAACTTTACAATTGGAATTAATAGCAATTCTTTCAGGATATTAACTTAAATAAAGTTTATTTGCAAAATTAAAAGATTAAAACTATATATTTTTAAAAAAAGGATATAACAAATCTTTTTCTTTCAATATATTGGGCCAGTAGTAAGACCTTCAGGTCTTCTGAGTCAATCATGATTCTTTTCGTCTTGGGTCTTTCGATATATTTTCTGGGTTGTTTGGTTTTTCTTTCTTCTTTCTTCCTCCTGTTCTTTATTTCTTTATGACCTTGTTCTTTCCAGCCACTGGCACTTTATTCGCTTTACAAAGCCGTTCGCCCAGCCTCCGCATGCCGTTGGCTTTTTTCTTCTGCTCCGGTGATCGGCTGCCTTCCTCGCCGGTTGCCTTTGTTCAACTGACTGCTGTCAACAGCCCCAACAGTTCTTAACTGCCGTTATTTTTAAAATAACGGCTGCCACTAGTGCCAGCGCCTGCCTCCTAATGTGCTGCCAACTGCCGACTTTTTTAAAATAGCAACGGCTCCCGCGAGTCCCAGCACGCGAATAATAAAATTTTTTTTTCACAAACAACAAAAACCCCCACTGCGGTCGATTCTACACACACCCACAGATAAAAATAGTGGCCAACTATCTTTTCTTTCTCCCCTGCAGCATGGTCAAAGATTTGACATGATTTTTAATTGAATGGCAGGCAGATGAGCTTCAAGGCACTGACTGGTGACATCCCGTTCCTCTAAAGACACCTGCTCAAGTTGGTCATCCACTCCCTTCGCCCAACATTGGTTCCGCAAACAAAATTCCTAAGTCCTCCCAGGACAACACCCACGGCTCAAATGCCACATTTTTCCATTTTTTATTACAAACTACACAAAGCCCTGATTAGACCCTACTCAGAGTGCTTTGTACAGTTCTGGACACTTTCGGAAGGTTATATTGGTTTTCATACTGAATATTCACCAGAATGTTAACAGGGTTCCAGGTGTAAGATTAAGAAGCGATATTATAAAAACCAGGCTTTCTTGGAATATAAAAATGCTGATTTGATTCAGGCTTTTAGTATTTTGAATGGTATTTTGATATGGAGAAACCTTTTTGGCTGATGAGAGAGTCTGGGACAAAGGTGCATAATCTTAAAATACATTAGAGAAGCTAGGAAACACTTCTTCACACAAAACGTAGCAGAATGTGGAACTCCCTTCCACACAAAGCAGGGGCTGGATTCTCCGTTGCCCGACGCCAAAATCGGGAACGGCGATCGGGCAGAGAATAGCCCCCGACAGCGAAATTGCGGCAGGTGTCGGTTTGGCGCCGAATCATGACGGTCCGCCCCCTCCAAATCGGCGTCATTATGACGCGTGTAGTTGCAATCACGTTCGATCTAATTATTGGGCCCACCCGCGATGCCCTGCCTCCGATGTGCCGAGTTCCCGATGGCATGGTGCACGTGTGGTCTCAATAGTCGTGAACATGGCATGATGGCTGCGGAGGGAGAGAGTGGGCGTACGGACAGTGTCCAGTACCGCCATACTTTGCTGACAGTCATGTTGATGGCCAGGGAGCTTCTGCCAGGGCTGGGGGGGGGGGGGGGGGGGGGGGAGTAGTGGCTGGGAGGTGCGCTGTGAGGTCGGGGTGGATGGGGACACGGTCCCCACAATCGGCGGCATCTTTCCCCGTGTGATCGGCGTGTGTGTGGGGGGTGTAAATGTACGCATGGCTGCAGCTTGTCATCCCTGCGCGTGTCCAGCACGGACCCATCGATTCTCCTACTGATTTTCACGTGTTCCGTGTGTGTTCCGCTAGTGCTAGCCCCTTACCAGCGGAATTGGTGCAGGTGTGGCGCCGATTCTTCCGTCGTGGAACTCCACAGATCCTCCGTTGGCGTCAGCATTTAGACGCAGCAACAGAGAATCCAGCCTCAGATGTTTGTTTGGTTAATAATTTTGAATTATTTTTTATTTATTTATTCATGGGATATGGACGTCACTGGCTAGGCCAGCATTTATTGCCCATCCCTAATTGCCTTTGAGAAGATAATGGTGAGCTCCCTACTTGAACCACTGCAATCCATGCGGTGTAGCTACACTCAGTGCTGTTAGGAAGGGAGTTCCAGAACTTTGACACAGCAACAGTGAAGGAATGGTGATATACTTCCAAGCTAGGATGGTGTGTGACTTGGAGGGGAACTTTTTTTAAATTTAGAATACCCAATTATTTTTTCCCCCAATTAAGCGTCAGTTTTAGTGAGGCCAATTCACCTAACCTGCACATTTTTGGGTTGTGGTAGTGAAATGCGCGCAGGCACGGGAAGAATGTGTAAACTCCAGACGTACAGTGCCCCGGGGCCGGGATTGAACCTGGGTTCTCAGCGCCGTAGGCAGCAGTGCTGACCACTGCGCCACCGTGCCACCCTACTTGGAGGGGAACCTGCAGTTGATGGCGTTCCCACGCATCTGCTGCCTTTGTCTTTTTAGGTTATAGAGGTCACAGGTTTGGCAGCAGTTGTCGAAGGAGCCTTGGTGAGTTGCTGCAGTACATTTTGTAGCTGGTAGAAATTGCTGCCACTGTCTGTCAGTGGTGGTGGGAGTGAATGTTGAAGGTGGATCGGATGCACATCTGGCAGGCTGCGTGATTCTGGCTGGTGTTGAGCTTCTTGAGTGTTGTTGCAGCAAGTTGAAAGTATTCCGTTACACTCCTGAATTGTGCCCTGTAGATTGTGGACCACCTTTAAGGAGTGTCTGCAGAATTCCCAACTTCTGACCTGCTTCTGTAGCCACAGTATCTATATGGTGAGTGCAGTTCAATTTCTGTTCAATGGTACCCCCGCCCAGGATGTTGATCATGGGGAATTCGGTGATTGTAATGCCAGTGAATGTCAAGGGGAAATGGTTAGATTCTTTCTTGTGGGAGACAGTCATTATGGCATGAATGTTATTTCCACTTATCAGCCCAAGCCTGAATAGTTTTCTTGCAAATGTTCATGGACGGGCAGCACGGATGCACAGTGGTTAGCACTGCTGCTTACAACGCTGAGGATCCTGGTTTGATCCTGGCCCCATGTCACTGTCTGTGTGGAGTTTGCACATTCTCCCCGTGTCTGCGTGGGTTTCACCCCCCACAACTCAAAAATGTGCAGGTTAGGTGGATTGGCCACACTAAATTGCCCCTTAATTGGAAAAAAATAATTGGGTACTCTGAATTTACTTTTAAAAAAGCAAATAGACATGGACTACTTCAGTATCTCAGACATTACAAACGGTGCTGAACATTGTGCTATCATCAGAGAACATCCCCAACCCTGACCTTATGATGGAGAGACGATAATTGATGAAGCAGCTGGAGGTGGTTGGGCCGAGGACACTACCCTGATGAACTCCTGCAGTGATGCCCTGGGACTGAGATACTGACGTCCAACAACCACAACTATCTTCCGTTGGGATAGGTATGACTCCAATCAGTGGAGAGTTTTCCCCCTGTTTCCCATGACTTCAGTTTTGCTAGAGCTGCTTGATGTGAAATCAATCCGCGATCAATAGGTTTTTGCAAACTAAGGGTATTAAGGGTTATGGAGCTGGGAGGAAAGAGGTTGGTGAGGGAAGGCTATAATTTTGTGGGAGAGTGCCAGGTTGGTTGGTTTTAGAATGCAGACCAACCATGATCTTGTGGGGCTGGTTTAGCACAGTGGGCTAAATAGATGGCTTGTAATGCAGAACAAGGCAGCAGCGCGGATTCAATTCCCGTACCGGCCTCCCCGAAAAGGCGGCGGAATATGGCGACCTGGGGCATTTCACAGTATCTTCATTGAAGCCCACTTGTAACAATAAGTGATTATTATTATTCTTATTATTAAAAAGGAGAAATGGGCTAAATGTATTCTGAATTCTGACAAGTTTCTTTACAGTTTTCATTGTACTGAGCCTGGTACAGACACTTAAAGGCAATTTACCCTGAGCCACAGGAAGATGATGGTGGCACAGGGATTCTCCTAAACCCATGTGAGTCTACAGTGTGTCTTGATGTTCTCCCAACCAACCGTGTCAAAGAAATCCCTTTTTGAAAGGCACTTGAGGGACCTGACATTAGTTTGGGGGCTGCCCTCTCAGAACCACCCACCTGTAGTGATCTCTGTATGTAGTAATACATGATAAAGTAATGTTAAGCAAGTACAGGCAAATGGTCACTAGATGGCCACATAATCAAGACCTATAAAAAAGTTTCCCCACTCTATTTTCAGGGAGAGCGTGTTAGGAGTGTGGAGAGTACAGAAGGAAATAGCTAGAGCGAGGAAGTTAACAGATCTTAGTATATAGCATTATCTAATTTAATAGTTTAATCTATAGTTATTTGTTTGTTTACTAGTTCATTATTGAATAAAAGGAACTCACTAGTTTATTTAATATTACTCATTAAATTATTTGTCATCTCCTGGAAGACTACGTCTATATTTCAACAACTCGGCTAGACAAAAAGAGTAATATATATATTACAAAATAATAATATGACATACTACCAGGAGTGTAAGGATTATATAACATGGTACCAGGTCAGAAGAAGCTTTAAGAACGCTGGTAAGTAAATTCAAACAAAGATGATAAAGTTCCGATACCAACTATTTGATTGGTGAAGTCATTGCAGCGAAAGAATCATCGGTAACAAATTGATTTTGATGGACCAAGTGCAGGCTCACAGACATCTGAAGACAACCAGTAACTTTAATCTAAATTGGAAACTGTTTTGACAACAATTCCAGCTTTATCTTTTTTTAAATAAATTTAGTGTACCCAATTCATTTTTTCCAATTGAGGGGCAATTTAGCGTGGCCAATCCACCTAGCCTGCACATCTTTGGGTTGTGGGGGCGAAACCCACGCAAACACGGGGAGAATGTGCAAACTCCGCACCGTCAGTGACCCAGAGCAGGGATCGAACCTGGGACCTCGGCGGCGTGAGGCAACAGGGCTAACCCACTGTGCCACCGTGCTGCCCCATTCTAGCTTTAACTTGAAGCTAATGATTTAAACACTGCTTCTGAAGCTAGACAAATCGCTTAGCTTCTGTCCCCAGAAGGACAGCAAGCAATTGAAATCTACAACTCATTTATTTTTGCTGCAGACGAAGATAAAACTAAATTTGAACTGATAATCGCTAAATTCGATGATCACTGCAGAATGCAGACGAACAAAATATTAGAGGGATTTAGATTTCATAAGCGAATACAGAAGAATGGAGAATCTATTCCTACCTTCATAGCTGATTTTAAGCTACTCGCACACTCCTGCAATTTTTTAATGCTGCATGATTCTAAAATTCGTGACCAGATAGTATTTGAAATAAGAGATGAAAGCTTAAGGCAAGATCTCTTAAGGCAAAATGATTGAACACTAAAAATAGCAATGGAAAAGTGTTTATATCGCGAACATTGAAAGAATCAATATAATGAATACCTAGAGTATAAATTTGTGAAAATGGCACGAGGTAGAGGCAGTGTCGCACTCGATGAAGAAGCACATTTTGAATCGCATCCATCTTGAGCGAGAGCAGTATGCACAACATGTGAAAAGACGCAAACCGGTAAAATACCATTCTGCACTTGAGCGAGAAGCTGTGCATGCACGGTTGAAAAAAGAGTGCACTCTGGAGGAAGATTGGTTTGCGCATGCGCAATTGATGATTACGTATGACATAATTAGAGTCATGATGTCAGAAGACTCCAAACACGCCCACTTAAAGGGAAACTGCCCGAAAATTGTAAAAAACAGTTTTAAAGCTACAAAACTCAGAATTATGAACTCGAAAGGCAGAACAATGCCTGAACTTCAACAAACAATTGAAAATAACTTACACAGCACCATGGAAAAAGCAATTTGCAGCATAAAAAGTGAAAAGCACAATAACAAATCCAAAACTGAAGAAGATAATTTGTTTATTGAAGAATACTACTCAGGCATGGGCGAGTTATTTGATAATCATAGCATCAGCAACACGGTTGAAAAGCTCAATAATACTCTACTCATGGTAGGTGAATCCAATACCATGATGGAATTGCAGATCGTTGATACATTGGATGACAGAAACCTGTCAAATAGCCAAGAAGAAAATGTCACAGACAGTACTGACCGACTCATTGAGAGAGGGCTGATCGTCTCCACAGAGAGAACACTGTACGAGCCCACAGGGAGAGCGATGAAAGACTCCACAGAGAGAGCGATGGAAGCCTCCACAGAAAGCTCGTAGACAGACTCCAGGATGGAAGCAATGCACAACTCCAGAGTGACAACCATGCATGAAGAAGACTACGAAGGTCTATCCAAATTATTTGAGCAACTAGAAGAAGACTATGAAAGTCTACCCAGCTCATTTAATCAACAAAAAGAAGACTAATTAAGGTCTATCCACCCTATTTGCACAACAAGAAGACGATGAATGCCTAATCACTATGTGAAAATCGTGACAATGCAGTCACAATCAGCACACAAGATGTGTAACACCACAGTGAGACTGACAGATCTCAGCTCGACTGTACAAAAGAACATAGCTATCAAAGTAAGACTATAAGTGAGACCACATCCAGTGAGACCACATCAATTGAAACCTCATCTACTCTAAATAACCTGCAAGAAAATGAAATCCTGAAGACGTTGACTCCAGAAGAGGAACACCAAGGAATCAAAGAGGAATCAAATCAACCAGAAATGACTGATGCACCAAGATCAATGCAACATCAAATCATTCACACAAACCTCAAATCAAAAGGGGAAGCACGGTGGCGCAGTGGATTAGCCCTGTTGCCTCACGGCGCTGAGGTCCCAGGTTCGATCTCGGCTCTGGGTCACTGTCCGTGTGGAGTTTGCACATTCTCCCCGTGTTTGGGTGGGTTTCGCCCCCACAACCCAAAGATGTGCAGGGTAGGTGGATTGGCCATGTTAAATTGTCCCTTAATTGAAAAAAATGAATTGGATACTCTAAATCTATTTTAAACAAAAACCTCAAATCAAAAAGCTCAATGATCCATCAGATACCACAAAGGACACTGATAACAATAACTTTGGGAATGACTCAAATTATCCACAAGGAACAGTTATTGAGCACACGAACAATGACAGAAACCATGAAAAAACAACTTGCATAACATTGTACAACTCTGCGCATAAAGGACAATGTTACAGCACAGTCCAAAACAATGCCAGGAGTAGAAACATAACATGAACATTGTTCAGACACTTTTTCGATACGATGAAGCCCACGAAAACCAAATAGACTCAATCTATGAACTTTAAAATGATTCAAGTATTCACTGTACTATGCATAAAGCACTGCATTTGTTATGTACAATTTTCTTTTGTGTACACAATAATCTTTTTAAAAAAAAAGGGGATGTAGTGATTCTCTGTATGTAGTAATACATGATCAAGTAATGCTAAGCAAGTACAGGCAAATGATCACCAGATGGCCACACTACCAAGACCTATAAAAGATTTTACCTCTTTTTCCTCGGGGAGAGTGTGTTAGGAGTGTGGAGAGTACAGAAGGAAATAGCTAGAGAGGGGAACAGATCTTAGTATATAACATGTTCTTATTTAATAGTTAAATCTATAGTTATTTGTTTGTTTACTAGTTCAGTATTGAAGTAAAATAAACTCACTAGTTTATTTCATATTACTCATTAAATTATTTTGTCATCTCCTGGAAGACTACGTCTATATTTCAACAACGCTAGACAAAAAAAGTAATATATATAGTACAAAATAGTAATATAACACGAGCCACCCTTGCATCTGACCCCTCTCACCCTTGCTGGCAGCCTCCTCTTCTGTGACCCTCAGCCCGCAACCTTCACCTGTCCCCAAGGATCCAGCAATTATCTTTATTGAAGACCTCACTTCCTGGCAGCAGCCACAGCTCCCAATGGTGCTGCCTGTAATGTGAAGCTGACAGTCTCTGGCCAGCAGATCCCAGGGGTGGGACTTCTGCCCCACTGGGGACTTAATTATGTGGGTGTGACATGGCTGCATTTAAATAGCGGTGAGCACCCATCGGAGAGGTGACATGGGTTTCCCACCAGTTCTCCCACCCGTGGGCTGAACATCCATCACCTACAGTAAATCCGACCCCATGTGCGTTCTTGTATGGCTCAGGAGGCTCGATAAAATAAATGAAAAACAAGTATTCAAGCGTCTGAAAGGTTTATATATATCTGAGTTTATTCAAACCTTTTGGAGTCCGACATAGAGAACAGGAGTCGAGGTCAGCATTTTGACCCAGGTTTACTTTTTTGTACTCCTGACCTTGCGCCTTAGTATTAGCTTGGCATGGCAATTTGAGCTATAAGTTGGACAGACTGTAATGCAGTTTGCAAGTTTAAATCATTGACCTGATATGTAATCTCCAACATCTGCCTAAACTGTTTAATGTCATCTTGAAAATTGGTTGAGCAAATCCGTTTTTAGTTATGCTTTGTAACAGTACTTTATCTATATATTATCTGAATCTTGCAAAGTGTGGAATCATGGACTTGTAATATGATAGTTCCAAATTTAACAGTTCAGGTAACATTAGAACTAATGGTGCCTAAATCCCATCCTCCAATGTCAACCATAAATGGCATAATATTATCTAAATGTTATACTTATTTTAATAAAAATAATTTACTTTAGTTTCATAAAGTGGAAATATTAAAGCCTATCTTTTACTGATCTAAAAGAGTCACAAGTGGCTTGTAGTTTGATGTCCACTTTGAAGTGGAGGCTGCCTGTTCATATTTCACTTATGAGCTTTTATTGGTACTCCTCTGATAGTTTGGCTCATCAAGACATTGATTTGCATCTGCTTGATGTGTGCACAGAATTGGGAAAATTCCTATATAAAAGCAAAATACTGTAGATGCTTGAAATCTGAAATAAAATTAGAATATGCAGGATAATCTCAGCACATCTGAAAGCATCTGTGGAGAGAGAAATACAGTTAACGTTTCAAGTTCATATGACTCTTCTACAGAACTGGGAGAATTTCCAGCTCTGCGAATCTGACTTCTAAAATGTCTGACCAAACATCAGGGGCTGGATTCTCCGCACCCCGACGCTGAAATCGCGGCCGGCGTGGGGGCGAAGAATCCATTCTCCCGCACGGAATTGGGAACGGCGCCGGTTCCCCGATTCTGCGGCCCCAAAAAAGCGCGCTGGCTAGGATCTACCTGGGGCCATTGCTGGAGGCCCGCTCCGCCATTCTCCGTCCCCGACCGACCAAAGTCCCGACGGCGTGGATATAATGTGGTCCTGCCGGTCGGGATACTCGCGTGGTGACTGCGGACTCAATCCGCAGCCGCTCTGGTCATGGGCGGGCTGATTGGAGGGCAGGAGGGGCCTTGTAGGCAGCTGGGAAATGTTTTTGCAGACATAGAGGGTCGGGCATGCTGCCGATTAGGGGGTTTATTTTTAGGGCCAGCTCCACGGTCCGAGTCCGCCATGGAGCATGGCGCAGCCACTGGAGGCCACCACTATGCTTATGCGCGGCCTCTGA
The DNA here is from genome assembly GCF_902713615.1 of Scyliorhinus canicula. NCBI lineage: Eukaryota > Metazoa > Chordata > Chondrichthyes > Carcharhiniformes > Scyliorhinidae > Scyliorhinus > Scyliorhinus canicula. The sequence goes on from NC_052150.1 coordinate 104,668,122, forward strand.
CCCGGAAGTGCGGGGGCCCATATCTGCAGCAAAAGCTGCTCAATCTACGCCGGGACCCTGCTAGTCCCCTACAGAGCTAGGAATATGTGGCCCTTTCATGCCAGTTCTTCTGGTGTGAAACTCCACAGTTTTGACGCTGGGGTGGGGACAGAATCTCAATAACGAAAATCCAGCCCCAGAATTTTGTTCTGGGGTCACGGGTTATATTAGGAGTCAGGGTGAGTGACCCTGGAAGCATTGAGGAGGCATAGTAGAGCAGACGGGTCTGGTGTGGGTTGGGCAACTCCGGCAGTGGGCTCTCAGAAAGGTCCATCTCAGAGGTTGGTCTATAGTGAAGTTCCTGTGCCTTAGGAGAAGGCATCATTGACTTGTCAGGTGGGTAGGAACTCTGGAAATGTTGTCCAACTCGTAGCTGACCCTGGAATGGATGGTCCCAGGGAAAAAATGTAATTGTTGTTGCCTATTCACAACCTACTCTATTGAAGCACTGAAGTAGAGAGTATATTCTCAAGACCCAGCCACTACCTGGTTCAGATATTGTGAAATCATATAGTTATCTGTAAAGACTCGAAGAACGAATGAGGAACAATGTTATGGTTACTATCCTATCCATTTGTCCTCATGTCACCCCTCTATCAGGGTGTGTCAAACAGTTGAGCCATGACCAGGTCCCTCACATTTGCAGACTGTCAATGCATAATAGTATGACAAAGGAGAGTAAATTAGTTGGGCTGTCACTGCTTGTGTAGCACAGCATGCTACCTTGGAAGGACAGCTGCATTGTACATGGTGCCAGCCATTTGCGCAGAGCCATTTTCTCCACAACACTGTAAAAGTAATCTCACTGACTGATATTGTGAAAATAGTTAGTGCATGTTAGCACTCAAAAATGAATGAAAACATTGTAACCCGAATGGCTCGCTGCCCTTTCTGTCTTACACTATTATCAATTATAGAGGAGCTGCACGGAAAGTGATGGGTCCAGCTGCTCCAAATTTTTTTGATCTTGATGGAAGCGGTCCAGAAGCGGAGAGCAGTCCCAGATCCTGCTGGCCAACACAATGCACCTGCACCAACCAGGAAGCCCTGGATTCAAATTGCAGCTGTGATGAGCTCAGTGGGAGACCATCAGGGATCATGGATTCAGTGCAGGAAAAGTTTCAATGACCTGCTGCATTCCAGAAAGGTGAATAGCTTGGCTAATCCACACAGAGGTCCAAGGGAAAAGTCACATCTGCATGCTGCAGTTGAGGTGTGAGACCTGGCACATACATCTGCTTCAGCATTGAGACTTGTGTGTGTGTGTGTGTGTGTGTGTGTGTAAGCTGCTCATGTAGATGCGCCCAGGCACATATGAATGAGCACTGTGGATGCACACAGTGAAGAGAAATATTGCTAGCCCACACTCCATCAACTCCGATAACAGCCTTTTGTGGGTGGGCTCACAGGACTCTGGCCTTGGGTATCTGTCTGTGGAGTCTGCATGTTCTCCTCGGATGTGTGTGGGTTTCCTCCGGATGCTCTGGTTTCCTCCCATAGTCCAAAGATGTGCAGGTTAGGTGGATTGGCCATGATCAATGCGCGGGGTTATGGGGATAGGGCAGAGAGTGGGCCCAGGTAGAGTGCTCTTTTGAAGGAAGAGTACAGAACGAATGGATTGAATGGCCTCCTTCTAAAATGTAGGGATTCAATGGAGTGTAAAGGGATGGTCATACTATTGGCAGAGCGGTTACTGGAACGAATGACTGCTGCGTATCAGCGGCTACCCCTAGCCACCTCATCTCTAGGCCAACCCAGGGCTGTGCAAGTCACTGAAGAAGGTAAAAGTACCAAGACCTCCTCAGCATCCTCAGATTCCTCCAGCCCCTCTGCCAGAACCTTCACATACTCCACATCTGTCAGTAACCACAGCTGCCCATGCAGAGACCACAATTTGAAGGAGGTCCCCAATGAGTGCCTGCATGACAAGGTGGGTCTTTACACCCCTCATTGCCAGACAGAGTGAGAGGTGAGCAGCCTTCCTCCACCTCCTCTGAAGCAACACTGGGGGGCATTTTTTAGTTTTGTGTGTGTATGAGCGCATGGTACTGTATCACCTGGAGATCTTCTTGTATATATTTATATACACTTGTAGATGACTCGGTGCTTGTGCACTACAGAACTTCAAAAGAATGTTAACATTATGAAGAATGGTCTTTCCAATGATAATAAAGGCAGCATGTTGAGACCCATCTCAAGTCATCAGGAGCAATGTTGTTGCCTGAGTTGTGAGGCATTGGAGAGTGTCTCCCTTCTCTGGTCTACCCCATAGGAACCCAGTGTTCAAAGCCTCGAGCACTGAGATACTCCTGGCTCCTTTCATTCTCCATCCAAATTTGACTCTAACGGAGTGATAAGGAGATAAAGATCTACCCCGACTCTACAAAGACCAAACAATACTTAGAGTCTCTTTGTTCAAACCGGTTTATTCATACAGGTATATGCAAGGAAACCTATATCCATCCAAGATGGAGTACGAGTTCCCTGAAAACTACAAAACTACCAGTTTTATACTAATATACAGACAGTGATTGTTAAAACCCTAATGGAGGTCCTGGGATCAGGACTATACGGATTCCCATATCCTCCCTGAAATATGAAATTCCCCAGGAGGACAGGACTAATCAAAACCTTATAAAAACCCAGCCTGGGTGCAGGTTGGGGAAGGAGTCCCTTATGGGAGTGGAGGAGTTGTGGAATTGTATTGTAATAAACCTTGTTCGTAAATATATACTATTGTCTGTGCGTTCTGCTTACCACAGATTCAACAGTGATATTTTTAATTTTCACCAATCATTAAGTTACACAGTAGTGCTCTGCGATCTCAGCCCAATTATATCTACAAGACTAGATTGCTTTATTATATTCCAAGTAAGTACATGTGATTATATCATCTGATCACTGTTAATACTACATTGTCCCATCATTACCAAGGCATGTATACCTTGTAGCATGTGACGACCTATGGTTAGTCCCGCCAACTCCTCTGTCCTGCTTGCTGTTCAGATTTCTTTTAACCCCTTCAGGGAGGCTCAATGATCAAACTCCATCAACAGATTCTGGGCAGCAGCTATGTCTCATGCATGCGAGCTGGGTGCAAGGCATGCATCCTCATGGCAGCGCCACACGATGGTCCAGCTTCAGGAATTGCCGCTCGACAGGCCATGTATGCTCCAAGGAATATTGTTCGCCTGCTGCAGGACCTTTGCAGCAATTCCATTCCAGGTGGCAGTGGATGTATTTTGTGAGATATTAAAGGTTTCTGGAAGCTGGAATGTTGAACATGGCACCCCTCAGAAACTAGAACATTGGCCCAAATGAATGGTGCACAAGTTTTTCAAAGCGCTGTCGTTGCACAGTTGTGGGCTCATCCTGCGCAATATTCTTTATCTGAAATGAAAATCGCTTATTGTCACAAGTAGGCTTCAAATAAAGTTACTGTGAAAAGCCCCTAGTCGCCACATTCCGGTATCTGTTCGGGGAGGCTGGTACGGGAATTGAACTGTGCTGCTGGCCTGCCTTGGTCTGCTTTAAAAGCCAGCACTTTAGCACTGTGCTAAACCAGCCCCTAGTTATATCTGCATGTCTGCTGGCACATACGGTCCTATCATCATGCAGAGGGTGTAAAGTCATGTCACTTGCAGCATTGCGGGCATGGTTTGATTATGGACAAGGTGGTAGTCTGCACACCTCATTTATAGGCACTGGCATTTATGTGAGGAGGCCAGGTTGTGAAGGAATTTTAAACCATGTATGTTTGTAACATGTTGAGGTTCTTTGAAGTTGCTCACCAGCAACTGGCTGATGGCAACTGTGAAATAGGATGATCTTATGTGAATCAATTTTGCGCAAGGACTCATCTAGGGAGGCGGTGGCATAGTGGTATTGTCACTGGACTAGTAATCCAGAGATCCAGGATAATTATATGAGGACCCGGGTTTGAATCCCGCCACGGCGGTTATAAAATTTGAAATCAATAAAATATCTGGAATTAAAAGGTCTAATTGTCGATTGTTGTGAACCCATCTGGTTTCACTCATGACCTTTAGGGAAGAAAATCTGCTATCCTTACCTGGTCTGGCCTACATGTGACTCCAGACTCAGAACTATGTAGTTGACTCTTAACTGCCCCCTCAAGGACAATTATTAATTTATAAAGGGTTATGATTTTCGGGCGGGAAAGTGGAGCTGAGTCCACAAAAGATCAGCCATGATCTCATTGAATAGCAGAGCAGGTTCGAAGGGCCAGATGGCCTACTCCTGCTCCTACATAGAACATAGACAGTACAGCACAGAACAGGCCCTTCGGCCCTCAATGTTGTGCCGAGCCATGATCACCCTACTCAAACCCACGTATCCACCCTATACCCGTAACCCAACAACCCCCCCCTTAACCTTACTTTTATTAGGACACTACGGGCAATTTAGCATGGCCAATCCACCTAACCCACACATCTTTGGACAGTGGGAGGAAACCGGAGCACCCGGAGGAAACCCACGCACACAGGGGGAGGACGTACAGACTCCACACAGACAGCGACCCAGCTGGGAATCGAACCTGGGACCCTGGAGCTGTGAAGCATTTATGCTAACCACCATGCTACCCTGCTGCACTAGTTCTTATGTTCTCAAGTTCTTAATTAGGGATGGGCAAAAGACACCCACAAACGAATAAAAATCAATCGTCTTTTGCAGAGTCAGCTGTGGTTACATGGCCATGTCTCCTAGCTGCTCTACTATTGGTAGTCTCTGTTTGAGAATTGCAATCTTCCTCCTCGGCAGTTGAAGCTCTTCCCATGACATAGAATCATAGAATTTACAGTACAGAAGGAGGCCATTTGTACCATTGGGTCTGCACCAGCCCTTGGAAAGCGCACCCTACTTAAGCCCATGCCTCCGCCTTATCCCAGTAACCCCACCTAAACATTTTAAGATACTAAGGGACAATTTAGCATGGCCAATCCACCTAACCTGCAAATCTTTGGACTTTGGGAGGAAATCGGAGCACCCGGATGAAACCCATGCAGACAAGGGGAGAAAGTGTAAACTCCACACAGACAGCCACCCGAGGCCGGAATTGAAGCCGGGTCCCTGGAGCTGTGAGGCAACAGTGCTAACCACTGTGCCACCGTGCCACCCATTGTGCCACCTATATAACTATCATCAATCTCTAGGCCCCTCCACTGTGCAATGTCGTGCAGCATGCAGCACACCACTACTATTCTTTATAACCTTGCTGGGGCTCTGTGGCCCCATCTGACCATTCGTAGCATCTGAAGCACAGGTTTAAAATGTCAACGGCCTGCTCAATTGTATTCCTCATGCTTGCATGGTTGCTGTTGTAGTTGCACTCTGCTTCAACTTGAGGGATCCTAAAGAGGGTCAGCTATCCACAGATATGTGACCATGACTGACAATGCTGAGGGAGTTGGGAATCATAGGGATCTTGGCAGCTACCTGGGAATCTCACACATATGAAGGAACACCTTGTTGTCATTAAAATCCACCTGGACATTGAGTGAGTGGAAGGAATTTTGATTGACAAAATTGGCCGAATTATGAGTTGGAGACATTCTGGCAATGTGGGTGCAATCAATAACACCCTGCAGCTGAAGCATACTAATTGGGCAAAGGCAGTGGTGTCTGAGACACCACGTCAACGTGGAAATTAATATGATCCCTCACACAAGCAAACAGGGCATTAGCTATAGCCAGTGGCGGACTGGGTATAAAAATATTGGTTGCCAGGAGACAAAGGGAGGCCACCCACAACTACAATGCTATCATTTAATTTTCATAATGAATAAATAACATTTTCAAAAAATACATATGGAAAAAAGGGTACAATTAAAATTTTTGTGGAAAAAATGTGTATTTCTTAGTAATTACAGTGTACATGTACTGTACATATTACTGGCAGTAGATACCAAATGTAAATACAGAATGTTATAATTGAATTATTTTTAATTTTTTTTTAATTTTAAGTAATTGGTTGATATTTTTAAATAGTTTACTGCACAATTTACACATTAACAGATAGAGCATTGCATGCAGTCCACTATATTAAGAGCAATCGTTTGTGATCGCTAGATGATTGTGCGAATCTGCCAATAATTGCTTCTGCATCCAATTCATCTAACAATTCCTTTTCAATGGATAGCAACATGTATGATTCCAAATTCTCCTCAGACAGTGAATTTCTTAACCTTGTCTTTATGATCTTTAGCTTTGAAAATGTCCTCTCACATTGGACTTGAGTAGCTGATAGTGTGCAGATGACTTTATAAAGTTCATAAAGATTATCATATGCCTTGTCAAGAAGTCTGTTGGATGCCAGAATTTTTAGTACACACGATGGGCAAGTGCTGCAAATTTTACAATTGTTGCTACTGGAATCCATATTCTCACCATCATTAAGCAATAGCTTTAATACATCAAAGTTTGAAGCAAAAGAAAACAATTCTAATATTACTTGATCTTTGCTGATTTGTGGAAACAGCTTAATAATACCTTCCAATGCTTCATCTTCAAGGCCCTTCTCTGCAATAGTTTTAAACTTTGCTGGGTCCAAGCAGGACACATCTTTATACAACTGTTTGTGTTGTACAAAGCGTGATTCTAGTGACTGGACAATGCGATCCATTATTAGGTTAAACACATTTACTCGAAAATCAGCTAGAGAATCTGAGGAATTTCTTTCATCATCAATAAGCTCATCTGCCATTCTTTTCTTCTTCCTCTGCCTCTTAACTGGCAATGCTGTTTCCAACGCATCAGTTTTGAATGTTTGATTTTCATCCATATTCATCTGTGAAATCCTGTCATTACATTTATTTACAAATTCCAAAGCCTTGCTGTGAACATTATCAAATGTTCTTGTCTGTTCCTTCAACTTTGTTGTAGCTGAATCTACCAAACTCCATGCAGTAAACCACTTGTCTGTAGATAACTTGATAACGGGGTTGTAGTTTCAAATATATACAAGTAAGTAAATGCTGTCAATATGGTTTCAAACTTTAGAAGACTTTGAAGTAAAACATTTGCTTCATGTTTTGTTTTTGCATCAAACTTTTCTGAATCTTGTATCATTGATAAGCATGTCAATAGATTTACGAAAGTACTGGCAGCGGCATCATCAAAAAGTCCAAATATAGTTGTTGCTGCATTGGATTTTCCTGACCATCTGGTCTCACCAATTAGCTTTAATCGTTTCATTTTTTCTTGTCCTAGATGTTTTCCAACAACTTCTATCCATACAGCCATTCTCTTGTATGATGCTTTCACAAAAGTTGCTATATTCTGGAGCAAATTGAAAAAAGAAACTGCAGGCACACAACATTTTGTTATTTCAGTTATCACCAAATTCAAGACATGGGCATAGCACCATATATGAACATGTTGATCAGCCACATCAGCAATTTTACTTTGTAAACCATTATACTGGCCATGGTGGCTTGCAGCGCCATATGTGCTATCAGATAAATATTTTTGGGGGTCAATTTTAAGATGCTGTAATGTTTCAATCAATAGATCAAAAAGTCCCTGTCCTGTACCATCATTACTTGGCACAACTGAAAGTAGTCGCTCACAGATAATACCTTTAAGCACATACCGAATAATAATGCTAAACTGATTGATGGATGAATTATCTTGTGTTGAATCAACCTGAATAGAATAATATTTTGCTTGAGAAACTTCATGACTAATTCTTTCTTGTATCATATTCTTCATAAGTTGGTTAACATGTTTATAGTTGTTTTACTCAGGTATGTAACAAGTCCACCACGGTCTTTACTTTTAGCCTTTCCTTGTTGCTCTAATCGTTTGATTCTTTGTTTAGACTTGTTTTGCACTGCAGAAACATGAGCTGCCATAATGGGGTCATATTTTGCCATCAACTGCACTGTAGCTAAAAAATTGCCATGATTCAGAACCTCATTATCTAGAGTGTAGGCCGATTCATTTCTGTGACCTCGAAAAGGAAGTGCTTGCTTGCCTAACATCTTTATGATGTCTATAATCCTCATGACAATACTTCTCTGCTTCAATACTTCTTCTTTCATTTTAATTAGTGATTCTGCAAAAAATTTATCTAAGGTGCCATCATTAACCACACTGATATATTGCTGAGCATTTCTGACATGTGTTGTTGTCGATTCATGTAAAGTCAAGCTCTGGCTAATACGCCTGTGGTCACTAAAGCCACATACAAAGGGTGATGGATTACAAGTGTTGGGAAACTCAAAGGCTAAGCAGTATGAACAATATAAGCATCTATTTTCTTTGTTATATGTTAGCCATTTTCTTGGGACTGAGTCATTCATAATTTTCCTCTCATACAAACGAGCATCAAATGGCAATCATCAAGTGGCTGAAGTGGATGTTCAGCAAAAAACTGTTTTAGCTTTGCTCGTGATGGATATTGGAAGATTCCAGTAATTGATCTTTCATTTTCTTGCGTATGTTCATTTACAGGATGTGCTTCAGAAACCAAGTCAATTATGCTTGAAGGAATATCTGATTCCCTGTCACTAGTTGAAGCTATGTGTTCAGATGTTGCAACTACAGGCAGTACAGATACCGGAACAAGGAAGCCAGAAGAAATATTGGGCCTGGGTTGATTAGTAATGGATGCACTTGTATTTGTTTCTACATTCAAAGTAGCTCTTCTCTGTTCTTGTAACTCGCATGTCATTGCATCATCACCATGAGCATTGTTTCTTGCTTCTTGATTATTTGTTGCAGAACTGGATATTGACGTGGATTGTGCTTGTGGTATTATAAACTCTGTAATAGGCCTGCATTGCTTGGCTGATTCCTTCCTTTCTGCTTCTTTTTGTTCTTTACGTTTTAGTGACCCAGATTTATGCATTTTCTTTTCATGCTTGTAGGGGTAATATTCCTGAAATAAAAACGTAATTAAAAATAGCCCACATTGGGAAAAATGAATATTGATGATTGCAAGAATAACTTGAAGGAACGCCGGATAAACCCCTACTTGATAAAAAATATAAAATAACTTACTTACACTTCAATAGGCTATGTTCATTAGTCAATACTACTGTGGCCTATGCAGCTTCAGAAGAGGAGATAATCCACTGCCCAGTGTTCACACCAGCAAGCAACTGAGACAACTGTTGAAACTTAGAAGTTTGGTCCGACTATAGTAAGACATTAAGAATGGTCCCACGACCAAAGTTAGCATGTCCAGTTTGATACCAGTGTAGTGTTACAAGTTGCAACCCTTTGAGTTTACCGATCATGACTTATCACTTCAATATCTTTAACCTCATGATTCACGGTCAAAGGTACCGCTTCTCCTTTTCGGTGACCTCACGACCCTATGTACTGCTTGATATCCTTTCAAGTTGCCGACCATCTCAAATCACGAACTGTAACTTTATCTTTAAATTCACACACTCTTGCTGAAAACGTGGATTTCCAACTATGTCCGACCCGGGTGAACCAGCCCCCCCCCCGCACCCCTCCACTCCTTTTCACATCCGTTTAACACTGCTTCGTTCCTTCATACACTGAGTGATTATTTGTTTGTTTCTTTATTGCATTTTTATTTGGTATTGCTCTTTTTAAAAACAATTATATTTTATTAAGTTAGAATACAAATCTCAGGAAAGAAGTTGTAGATTTATTTATCTAATTAATTATAATTTGTAAGGGCCCTTCAGAGATTCACGGGCCTCTTATTGGCTCTCCGGGCCCCGGACCGATGTACCAGCTGAACCAAGACTACTGCTTGATATCCTTTGAAGTTGCCGACCATCTCAAATCACGAATTGTAACTTTATCTTTAAATTCACACACTCTTGCTGAAAACATGGAATTTCCTTAATTATGCCCGACCCTATTCCACATCCTCCCACTACCTCCCCTGCTTCGTTCCTTTTCATGCACTGCTTATTTGTGTCCTGTTCTCTTTTTTTTCTTATTCCTTTTTATTCCTAAAACAGTTGTCTGTGTTTGCTTCTTTATTGCATTTTTATTTGATATAGGGGGCCCACTTCATCAGGGGCCCACTTGCCATCGGGCAAGCTGACACCCTGGCCAGTCCGCCACTGGCTACAGCCTGAATGCACAGTGTGCTGCCGACTGGGCTGTACCAGACAGGTCTCCTCGAAAGAATCTGAAGTCTAAAAATTGAGTGATTACCATTGCAGCAACTGGCAGAATGTGGGGGCCAATAGACAGTGGCTCAAGTTGCTGCTGGATTATATGATGTATGTCTGTCACCACCTCACAGCTTAATCTCTGTCGTCTTCATCAATGGCTTTCCGTCTCATTGAAGTATGATGTCAGTACACTCTGCCCACTGGGCAGTAACTGTGTGTCCTGACTCTCGTCCTTCTTCTCCTTCCTGGTGCAATTAGTGCTGCCTCTTCCTCCTGATCTTCTGCCGTCTCGCTGCTCACACTGATTGTGCTCACACTGATTGGCTTCTATCGTGTTTATGTATGAGGGTGCTTTGCCCATCTTCTTTCTTTCTTTGCACATATCGCTATGCACCCTTCTCCAGCACAATGTTTTTCCCAGCACCTGGGTGCACAAGTTAGTCGGAACAAAAAAGCAGCCCTGCAAGTCCAGATCAACCCTCCAACACCCTTGGCTTAAAACATGACAATCTGAATTGAATTTTTGTGAATTCTGGGATAGTTAAGACAAGTTTAAGGCAAATACCACAGAGGTAGATGCACCCCTCCAAATGGGCAAGCTGGCTATCCACAGAAATGTTTGAAGTTCAGACCTGCTCCAACCAGTTCTACTCTGCACATCTCACATTTTGGACACCTGTGAGACCAATATCTGACTTGAGTGAAGGCAGCTGCTGACATGTATGGCTGGCCAGCTGCCACCGTGAAACAAGTGTGTGTAAAACGTGACCTGGATCAGTTCCCACTCCCGTGAAAATAATAGGTGCTGTGTTCGAGGGCCAGACTTCTATATTCCAGGTGCGTCTGCCATTTTTGCTGCAATAGAAAGGCAGTCTGTCATAGTGAAAATTCAGGGAACAAGTGATTGAGTCACACAACCCAGAAAAACCCGGGTGTGTGTTGATCGCAACTGAAAATGTAATGCAGGTACTACGAAACGGGAACTTTTGAAGTAAAGGGCAAAATCAGCCAAGATTCCTGTTCCAAGCTAGTAAGTGTGGCAACTGTTGTTCTCATGTTACGAATGTGATTGCAGTTCCTCATGGCATCGAGGACCCGGATTAGATCCCGACCCCGGGTCACTATCTGTGTGTGGAGTTTGCACATTCTCCCCGAGTCTGCGTTGGTCTCATCTCCACAAACAAAAGATGTGCAGGTTAGGCGGATTGGCCACGCTAAATTGTCCCTTAATTGGAAAAAAATAATTAGATACTCGAAATTCATTTTTTTAAAATGTGACTGCAGTTGTAAAATACTTAATTGACTGTAAGATTGTTTAAAGTTGTGTAAATGTGGGACTTTCTGTTTTTCTTTGCGGTTGAACAACCCCGCTACTGCTCTCTGGATGCAAGAATGCCAGAATTGGGCATATGTGTATTGCCCTTGAAGATGAATAACTGACTCAGTTGGATGAAAATCCTGGACCCCCCCCTAACTACACTGTGGGTATACCCCTACCAACATGGACTGCAATGGTTCAAGAAGACGGCTCGCCACCACCTTCTCAGGAACAATTAGGGACGGGACATAAATACTGACTTTGCCAGCTGTGCCCATTTCCCAGGAACACGTTAAAAAAAGTCTCATGCAGGGCAGCACAGTGGTGCAGTGGTTAGCATTGCCGCCTCACTGCGCCTAGGTCCCAGGTTCTATCCCGGCTCTGGGTCACTGTCCATGTGGAGTTTGCACATTCTCTCCCTGTTTGTGTGGGTTTCGCCCCCACAATCCAAAGATGTACAGGCTAGGTGGATTGGCCACGCTAAATTGCCCCTTAATTGGACAAAATGAATTGGGTACTCCAAATTTATTTTTTTTAAAGTCTCATGAAGAATGACTGTTTCGGTGAGGAATTTGGAAGGCAGTCAGGGACCAAGTCACAAGTTAACACTTTCAAAAGAGGTGTGATAAAGAAAAAAATGATTGGGGAAAAGGACAAAAAGAAGTCTGCTGGTAGAAAGAGGATGTTCTTTATTTTGACACACTGGCAAAGCCAACATTTGGTGCCCATCCCTAATTGCTTTTGAACTGAGTGGCTGGCTAGGTCATTTCAGAGGGAAGAGTCAGCCATATTGCTGTAGGGCAGGAGTTGAATATGGCCTTGCCAGGCAAGGATGGCAGATTTCCTTCTCTGTAGGGCATTCGTGAACCAGCTGGGGTTTTACAACAATGATAGTTGTGATGTACCATCAATTCGACTCAAGACACAATTAGGATCCGAACTGTGGCTTTAATCAGCTAGTTGTTAGCCCGGTGGTCGACTACAGAAAAAGGCCGACCGCCGGGAACTCGGGGTACTTATACCCCGCTTCGGAGGAGGGGCCTACTTGCATCTCGACCAGTTGGAGAGTACTCACATGACTAATCCCAACCAATCGGACGAGAGGCACATGACCAGCCAGAGCCAATGGGAAGCCAGTGCTCTGCACCAATGGCAGTGCTCATATCCATATCACCACAAGTCGTCATGGTTATCATCGCTGAGATTGGCTTTATATTCCCAATTTATGAATTGAATTCAAATTCCACCAGCTGCCGTGATGGGATTCAAAGCCATGTCCCCGGAGCATTAGCCTGGGCCTCTGCGTTACCAGTTCAGTGACACTACCACTGTCTCCCCTGTTGAAAAGATTATTTTCACAGAGGATTATTGGAACATGGAATATTTTAACATCCGTGGCTATGAAGGCAGAGGCTGTGACACTTTCAAAAAGAAATTTGATATTTATTTGAAAAGGAGTAATAAAAAGGCTATAGGGAAACAACAAAAAATTGGGACTAGAATAGATTGCTGCAGTTTAAGAAATAAAACTGGAGATGAAAGTCTCCTTCTTCCATGTAATTTCTGTGGTTCTGTGAAACTCATGTCTTTCAGTTGGTTTGACATACTGGGACAAAGGGAATATCTGAAGTGGAAGGTGAATAAAGAGTGTGGAGCAATGTCTGACTTGCATGGGTTGGAACATAAATGTTGCATACTGCATATCTGTTCTGATTATTGCAATTAAATTCCCCACCAAAAATCTCCCATCCAAACAATAATACTTGAGTTTGGTGTGTATCTACTCCACTGCCTTCATGGCAATGTTTACTAATGTATAAAATGCTCTGAATGTTTAAGCAGTTTGAGCATTACCATAATTAATCTCTATAGTGAAGGATCGGTAAATTTTCCAGACTTGGCATTGGTCCCATAGATTCTGTAAGCACGTCTTTTAATTTCCTCTGGTAGACTGTAAAATTATAATTACATGCTAAATATTACCATTGCATTCCTGAGAGATTAGTTCCTCAAGAAACAGATGTTTTTAATGGAAAGACCTGCAAACATTCACTTAGAATGTTAATGAATTATGGTTTAAGAAAAATAAAACCGATCTGTATTTTCGAAGTTTTGCAGGGGAAAAAAATGGTTCCATTCTGTCTGTGATAAAGGCATATAGTTTATGAGCTATAATGCAAACATGCTGGGAGAAAAGGTTTTCCGTTTCTTGTTTTGCTGAAAATTAGCGATACAGCACACCTAAATTTGAGGAAGTATTTGCGTAATCCTGTTTCCTGTGTCGTATACCACGGTTGTGCCCATTCGATCCCATAATTAAACTTATTGCAGCCTACCTTTAATGTATTTCCCATCCTCTGTTCCAACCTGTTGTAACTTTTTCCACCTCACATTTTCTATCCCGCTAATTATTTCCCCCTCCTAATGGAAGGCCATTTTAGAAAAGCTTAACTTAAAACTGAATTAAACGGTGGGTTGGAAATATATGTGTTCTTTTCCATTTCAAGCAATTTCTCAATGAAGCTTGTGCCTATTGCCTGTCAGTGCACTCTGCAATCTATAAGGAGAAGCAGAATCTAATTTACTGCAATTGGAGCCTTTGAAAAACAAATTGTTTCTCTGAACGTTGTGCTGGCAACAAGTCAATTTTGTCCAGTTCAAAAGAAACTTTCAATGAAAACATGTAATGCGGAGCAGGCTGGACGAAGATTGTTAATGGATCAGCAAGCAAATTGATAATGAAATAAAGAGGACAAATGATCTGTACAAATTCTGTAGGTAGAAGGGGAAAGGAGCTCACTGGGATTAATTTATTAAAATAGAGAAAAAACATGAGATGAAGAATAAGGTATAGCAAATAATGCTAAGCATATCAGAAAACAAATTTAGTACCTCAACAATAAGGGAGTGGTCAGAAGGGCAGCACGGTGGCGCAGTGAGTAGCACTGCTGCCTCACGGCGCCGAGGTCCCAGGTTCGATCCCGGCTCTGGGTCACTGTCCGTGTGGAGTTTGCACATTCTCCCCGTGTTTGCGTGGGTTTCGCCCCCACAACCCAAAAAGGTGCAAGCTAGGTGGATTGGCCACTCTAAATTGCCCCTTAATTGGAAAAATGATTGGGTACACTAAATTTATAAAAAAAAAGGGAGTGGTCAGAGAAGAGGTGAAACACATAAATGTAAAGAAGCTGCAGTAAGGAAAATAGATGAGATGCGTACTCTGGTGTTAAAGTAGCAAAGGAGACAGTTGAAAGACACTTCGCAATCTTAGTGAATACAATCAATGTGTTCCTCCAATACAGAGCTGCAACCAACAAAGCGGACAGGAATTTTAAGTATATAGCTAAAATAATGGAATCTCAGAGGAGGGAATGATCACACCATACAGTGCTCTTGTCAGTTTGCACCTTGAATACTGCATTTAGGTTTAGTCGCCAAGAAACTGAGGTAATGTAGAGAGGAACCATAAGACTGCTCCACAGTCTTATTGGGCTCTGAATAATGTAGTTCGACAAGGATTTAGAGCCTAGAATGAATGTGTCAGAGCGATTATCTAATAGAGCGATAAGGGATTGTTAAATTCAGAGAGTGCGATTTTCTATCGCCCCCCCCCACTCCCCAGCTGATGTGTTTTGCAGCGCGGAAGGCAGCCCGCCATTGGTCGGGTCATTTTAGGATATATATCAGGAAATCCTTCCTCACACTTTAGTGTGTTCAGTAAGCTTGCGTATGATTTAGAGTGTGTGACCTTTTTCCTGCACAATATCTTGTTAAACAATTGCAGAAATCATAACAGAAGAACCCTTAAACCAGAGGCCAATGTATCATTTGCTGACACTTGAATTGCCGTCACTTTATGTAAAGTGAATTGAAATGCGCTCTATCAAAAGAGGCGCAGGTTAGATTGTGCACTGGTTTATACATAAAATACAGAAGAAACAGCACAGAATCAATTTCCCATGCTCCTTAGTTATGAAAAATAATAAAAATGTAACTTCCTATTTTGCTAAACATGGGTTCACGTCTCAAACTCATTGGCAAAGCAAAACCATTCAGGCTTTAAAACAAAACAGGCTGCAATGATTCTTTGTTTCTGAGAGAGCGGAAGAAAAAGCTCTCGGAGCTGCCCCCTTTAAATGACTGAAATGGGAGCTCAGTTCGTTGAGCTGTCAGTCACATTTACTACGCTGAAGTGAACATATGCCTTCTGATTTGCGATCAAGAAGCCCCCGTGTGTCTGCATTAGCCAAGTTCTCTGCTGTGCAAATTGAATGAATAACACCTGGACTCTCAGGTGTTGCAAGGAATGATTGTCTCATAATCACATGGAATAGTTTAAATTGTGCAGAATGAGCCCACCTATGAATGCTAATTAATACTTCAAAATCTCCATTGCTAGTCTCAATGAATTTTCAAGCTGCTGGTTTACAGTTGAGAAAAAATGCTGAAGCGGTCATTAAAAAATGTTACAAGGGGAGGCGGGGGGGGGGGGGGGGGGCGCGGGTAGGGGGTGGGGGGGATTCTTGTTAAGTAGGGGGTTTGACTTTGTTTTGATATAATTCAAATGTAGGGGGGGTTAAAATGTTTGTACTCTGAAAAATTTCTTCAATAAAAAGTATTTAAAAAAAAAAAAAAAAAATGTTACAAGTTAATAAAGATCAGCTTAGACTACAGGCAAAATCCAATTTGCTACACTCTCCTACCATGAGATCCACTAATTCAATACAGAACCAAGCTTACACCTGCATCTCCCTCTACATTTCGAAATTCCACGCGGGGCTGATTTTTTTCAATTTCCTTCTTTTTCAGTCATTGGCCTCACTGGATGTGAATAGGCCGTTGTTAAAATGCACTTTTAGGTGTCCATGGATGAAGCCAGTGAAGGTCATGGCCAACATGTATTTTGATGTTACAGATCCTCAAGGCTTTGGGGAAACTAATTTAAAAACCTGTTTCCCTGGAGTAATTACAGTTGTCTCTAAATTGTTTACAATGCAGTTGCCCACCATTCTGGTACAGAATATTTCATATCCTCAATTTTATTTCTAGGTTATTGCTGCCACAATCAAATCTTAATTTAAAATCAATTATCCACCTGTTTGCATGATCACCTAGGATGGGGTGCAGAATTACTTCAATTTTAGTACATCACTTACAATTATAATACATGAAACCTATAATATAGAAAGAGACTATCTGGTCCAATTCAGCCCTCACCGGCCTCCTACCACCCCTCTTCATTTAATCCCGGCACATAGTAGACAATGGAGGTTCTGCTTGGTATTTTACAAATGACAAATTTAAGACATTTCAATCAGGAAAGTCTCCGATTTGACCCCCAATCTACGTTAGGTTACCCTGTCTGGGTGAGTATTGCAGTAAGATTATTACAGATATTCTCAACGTTGGGCCTGGGGAAGGTGTGAATCAGCCAAGGCTCCCACACAGTGAACCCACCTATCAAGTGTTCACATGATGTTCTTTGGTGAGAACTGTAATGTTATGAATTAATAGAATAGGTATGATAATGCATAATGTAGACCATGAAAAATTGAAATTGATATTGAAAATTGCTTATTGTCACGAGTAGGCTTCAATGAAGTTACTGTGAAAAGCCCCTAGTCGTCACATTCCGGAGCCTGTCCGGGGAGGCTGGTACGGGAATCGTGCTGCTGGCCTGCTTGGTCTGCTTTAAAAGCCAGCGATTTAGCTCAGTGAGCTAAACAAGCCCCAGATGTATCAGTGACATCAGCAGTCATGTCCTAGATCCTCAGGAGAGGCGATGAAACAGTCCATACTCATGAGAGACACACCTACTCTGTAATCTATTTTATATATCGGGCTGAATCTTCAGGTCTTTCCTGCCAGCAGGATATTCTGGTCCTGCCAAAGGCGATCCACTGCAGTGTATTTCCCAGCGGCACGATCAGTGAGCAAAGCAAATGGCCATTGACTTTGGTGGAGCCAGAAAATCTCACCGGCGACCAATGGTGAGCTGTATGTGCCACCGGAAAACCGGCGGCAGGGAAGCTGAGGGGTGGGGACGGGGATTCCGGCCATAGTGTTAGTAATCCAGTTTGATTCAAGTACCCTAACCCTACATTTCCTCTAGATTAGATAGACCACACATCCCAGAAGCTAGCAACCGCACCACAAATTCTCTCTCAATGTACCCGAACAAGCACCAGAATGTGGCAAGGAGGGGATTTTCACAGTAACTTCATTGCAGTGTTAATCTAAGCCTATTTGTGACAATAAAGATTATTTAAAAAAAGGATCCGATTCAGTTATGCCTGTTGCAATATTGCCAGGGCATGCAGGAGAGGCAGGGGTGTGGGGAGAAAAATAAATATATTTTAACTTGATGCAGATTGAGCTGTGTGATTGACAGTGTTTTAATTAAGATACTGACAGTGATGGTGCAATTAACGAATTCCAACCATCCCCTCCCACCCTCTCCTAAGCAGCGAAGGAGCCCATCATGCCTGGGCCAGCTCCTTAAAGAAGCTATTCTGTCAATCCCGTTCCCCTGCTCTTCCCCCAGAACTCTATAAAGCTTTTCCTGTTCCAGTTCTCCTTTTGAAAGCTACTTTAAATCTGCTTCCATCACTCTGTGGGTGGCATGGTAGTACAGTGGTTAGCACTGTTGGTTCACAGCACCAGGGTACCAGGTTCAATTCTCGGCTTGGGTCACTGTCTGTGTGGAGTCTACACATTCTCCCTGTGTCTGCGTGGGTTTCCTCCGGGTGCTCCGGTTTCCTCCCACAAGTCCCAAAAGACATGCTGTGGGTAATTTGGAAATTCTCAATTCTCCCTCTGTGCACCCAAACAGTGTGACCAAGAAATGTGACGACTAGGGGCTTTTCACAGTAACTTCACTGCAGTGTTAATGTATGCCTACTTGTGACAATAAAGATTATTATTACTATTAGTGCATTCTCGATTGCAAGAACTCGCAACCTGAAAAAAGTCTTCCCATCATTCCTGTTTTTTTGCCAATTATCTGAAAGCTGTGACCTCTGATTACCAACCATCCTGCCAATTCATACCGTTATCCCTCATTTATTCTATCAAATTCTTTCAAGATTTTGAACACCTTTATCAAATACCCTCTTACATTTCTCAGCATTAAAGGAAAACAACTTCAGCTTCTCTAGCCTCTCCACTTAACTGAAGTCCCACATCATCCGAACAGTTTCCCCTGCACTGTTGTGACACTGAGGATTAACTTACAGTGATCTTTGCCGCTGTGTAATGAATGCTGTTTTTTTCAAGTGTAATTTACTTTGGTTATGCCATAGGAAAGGATGCATTTTGCGAAGTGGTGTGCAAGTGGGGTCTGGTGTGTTCACATGGAGTAATTTAACACCAACAGGCCACAGTAAAAAGATTAATGTGTGACAAATACTTTGGAATTGCCTCAATAAAATGGGATTTGGAATTACCTCAATAAAATGGGATACACTAGATATGCAGGATTCTGCAGTAAGCCCTTGCTTTTTTTTAACGGATTACAGTGGTGCCTTATGCTGTAGTTTGCTAGCAATGGTTTTCCTGTCTGCGTAACTTATTCTGCAAGTCTGTGAAGCTGCTCAATAAATCTTTGACATAGGGCAGAAGTGCAAAACCCTAGAAAAACTGCAAGGTTTGTTTCTTTAATTCCCATCCCTATTTTTTGTTTCCCTCTATTTTCTCATCTGTCTTTCTGGTCTGTTATATTCCAGGATGATGTCATGTCTGCTTGTTTAGGCTGAAGTGTGTACAGACTCTATATCTTGCGCGATCATGGAACTGTCTTCCTTATCCCACATCCAGTCTGCCAATTTTGCCACACAATAATATTGTCTGCTGTGTCTGGTAACACTGCCAAAATGTTCAATTTATCTTTCCATTATCCTCAAAGAACTGGGCTTTGCTCATGGGGAATGTCAACTGTACAATTGGGCATGGTAGTCAGCAAACCTACATCATACCAGAAAGAATATGCCATGTCCTTTGGAAGTCATGCTGATGGCTTGGGAACATTAGGTTAGATGGATTGTCCATGATGAATTGCCCTTAGTGTCCAAAATTTCCCTTAGTGTTGGGTGGGGTTACTGGGTTATGGGGATAGGATGGTGGTGTTAACCTTGGGTAGGGTGCTCTTTCGAGGAACCGGTGCAGACTCGATGGGCCGAATGGCCTTCTTCTGCACTGTAAATTCTATGTATTAACTCTTGATGTCGCTGAGAAGGCCAAGGCACCACATCTGTCGGGGTCATTTAATGAAACACTGGAGAAGGGGGAGTTGCCGGAGACGATGACGCAGGCAGTAATCACACTAATCCCGAAAAAGGGGAAGGAGCCGATGGAATGTTGGTTATATAGGCCCATATCATTATTGAACACGGATGTGGAAGTATTGGCTAAGCTGTTGATGGGGAGGATGGAGGAGTGTGTCCCCGGGTTGGTGACATGGACAGGGTGGGGGGGGGGGGGGGGGGGGGTGAGGTTTACCCCCACATCTTTTCCTCTTTTGTGGCTTTCCTATCTTCCTTCCGGCTTCTCCTTCCCCCCCCCCCCCCCCCCCTACCCCCTGGGTTGTGCAGTCCTTTGGTTCCACAACTATCTTGTTTTTTTTTCCTTTGTCTTCCCTCTTTTTCTTCCTCTCTTTCCCGTATTCTTAACTTACTCCTCGTTGCTTACCTCGAACAGGTTTTGGAACAGGCTGACAAACTGCCCCCATGTATCTAGGAAGCCTTCCTCCGATCCTCGGATGGCGCACTTAATCTTCTCCAGCTGGAGAAATTCCGAGAGGTCAGCAAGCCAGTCTGCAGCTGTGGGTGTTGCTGCCGATCGCCAGTCGAGCAGGATTCTCCAGCGTGCGATTAGGGAGGCAAAAGCAAAGGCTTTGGCTCCCCTTCCCCATGTGTAGCTCTGGCTGCTCCATTACCCCTATTGGGCATTGCCACTATTGGGCATGGCTTCACCCTCACCCCCACAACCTTGGACATTGCCTTAGGACATTGTCCAAAACCCAGCAAATTTGTGACAGGCCCAGAACATGTGTATGTGGTTGGCTGGACCCCTCTGGCACCGCTCACATTTGTTCTCCACCTCCGGGAAGCACCTGTTCATTCGGGTTCTGGTCAGGTCTGCTCTGTGCACCACTTTGAGCTGCATTAGGCTTAGCCTTGTGCAGGAGGAGGTGGAGTTCGCCCTGCTCAGTGCTTCGCTCTAGAGTCCCCACCCTACCTCTGAACCCAGCTCGTCCTCCCATTTTTGTCTGGTCGCATCCAGTGGTGCCCGAGCTCTGTCCAGTAGCTGTCCGTATATTTTCCCACATAGTCCCCCCTTCTTGCTGCTTGTGCCTATCAGATCCTCTAGGAGTGTGGTTTTGGGGCCTCAGGTTATTATCATAGAATCATTGAATTTACAGTGCAGAAGGAGGCCACTCGGCCCATCGAGTCTGCACCGACTCTTGGAAACAGCACTCTACCCGAGGTCAACATCTCCACCCTATCCCCATAACCCAGTAACCCCACCCAACACTAAGGGCAATTTTGGACACTAAGGGCAATTTATCATGGCCAATCCACTTAACCTGCACATCTTTGGACTGTGGGAGGAAACCGGAGCACCCGGAGGAAACCCACGCACACACGGGGAGGATGTGCAGACTCAGCACAGACAGTGACCCAAGCCGGGAATCGAACCTGGGACTCTGGAGCTGTGAATCAATTGTGCTATTCACAATGCTACCATGCTGTCTCCTTGCGGAGGAAGTGTTTTATTTGTGGATGTCTCATTTCCTGTCCTTTTGTTAGTTTCCACTTCCTCGTCAGTTCGTCCAGTGTTGCCAGTCTGTGCCCTACTTAGAAGTCCCTGATCGTCAGTGTGCCCCTGTCCCGCCTCCATCTTTTAAATGTGGTGTCTAGCATGGCGGGGGGGAATTGGTGATTGCCGCAGATGGGGGCCATGGGGGACATCTTAGTTAGCCCGAGCTTGGCCCACGTCCTCAGCGTGGCCACTACCACATGGCTCGTTGTGTATCTTGTTGAGGGGGATGGGAGTGCTGCTGTACACAGGGCCTGGAGGGTCATTCCTTTACAGGAAGTCTCCTCTATCTGTACCCACTATGTGCCGGATTCATGTACCCATCCCCGAAGTGAGCCCCATCTCTGTAGGTCCTTTTTTACTTTCTCCACCAGGCTGGTCAGGTTCCACTTGTGGATCTGTGTCCAGTCTCTGGCTATCTGGATCCCCAGGTAACGGAATCTGTTCTGGGTCGTTTTAAACGGGAGCCCCTCCAGCTCTGCCCCCCCACCCATTTGGGTTCACTGGGAATGCCTCACTTTTGCCCAGGTTAAGTTTGTAGCCCAAAAAGGTTCTAAACTCTTTCAGTATTTGCAGTATTGTCTTCAGTCCCACCTGTGGCTTCAAGACATAGAGGAGCAGGTCATCTGCATAGAGTGAAACTCTGTGCTCTCTGTCTTCTCTTCGGATTCCCTTCCAGCTTTTCGCATCCTGCAAGGCTATCGTCAGCGGTTCGATCGCTAGCACGAACAAGAGTGGGGACAGGCGGCAGTCCTGTCTTGTTCCTATCTGTAGCTGGAAGTATTCAGAGGTGGTGGTGTTAGTTTGGATGCTTGCCTTGGGAGCGTTGTACAGGAGCCTCATCCAGGTGGTGAACCCCACTCCCAGCCCAAACCGTTCCAGTACCTCGAAGAAGTACTTCCATTTGACTCTGTCAAAGCAACTGCTTGATGTTCGCAGTGAGCTGCCTACCCTTGACAAAGCCCGTTTGGTCCTCTGCGACCATCTCCGGTACGCAGCCCTCCAGCCTTTTGGCCAGGAGCTTTGCGAGTATTTTTATGTCCACATTCAGCAGTGAAATGGGTCTGTGTGATCCTCATTCCGTTGGGTCTTTGTTTTTTTTGGGTATCAGTGATATTGTGGCCTGCGCTAGCGTGGGGGGCAAAGTTTCCCTTGCCAGCAAGTCCGCAAACATGCCCCTTAGGTGTGGGGCCAGGAATGGCGCAAATCTTTTATAGAAGTCTGCCGGGAAACCGTCGGGTCCTAGTGCCTTCCCCGCCTTGCATGGAGCTGATGCTCTCCGTGATTTCTCCCAGATCTATTGGTGCTTCCATCTCCCCCACTTCTGTCTTCCCCTCAACTGGTAGTTCCAATCCGTCGAGGAACTGTTTCATCCCCGTTGTGGGGCTCGGAGGTCTACAGTCCCTGGTTGAAGGTCTCCAATGCCCGATTGACCTCCTTTGAAATGAAATTAAATGAAAATCGCTTATTACCACAAGTAGGCTTCAAACGAAGTTACTGTGAAAAGCCCTAGGTTCTGTTACTAGTCTGCCTCTGCTATTCTTTACCTGCGCTATTTCCCCTGTGGCTGCCTGTTTTCTCAGCTGGTGAGTCAATAGGTGGCCAGCCTTGTCTCCGTGTTCGTAGAAGGTCCCCCGTGTCTGGCGGAGTTGGTACGCTGCTTTCCTGGATAGCAGGTTAAAGTTTATTTCCAGCTTTTTCCTCTCTGCCAGCAGCTCTATGGTCGGAGCCTTGGAGTACTTTCAGTCAACTTCCAGAGTGGAGTCCACTAGTTACTGCCTGGCCACCCTCTCTTCCCTATCTCTGCTTGCCTTGGAGGCTATGATCTTTCCTCTAATCACTGCGTTCAGTGCCTCCCAAAACGTGGAGGGTGTGACCTCCCCGTTTTGGTTGTTGCTAACGTAATCGCCTATGGCCCGCGATGTTTTCTGGCAGAAGGCCTTGTCGGCCAAGAGGTCCGTGTCCAGCCTCCATATGGGGCGCTGGGCACGGCCTGTCTCCAACCTCACATCCATTTCATGTGGAGCGTGGTTGGAGATAACGATCGTGGCGTATTCCACTTCCGTGATCTCTGGAAGCACCGATTTCCCCTCTGCAAAGAAGTTGATAGGGGTGTACACCTTGTTCACTTGCGAAAAGTATGAGAATTCCTTTTCCCCTCGGTGCAGAAACCTCCATGGGTCCACCGGCCCCCATCTGCTCCATAAATGCTCCTGGTTCCCTAGCCATGCCAGTCTTTTTCCCTGTTTGGGGCATGATCTGTCGGTCAGTTGGTCCAGCACGCAGTTAAAGTCGCCCCCTCATAATCAGTCAATGTGTGTCGACGATTTACGCTATGGTCTTTTTTTTAAATTTTAGATTACCCAATTATTTTTTCCAATTAAGAGGCAATTTAGCGTGGCCAATCCACCTACTCTGCACATTTTTGGGTTGTGGGGGCGAAACCCACGCAGATACGGGGAGAATGTGCAAACTCCACACGGACAGTGACCCAGAGCCGGGATCGAACCTGGAACCTCAGCGCCGTGAGGCGGTTGTGCTAACCACTAGGCCACCGTGCTGCCCCTGGTCTTCTTTATGAATTCTGTGTTGTCCCAGTTGGGAGCGTACACATTTACCAGCACCACCAGTGCCTCTTCCAGGAGACCGCTGACCATGACGTACCGTTCCCCTGGGTCCGTAACTGCCTTGGTTTCTGTAAATGTTGTCCTCTTGTTAATCAGTATGACTACTCCCCTAGCCCTCATCCCGTAACATGAATGGTACGTCTGTCCCACCCAGCCCTTCTTTACCAGCAGTCGGTCCTTCTCCCTCAGGTGCGTCTCTTGTAGGTACATCATGTCGGATTTTAGGCTTCTTAAGTGGACGAAGACTCTGGATCTTTTTACTGGGCCGTTGAGTCCCTACGTTCCAGGTAACAATCTTGGTGGGGGTATCTGACCCCCCCGGTCCTGCAGGATCACCTTTACGTATCTGGTGGACACTCCCCTGCACTCCAGGGTTTCCCTTTGTTCGGGGGCAGTCCAAAAATGGCCGCGGTCGCCACTCTCACCTTTTGGTCGGGGCCCAGCGCTCCGAGGTTTCCCTTTGTCCAGGGGGAACCCAACATGGCCACCAACTATGTGTACGCCACGTGGATGCATCCCTGCCCACCGGGCTCTGCCTTCACTCTGAGGCCCTCCCAAGTGGCTACTTGCAGCGCCCTCCTGGTTCCTCGCCCTGCTCCATACCTGCTGAGGCCTGCGTCCATTCCGTTTCTCATCCGCAACCTTCCCTTTGCTTCTTTTCTGTCCTGCCAGGTGCGCCCCAATGTCTTGGTGCACCCTTATTCTGTGCCACTCCCACGAGCATGATTTTGTCTGGCTGGCCCACTTTAATATTTTTTCTCGGTCCCGGAACCGGTGCAACTTCGCAATAATTGCCCTGGGCTGCTCTTGGGGCTTTGGGCCTGGGCTGAAGCGACCTGTGCGCCCTGTCAATTTCTGGGGGTTTAAAAAGTCCTCCCTCCCCACTAGCTTGTCCAGGATTTGGGCAATGTAGCCTGTTTAGTCTCTACCCTGTATCCCCTCTGGCAGACCCACAAATGTGAAGTTCTGCCATCTGTACCTGTTTTCCTGGTCCTCCACTTTCCCTCTTCGGCTCCCCTAGGCCGTCACCAACCGTCTCACTTCGGTTTCCAGAGCTACAGTCCTGTCACTCTGGTCCGAAACAGCTTTCTCCAACTCCAGGATTGGTTTTTTTTCTGTGCCTCCACCTTCCTTCCCAGGCCTTCTATGGTGCGCTGCAATGTGTTTGTCACCTCCGACATCACCTCCTTCATCATCATGTGGGGCTCCATGCTGATCGCCTCCTTCATGGCATTCAACTCCTTCTTCAGCATGCTTCTCCATTCGTCCCCCTGCGCGGCGGGGGGGGGGGGGGGGGGGGGTGGTCGTGTCGCTGCGTCCTGCTCCTGCTCCACTGTTCGGTTCGCCGGCTTTTCCCCCCTCGCCTGAACCTCCACCTCACCTCGTGTGGGCGCCTGTCTGCACGCCTACTGTTCCTGCCCCTTTCCTTCGCTGCTGCTCCCAATATCTCGCTATCCCCTCAGTTTGTTATTGCCAGGTATGTTTCTCTCTTGCATCTTTCGTCTTTGGGTGGATTTTGGTGGGCTTTTTAAGCTGAAATTACTGATTGAATTGCCTCTGTTGGATTCATTTGGGAGGAGAGCCATCTGATGTGCGTCTGCTCAGCACATCGCCGCCACCGGAAGTCCCAGTAGTTAGGACTTTTAATGCAGTATTGTGCTGCACAATATGGACCAGGATGAATCAATTAAATCAGCAACTCAGCATGCAACAAACCACTTACTAAACTGGCCAGGAATAGGACAATGAATATATTTAATTCTAAGTTGCGTGCTTCAAAATGCAAGGTATGTATGACACCATTGTATTATTCCACTCCACAACAAAAACTAGACTGGGTTTTGTGCATTCAAAGTCAACAAACGAAGGCTTTGGACCATAGAATCAAACAACATTGCATAGTTATGTGAACTGAAAGAACATTCTCTGAAATTTGCAGGATTCTTTGGTGCTTGAAACAACTGTAATTAATGGCCTGGATATTGTGATTAGTGTTGGTGGAATGGTGCTCAATGTTCACCTCCATGACCGCCACCCACAAGGTATTTGCCGGTTTCTCAGGAGAGACTTTGCCAATCCAAGTTCTACAGCATGGTGCCCTCCACAGGGGATTTGTGAGGTCTGTGAACAGTACCAGAAACAGTGAGGGTTTTCAACCAATCAAACTGAAGAATCTTCACCGAAACTCACAATATTTAATCAAGAAAATATAAATCAGCAAATATAGATAGGTTTAAGTAATGTACAGGATGTTAAATAAAGGTTGGGAAGGACAGATGGGATTAAGAGAGAGATAAAAGAGCTTGGGGCCCATGCAAGGTTATCAATGGTATAGCGATTAAAATTAGTGAGGCGCAAGAGATCAGAATTGGAAGAACAAAGAACAAAGAACAAAGAAAATTACAGCACAGGAACAGGCCCTTCGGCAGTCGCAGCCTGCACCGATCCAGATCCTTTATCTAAACCTGTCTCCTATTTTCCAAGGTCTACTTCCCTCTGTTGCTGCCCGTTCATATACCTGTCTAGATGCCTCTTAAATGATGCTATCGTGCCCGCCTCTACCACCTCCGCTGGTAAAGCGTTCCAGGCACCCACCACCCTCTGCGTAAAAAACTTTCCACGTACATCTCCCTTAAACTTTCCCCCTCTCACCTTGAAATCGTGACCCATTGTAACTGACACCCCCACTCTTGGAAAAAGCTTGTTGCTATCCACCCTGTCCATACCTCTCATAATTTTGTATACCTCAATCAGGTCCCCCCTCAACCTCCGTCTTTCCAACGAAAACAATCCTAATCTACTCAACCTTTCTTCATAGCTAGCACCCTCCATACCAGGCAACATCCTGGTGAACCTCCTCTGCACCTTCTCCAAAGCATCCACATCCTTCTGGTAATGTGGCGACCAGAACTGCACGCAGTATTCCAAATGTGGCCTAACCAAAGTCCTATACAACTGTAACATGACCTGCCTACTCTTGTACTCAATACCCCGTCCGATGAAGGCAAGCATGCTGTATGCCTTCTTGACCACTCTATCACCCTGCGTTGCCACCTTCAGGGTACAATGAACCTGAACTCCCAGATCTCTCTGTACATCAATTTTCCCCAGGACCCTTCCATTGACCATATAGTCAGCTCTTGAATTTGATCTTCCAAAATGCATCACCTCGCATTTGCCTGGATTGAACTCCATCTGCCATTTCTCTGCACAACTCTCCAATCTATCTATATTTTGTTGTAGTCTCTGACAGTCCTCCTCGCTATCTGCAACTCCACCAATCTTAGTATCATCTGCAAACTTGCTAATCAGACCACCTATACCTTCCTCCAGGTCATTTATGTAGATCACAAACAACAGTGGTCCGAGCACGGATCCCTGTGGAACACCACTAGTCACCCTTCTCCATTTTGAGACACTCCCTTCCACCACTACTCTCTGTCTCCTGTTGCCCAGCCAGTTCTTTATCCATCTAGCTAGTACACCCTGAACCCCAGACGACTTCACTTTTGCCATCAACCTGCCATGGGAAACCTTATCAAACGCCTTACTAAAGTCCATGTATATGACATCTACAGCCCTTCCCTCATCAATTAACTTTGTCACTTCCTCAAAGAATTATATTAGATTTGTAAGACATGACCTTCCTTGCACAAAACCATGCTGCCTATCACTGATAAGTCTATTTTCTTCCAGATGTGAATAGATCCTATCCCTCAGTATCTTCTCCAACAGTTTGCCTACCACTGACGTCAAGCTCACAGGTCTGTAATTCCCTGGATTTTCCCTGCTACCCTTCTTAAACAAAGGGACAACATTAGCAATTCTCCAGTCCTCCGGGACCTTACCCGTGCTCAAGGATGCTGCAAAGATATCTGTTAAGGCCCCAGCTATTTCGACCCTCGCTTCCCACAAAACCTGGGATAGATCCCATCCGGTCCTGGGGACTTGTCCACCTTAATGTCTCTCAGAATTGGAAGAAGCGAGATATCTTGCAGGGTTGTGGGACTGGAGCAGATTACAGAAATCGGAGGCAATGCAAGGGATGGTTTGAAAAGCAGGGTTCAAATTTAACAATTAAAATGTTACTTGACCAGGAGGCAATGAGGATCAGAAAGTACAAGGCTGATGGGTGAACAAAGAAGCATTTAAATGTTTAAATGGAAGATATATTCTAAAGAAAAAATACATTTTTGTCCTTATTAACAGGTCTCAGCTCCCTTCTGTACTTGCCTTTTGGCAATTTTCTAAAGCTTATTAATGCATTCTGCTAATACAGGCATTGCTGGTATGAGCAGCATTTAATATCCACCCATATTTACTCTTGAGAAGGTGGTGGTGGGCCTTTTTCTTGAACCTCTGCAATCCATGGGGCTGTTTAGCTCACAGGGCTAATCGCTGGCTTTGAAAGCAGACCAAAGCAATCCAGCAGCACGGTTCGATTCCCGTAACAGCTTCCCCGAACAGGCGCCGGAATGTGGCGACTAGGGGCTTTTCACAGCAACTTCATTTGAAGCCTGCTCGTGACAATAAGCGAATTTCATTTCATGTAAAGGTTGTTCCACTGTGCAGGAAGGTAGGACATTTCAGAATTTTGATTCAATGACCTGGAGGGGTGGAAATATATTTCCAAATCATGAGAGAGTGAGTAAGAAGAATCTAGGAAGCGATGGTATTTTCATGCACCTAGTGCCCTTATCCTTATCAGGACCAATAAACACACTGGCAGGCAAAAATGTTACAGTAATCTATAAACAGGACATTCAGCCAGCCTCATCATTCAGTTGGAAACTTGATTGATTTATAAGTCAACCAAATTGATTTATTTTTGTGCCGTATTCTTCCATGCACTTACCTAACCAAAGCCTATCAATTCTGGTATTGAAAGCTTCAATTGACACTGTTGGGAGAGAGCGTTATGGATTTCTCCGACCCATTGTGTAAAAAACTGCTTCCTCGTTTAACTCGTGAACAGCTTGGCTCAGATTATAAATCTTTGTCGCCTTGCTCTGCAATCCTCTGCATCACTCAAGAGAATACAATCACGTTTACGCAACCTACCCTCATCAATTATAATTCTAAAAAACCTGTATTCCACCCCTTCCAAGGTCATGAGTGTCATTATCTAATCTCTACTTCTTCATTTATCCTGCAATCTCTATACACTCTTTTCTATCTTGTGGGCATGCAGCTTGGTATGCTTTTGCCCAGCAACTGGATTTCACCTAGACAGAAAACTCTTGACACAAACAGTGCTCAGCCAAAAGAGTTTGCAAACTCTTCATAGGAAGTCAAGAATAGAAGGCATTGAACTGTCCTTGCCATCTACTGGCCTAATTTGATAAAAGATCCCTTTCTTTGAATTTGGTTGTCTGATTCCTTGTTGTTTGCTCTGCTGTGAACTCGAGCATGTTGTTTTCAAAATTGTGTATTATTTTGCTGATGCTATTTGTGTTAGAGAAGTTGACTTTCTTATGTTGCAGCTGCAGAGGTTTCAAGCCAAGTACGGACTTTATGACCTGCTTGGTTTCTGAGTATCTTGGGAGTTGTATACTGCATATTTGCAGCACTCTGCCCCTTTGGTGAGCAAAGACATTTACCAGAACAGGAAAAAGATGTCACTCCATTCCATATACATCTGCGGTTGCCATTGATACTCATGGATTTCATGGAAAGGTTTTCTCTCAGTGCTGTTACGTAGGATGTTCCCGGCCCCTGAACAACAAATCTTGGCTTCCTATTGTTTGGGTCAGAATTGCTTTTGTGTCAAGACTTTCTCCCAGGTCATCCCTTTGCATTCAAATTGTCCATCCCCTCAATGGCAGGTGTTATGAGTGGGAGAGATTCCTGGTCAGCCATTTGATGGAAAGAAATTGGAACCACTACCACCAAAGTAGCTGCAGGTAACATCATGTAAGGAGAAGTGTATGTTGCCACTGTAACTTGGGACTCCTTGTAGGGCTGGTTGGCTCAGTTGGCTGGACGTCTGGCATGGATCAGACCAATGCCAACAGCGCAGGATCCGATCTCCATACTGGCTGGGGTGGATTCAGGATCGTGGTGGAGGTCATGGTGCTGTGAGTCAGATCTGCCTTTGGACAGAGAACTCAGGGAGGTGAGTGTGGACCTGTGATATCTTGCCAGTTTTCTTTTCCCAAATTTTCCCTCCCCTTTTTCTCAAAGTGTTCTCCCAATTCTCCTTCTGAAAATGACTGTGGAAGAGCCTCTTGAACACCTCACCTTTCCAACTTTGTCCGTGGCCACACATTCTCCCCTTGCCAGTTTGCTCTCCTCCACAGTGTAAAATGCCCTTACCCGAGTCAAGATGCATTCTTGCTGAATCTTCGAATTGAAACAACTCTGAAGCTTACAGGGCAAATTGCACATTTCTCCACCCTACTTGTTTTGTATTTTTGTGGGGAAACTACCATTTCCCCACAACAGCAAATGATGGCAGAGATAACCTGAAGGATGAGTGACATCTGTGAATCAAATGGGAAGCTTTTTGGCTCTCTCAGCATTCTCTACAGGGCTCAGTAAATACCCTGTTTCACGGTGGCACAGTGGTTAGCTCTGCTGCCTTACAGCGCTGAGGTCCCAGGTTCGATCCCGGCTCTGGGTCACTGTCCGTGTGGAGTTTGCACATTCTCCCCGTGTTTGCGTCGGTTTCGCCCCGACATCCCAAAAGACGTGCAGGCTAGGTGGATTGGCCACGCTAAATTGCCCCTTAATTGGAAAAAATTAATTGGGCACTCTATTTATTAAAGAAAATACCCTGTTTCTGACTCCTCATTAGCAGAATGTTGAATCTTTCGCTCACTGCACTTACCACACTCTGCATTATCGAGGGCTAATTTCAACAACTCCCTTTCCATCTTGTTCATCCAGTCATCATTGCCTCCCTGCTCTCTGCCAGTACACTGACATTCACTACCATTCTCCACCTGTAGATTGCCCACTCACAAATAAGGTGATGCACAATCAATGACTACTAAAGCGAGGTTGTAGTACAACTGAAGGCTTTAATAAGCTAGATGTTTCCCCAGCAGCTCAGGTACAGAAAGGAAGCTGCTGGGGCTGCTCGGGCTCCTATACCCCGCCTTGTATGGAGCTACCATACAGTCTCGACCAATAGACAACATGCATTATCCACCAATGGTGTTCCAGCATTACTAGGTACCGTAATACCTCTAACCAGACTACCAATTCACCCCCTGTTAAAAAAGAGTCCAGCGGGGGTGGTGGCTTGGTATTACAACATGGTAACATGGTAGGATTTATGGTTATGGAGGTACCGTAATAACTCCGTACAGCATTTTGACTTATAATCATAACTATTTACAAAATATTTTACAATTTTACAATTTCGCAATTAACTATATACATGTTACAGTAAAGCAATCAGTCGATTGGGGGCCCTGGTCATCCTCTGTGATCGTCGAAGCTTCGGTGGTGACGCCAGTGGAGGTTCGGGCGTCTCTGACTCCGGGAGCGTGGTTTCGATCTCTGTGGCAGCTTCAACGCCTCTAGACGGCGCTGGTGGGGGAGCTGATTGACCTGGGAAGGGAGAGTCTGTGGGTGCGTCGGTGGACGGGGAGGCCTGGACGGGGCCGGCGGAAGAACTGATCCTCCTGGGAAAGGGGCAGCTTTAAGGTGCCCAGGTGGGATGGTGGGTGGGACTGGTGGCGGGGGTATGCGCGGGGATCCGGCGGGCGCCAGGTCTCGTAGGGAGACCGTGTCTTGTTGCCCGTCGGGGTACACCACGTAGGCGTACTGGGGGTTAGCTTGGAGAAGGTGGACCCTCTCAACCAACGGGTCTGACTTGTGCGCCCGCACGTGTTTTCGGAGCAGGATGGGTCCGGGGGCTGCCAGCCAGGTCGGGAGCGAGGTCCCAGTGAAGGACTTCCTGGGGAAAACAAGGAGACGTTCGTGAGGTGTTTGGTTGGTCGTGGTGCAGAGCAGGGACCGGATGGAGTGGAGGGCATCCGGGAGGACTTCCTCCCAGCGGGAGATTGGGAGATTTCTGGACCATAGGGCCAGTAGGACGGTCTTCCAGACCGTTCCGTTCTCCCTCTCTACCTGTCCGTTACCCCGGGGGTTGTAACTGGTTGTCCTGCTCGGGGCAATGCCCTTGCTGAGCAGGAATTGAAGCAGTTCGTCGCTCATAAAGGAGGACCCCCTATCACTATGTATGTAAGCGGGGAACCCGAACAGTGTAAAGATGTTATGGAGGGCTTTGATGACAGTGGTTGCGGTCATGTCGGGGCAGGGGATGGCGAATGGGAATCGGGAGTACTCATCAATCACGTTCAGGAAGTACGCGGTCGGTGGAGGGGAGGGGACCTTTGAAATCCATGCTGAGTCGTTGAAAGGGATGGGAAGCCTTTATCAGTGTTGTGTTGGCTTGTGTAGGCTTGAGAGTTGAACAGACACTTCCAACACAGATGAAGGTTCAACTTGATTTTATTAACTCCTTCTAACTAACTAACACACGATGACTGTGGGTCTAAATAATGCTAACTTGAACGAGAGACCTAAGCCTTGTCCAAACCAGTTGATTCTCTCAGCACGTGTTGTGAGTCTGTGCTGGGCTGAATAAGTTCCTGTTACACTCAGAGGCAAGCACCCAGAATGAGCGGGAACCGTGGTGCCCTCTGCCTTTATAGTGTGTGTATTCTAACTGGTGATTGGCTGCAGTGTTTGTACATGTTGATTGGTCCCTGTGTGTGTCCATCAGTGTGTGTCTGCACCATGATATATTATGACAATCAGGTGTGCTTTCTCTGGCCGTTAGAAGTGCGGTTTGCACTCCGCGCAGATTTGGCAATTCCTGGTGGCTGTCCTGACCTCCTCGATGGAGTCGGGCAGGTTGCGGGTCTCGACAAAATGGAAGAAGCGAGTGACCCCCGGGTGGCAGAGGTCCTCATGGAGAGCTCGAAGGTGGTCCACTTGTGCGTTGGCACATGTGCCGCGGGACAGGGCATCAGGAGGCTTGTTTAGCTTCCCGGGACGATACAAGATCACGTAGTTATAGGTGGAGAGTTCGATCCTCCACCGCAAAATCTTATCGTTCTTTATCTTGCCCCACTGTGCATTATCGAACATAAAGGCGACCGACCTTGGTCAGTGAAGAGAGTGAATCTCCTGCCGGCCAGGTAATGCCTCCAATGTTGCACAGCTTCTACTATGGCCTGGGCCTCCTTTTCGACTGAGGGGTGGCGGATTTCGGAAGTATGGAGGGTACGTGAGAAGAAGGCCACGGGTCTGCCCGCTTGGTTGAGGGTGGCTGCCAGAACTACGTCGGACGCGTCGCTCTCGACCTGGAAGGGGAGGGACTCGTCGATGGCGTGCATCGTGGCCTTTGCAATATCTGCTTTGATGCGGCTGAAGGCCTGGCGGGCCTCTATCGACAGGGGAAAGACTGTGGATTGGATCAGAGGACGGGCCTTGTCTACATAGTTGGTGACCCACTGGGCGTAGTAAGAAAAAAACCCTAGGCAGCGCTTCAGGGCCTTGGAGCAGTGAGGGAGGGAAAACTCCATAAGGGGGCGCATGCATTCAGGGTCGGGGCCTATAACTCCATTTTGCCCTACGTAGCCAAGGATGGCTCGGCAGTTGCCGCTAAACACGTATTTATCCTTGTTATACGTAAGGTTAAGGATTTTCGCAGTCTGGAGGAATTTACAGAGGTTGGTGTCGTGGTCCTGCTGGCCGTGGCCGCAGATGGTGAAATTATCGAGATACGGGAATGTTGCCCGTAACCGTATCGGTCAACCATTCAGTCCATCTCTCGCTGGAAGACCGAGACCCCATTAGTGACACCGAAAGGAACCCTTAAAAAGTGGTAGAGCCGCCCATATGCCTTGAAGGCAGTGTACTTGCGGTGACTCGTGCAGATGGGGAGCTGATGGTAGGCGGACTTAAGGTCCACCGTGGAGGTGACCTTGTATTGCGCAGTCCTGTTTACCAGGTCGGATATGCGGGGGAGAGGGTACGCTTCCAGCTGCGTAAACCTGTTGATGGTCTGACTGTAGTCGATGACCATCCTATTCTTCTCCCCGGTCTTTACCACCACTACTTGAGCTCTCCAGGGACTGTTGCTAGCTTCAATGACTCCTTCCCTCTGTAGCCGTTGGACCTCTGATCTAATAACGGTCCTGCCCTGGACACTGTACCGTCTGCTCCTGGTGGCGACGGGTTTGCAATCCGGGGTGAGGTTCGCAAACAGGGAAGGCGGATCGACCTTGAGGGTCGCAAGGCTGCAGACTGTGAGAGGGGGTATAGGGCCGCCGAATTTGAAAGTTAGACTTTGGAGGTTGCACTGGAAGTCTAACCCTAGGAGTGTGGCTGCGCAGAGGTGGGGAAGGACGTAGAGCCGGTAATTTTTGAACTCCCTTCCCTGGACCGTGCGATTTGCTACACAGATCCCCTTTATCTCTACTGAGTGGGAACCGGAGGCCAGGGAGATTTTTTGATTAACAGGGTGGACGGGGAGAGAACAGCGCCTTATCGTATCGGGGTGTATGAAGCTCTCCGTGCTCCCAGAGTCGATTAAGCAGGACGTCTCATGTCCGTTGAATAGCACCGTTGTAGTAGCAGTTGAGAGTGTTTGAGGCCGAGACTGGTCCAGGGTCACTGAGGCTAAACGTGGGTGTTCTTGTCGGGCAGTGTGTGGTCATCTGCACTGAGGTCCTGGGAGTCCATCCAAGATGGCGGCACCCACTGGTCGCACGTGGCTGTGGGTGCACAAAATGGCAGCGCCCATCCATCGCACACGGCATCTGCGGAACAAGATGGCGGTGCCCGGTTGCCACACGTGGCCCTGGAGGAGGAAGATGGCGGCATTCGCTGGCCGCAAGGGGCCCGTAGCGACCGCCCGGGCCTGGCATACCGCCACGAAATGGCCCTTTTTGCCGCACCCTTTACAGGTGGACGAACGGGCTGGGCAACGCTGTCGGGGGTGTTTGGCTTGCCCGCAGAACTAGCAGCGGGGCCCCCCGGGGTTACTGGGCCATCTTGCAGCGCAAGCTTGTGCGGGAGTGTGGGGCATCGCCTCGGAGTCGGCCACAGAGGTGTTCCACGCTGCCCAGGGCGCTGCCGCGCGGTCGGGGGCATAGGGGCGGGCGTTTTGGGAGGCCACATCCAGGGAGCCGGCAAGGGCCCCTGCTTCCTTGAGGCCTAGAGCTTCTTTCTCCAGCAAACACTGGCGGATTTGAGAAGACAGCATACCCGCAACGAAAGCGTCCCGAATCAATAGTTCAGTGTGGTCGTTTGCTGAAACTTGCGAGCAGCTGCAGTTTCTCCCCAACACTAGGAGCGCACGGTAGAATTCTTCTAGTGACTCACCAGGAATTTGTCGCCTCGTTGCTAGTAAATCCGGGCGTAGACCTGATTCACAGGGCGAATGTAATGTCCTTTCAGCAACTCCATCGCGGCATCGAAGTCGACCGCATCCTCGATGAGGGTGTAGACCTCTGGGTTCACCCTCGAGTGCAGGATCTGCAGTGTCTGTTCTCCTGTGGATGTGTTTTCTGCCGTTCCGAGGTAGCCGTTGAAGCACGCTAGCCAGTGCTTGAAAGTCGCCGCCGAGTTTACTGCGTGGGGGCTGAGTTGCAGACACTCCGGCTTGATTCGGAGCTCCATTCTTTAAATCTAGCTTATTAAATTGATGCACAATCAATGACTACTGAAGCGAGGTTGTAGTACAACTGAAGGCTTTAATAAGCTAGATGTTTCCCCCAGCAGCTCAGGTACAGAAAGGAAGCTGCTGGGGCTGCACGGGCTCTTATACCCCGCCTTGCAGGGTGGAGCTACCATACAGTCTAGTCCAGGGGTGGGCAAACTTTTCCGTGCAAGGGCCACATTCAGAAATTCACAATTTTAAAGGGCCGCATAGTATATTAAGTAAAATAATTACTTCACCCGGTTATGATTCTGGGCGCCTCATATAGAACATAGAACATAGAACAGCACAGAACAGGCCCTTCGGCCCTCGATGTTGTGCCGAGCAATGATCACCCTACTCAAGTCAACATATCCACACTATACCAGTAAGTAACCCAACAGCCCCCCCCCCCCCCCCCCATTAACCTTATTAAAAAAAATATGACTGGATCTTGGTGGGCCGCATAAAGACCTTTGGGCCGTAGTTTGCCCACCCCTGGTCTAGTCCAATAGGCAACATGCATTATCCACAAATGGTGTTCCAGCATTACTAGGCACCGTAATACCTCTAACCAGACTACCACATAAAGCATTTGCCATCCGCAGTCATATTGTGGATGACTACCCTGACATCCAGTCTGTGACAGAAATGAGCTCACGGGTAGTGGCGATATCATGTCTCTTATTGAAGATTCCCCACATGACAGTGCAAGAATACATCAGACTGTACCAGCAGTGCATGCCACCACTCTCGGCCTAACAAAAACATAGAATGGTGCATGTGCCTCACCCTGGCAAAGGACTAATGCATGAAGAGGCTCCAACTCTGAAAGTAAGATATGCCAGCAAATGGCACAGATATATGCCAATCCTGACTGAATCATTATTGTGGAACATTATGATCATCGAATGTCATGCTTTCAGTGCTATAGACTAAAAGGTCAGTCAGAGTGATCAACAGCAACAATAATTAGATTTCTGAACTGATGACACTAGCCCTATTTGATTGTATTGTTGCACTTACCTGGCAATGACTGTGGTCAACTTTGTGCACCATTTCCAGGTTAGTAGTGTGTAAGATCCAAAGCTTCGCCAAGGATACTGGCAGTTTTGTAAATCTTGAAAAACAATTGATTGTCAGCAAGGGATGTCTCTGTTTCCTCTTCAGTGCTGACCTATGGGAATAATACCTTGAAGGGGTCGACAGGGTCAGCTGCTGTGCAATTGCAGCAAGCCACGAAAGCTTCAGCGCTGGGCTGCTTTGCTCCTTGCTTGTAGTCTCGTTTTACATTTTGGGCTTCCTTTCCTGCTGCTAATTTTGGCAGTCACTTCTTCACCTCTCTCCCTTTTAGCAAAGATTGCTGATAGGTTGAGAGCACTCCGCACCTTTTCCAAAGGCTGTAAATTTAATGTATCTCTGTTCTGTCACTTATATTTAAAAGAAATGAAAAAAAAATGCATTGATGTAGTCACTCCAGGAGCTCTCAAGGAGGTTTTGAAATCTTATTACTGCTGTGCTGTGGAAAACCTGGCAACCAATTTATGCACGGTATTCCACAAACAGAACTTTGGTATGAGGAGACCATTTGTTTTACTCATGTTTGTTAAGGGATAAATATTATCCAGGACACTGGGAAAATTCTCCCCCCTCTCGACTTTGAATATTGCCATTGGATCTTTTACTACCCATCCCATAAGGCATATGGAGCCTCAGCTTCACCTTTCATGACACGGACACAGAGGATTTCCAGCCCTGCTATTGTGATCCATTCAAATCACCATTGACTTTGAAGGGACAGGAGGAGCCCACCGGCGGGAGGAGCCGGGAAATCCTGCCCAGCACCACCAACATTAAAGAACTCAGCACTGCACTGGAATGTCACCAATGCAGTACTGAGATTTTGTGCTCAAGGTCAGGAGTTTTAGCCCTAAATGGAGGTTGGCACATAGGAGGCAACCATGGAAATTCATGCCGTCAACTGGCATGCTGCTTTGTCAGCACCGTTATACTGCCGGGCTCTTTTCCTGGAATTTTCCATCTAGCCTGCGCCCACAGGGGCTGGGCTAACTTCCTAGTGGCAGACTGCCGGGCACGTTCTCCAGGCAGGCTTTTGAGGCCTCCCCCCCTCCACAATGGGGCCTGGCTGCTGAAGGCATTTTTAAACTGAAAAGTTTAAAAGTTGGAGAGAGGGTGCCTCAAAATGGAGACACCTTCTCTCTCACTTACCTTAACTGTAGACTTCATTTTCTTCCAACTGTCGGCCCCCCAGCATTGAGAAATCACTTATCTAACCTTAATTGGATGGTGTGCACACCCTTTAGCCACTAATTGGCCAATTTGGGGAGAATCACTGCCGGGTGCTGATTTTCCAAACAGTGCGGAGTTGTGGCCCCCTTTTGACTCTGATATTGGAGTCACAAGAGAAAAGGCAAAACCCTGCCCTGTATTTTATAAGAAACATCGCTGCTGATGGCTCCGTGGCAATCCAAACCTGAAGCTCGAGCTGTGAATAACAGGCTATTCCATAAAAAAATATACACCATTTTCACCAGTCTTTAATTATTTAGAACTGCTTCTTGCCAAAGCACAAAAATAAGCACTGTTTAGTCTTTATCATGCCAATCAGTCTATCCTTATAAAATATGACTTTAGGCTTCTCAGACAAGTTATCAGCATGGAAAAATACAAACCATATGGAGAAAGCCATGAAAGAACAAGCATGGTATTGTGGAAACTGCATTCATCAGCTGAAACCCCAGTATATGTAACAAATTAACAAGAGGTAGAAACCTTGATGGCTGAGGGGAAATTATATCAGTTACAAATTTGCACTGTCAATACCAGTGATGCCAATTTACTTTTCATGTCCTCATAATATATCCTAGCTATTGAATTTAACTGAATAATCTATTGAGCAGACTGCACATAATAACAATGGGCCTTAATTTGCTGGGAGAGGGCACCTCATGGTGAGCTTGGTGAGACTGCTTCCTGCACCGTTTAGCTCAGAAGGTTTTTGACTTGTAATCTGCTTGAATTGCAGCTGATTACTATGGTGAGGGCAACTGGTGATCTGGAATTTTGGTGAACAATGGGAATAACATTTAAAGATTGAAAAATTAGCAGAAAGAACCACGAAGGAGAATGGATTCACCAACTCTTAATTTAATATTAAATCAGACACAGAGAGTGAAAGAAAGATTAGATTAAGAGGGAGTGTGGATGAAGAGAGAGTGTAAAAGAAAGAAAATGTAGGTAAAATGGGCATTTAAAAACATCTTCCACAGTTTTCTCCTGAAGGAATGCGATTCCACAATTTTACGTGTTCACTTTCTGGGCCAGACAGGTTAATTATAAGCAACAATTGTCATTGTAAAAGGGTACGAATGGTATTATTTACTAAACGTAAATTTCTGTGGCAGGTTGAATGAATGATTAATGTGAAAATGCAGCAACTTAATGAAACTCGTGGGGGTGTTAAGGGTACAATGATGTTAACACAAAGCTAACAGCAGATTTGTGGCTATTTGCAATTTATCTGGTGTATCTCCCTCAAGCTCATCATAAGTTGCTACCGATTCGCACATTGATAACATGGTGTGTCATTCAGACATTAATTTTCAACATATTTTGATCCATTAGTGTTGCAATTCCTGAAACACAATATTAGTTACTGAGAAATATAACCTTGGCGGGATTCTTCAGTAACCGGTGGGGCGGGCACCTCCGGCGCCAAGGAGTGGCGTGGACCACTCCGGTGTCGGGCCGCCCTGAAGGTGCGGAATCCTGCGCAGCTTCAGGGGCTAGGCCGGCCCCGCAGTGGTTTGCGTCGCGCCGGCCGACGCTGAAGGGCCTCCGCCGGCCAGCATGGCTTGGCGCACGAACGGGAGCGTCACTGTGTGCTGGCGTCATCCCAGCGCACGTGTGGGGGGGGGGGGGGGGGGGGGGTTTGTCTCCGCACCGGCCATGGTGGACCGGTACGCCAGCCCGCGCGGAGGAATTGAGTGCCCCTACGGCACAGGCCCGCCCGCGGATCGGTGGGCTCCGATCACGGGCCAGGTCACCATGGGTGCACCTCCCCGGGGCCAGATCCCCCCGCGGGGTCATTCACAGTAAGAGAGGAGCAGCGGGATCATTCACGGTGAGAGAGGGGCAGCGGGGTCATTCACAGAGAGAGGAGCAGCGGGGTCATTCACAGTGAGAGAGGGGCAGCGGGGTCATTCACAGTGAGAGGGGGCATTGGGGTCATTCACAGAGAGAGGAGCAGCGGGGTCACTCACAGTGAGAGAGGGGCAGCGGGGTCATTCACAGTGAGAGGGGGCATTGGGGTCATTCACAGAGAGAGGAGCAGCAGGGTCATTCACAGTGAGAGAGGAGCAGCGGGGTCATTCACAGAGAGAGGAGCAGCGGGATCATTCACAATGAGAGTGGGGCATTGGGATCATTCACAGTGAGAGTGGGTCATTGGGATCATTCACAGTGAGAGAGGGGCATTGGGGTAATTCACAGAGAGAGGAGCAGCGGGGTCATTCACAGTGAGAGAGGGGCATTGGGGTAATTCACAGAGAGAGGAGCAGCGGGGTCATTCACAGTGAGAGTGGGGCATTGGGTTCATTCACAGTGAGAGTGGGGCATTGGGATCATTCACAGTGAGAGAGGGGCATTGGGGTAATTCACAGAGAGAGGAGCAGCGGGGTCATTCACAGAGAGAGGAGCAGCGGGGTCATTCACAGAGAGAGAGGAGCAGTGGGGTCATTCACAGAGAGAGAGGAGCAGCGGGGTCATTCACAGAGAGAGGAGCAGCGGGGTCATTCACAGTAAGAGAGGGGCAGCGGGGTCATTCACAGAGAGAAAGGGGCAGTGGGGTCATTCACAGTGAGAGAGGGGCAGCGGGGTCATTCACAGTGAGAGAGGAGCAGCGGGGTCATTCACAGTGAGAGAGGGGCAGCGGGGTCTTTCACAGAGAGAAGAGCAGCGGGGTCATTCACAGTGAGAGAGGGGCAGCGGGGTCATTCACAGAGAGAGGAGCAGCGGGGTCATTCACAGTGAGAGTGGGGCATTGGGATCATTCACAGTGAGAGTGGGGCAGCGGGGTCTTTCACAGAGAGAAGAGCAGCGGGGTCACTCACAGTGAGAGAGGGGCAGCAGAGTCATTCACAGTGAGAGAGGAGCAGCGGGGTCATTCACAGTGAGAGAGGGGCAGCAGAGTCATTCACAGTGAGAGAGGAGCAGCGGGGTCATTCACAGTGAGGGAGGGGCATTGGGGTCATTCACAGTGAGAGAGGGGCAGCGGGGTCAGTCACAGTGAGAGAGGGGCAGCGGGGTCATTCACAGTGAGAGAGGGGCATTGGGGTCATTCACAGAGAGAGAGGGACAGTGGGGTCATTCACAGAGAGAGAGGGGCAGCAGAGTCATTCACAGTGAGAGAGGAGCAGCGGGGTCATTCACAGTGAGAGAGGGGCATTGGGGTCATTCACAGAGAGAGAGGGACAGTGGGGTCATTCACAGAGAGAGAGGGGCAGCAGAGTCATTCACAGTGAGAGGAGCAGCGCGGTCATTCACAGTGAGAGAGGGGCATTGGGGTCATTCACAGAGAGAGAGGGGCATTGGGGTCATTCACAGTGAGAGAGGGGCATTGGGGTCATTCACAGAGAGAGAGGGGCAGCGGGGTCATTCACAGTGAGAGAGGGGCATTGGCGTCATTCACAGTGAGAGAGGAGCAGCGGGGTCATTCACAGTGAGAGAGGGGCATTGGGGTCATTCACAGTCAGAGAGGGGCATTGGGGTCATTCACAGTCAGAGAGGGGCATTGGGGTCATTCACAGTGAGAGAGGGGCATTGGGGTCATTCACAGAGAGAGAGGGGCAGCGGGGTCATTCACAGTGAAAGAGGGGCATTGGGGTCATTCACAGTGAGAGAGGAGCAGGGGGGTCATTCACAGAGAGAGAGGAGCAGCGGGGTCATTCACAGTGAGAGAGGGGCATTGGGGTCATTCACAGTCAGAGAGGGGCATTGGGGTCATTCACAGTGAGAGAGGGGCATTGGGGTCATTCACAGTGAGAGAGGGGCAGCGGGGTCATTCACAGTGAGAGAGGGGCATTGGGGTCATTCACAGTGAGAGTGGGGCATTGGGGTCATTCATAGTGAGAGAGGGGCATTGGGGTCATTCACAGAGAGAGAGGGGCAGTGGGGTCATTCACAGTGAGAGAGGGGCAGTGGGGTCATTCACAGTGAGAGAGGGGCATTGGGGTCATTCACAGTGAGAGGAGCAGCGGGGTCATTCACAGTGAGAGAGGGGCATTGGGGTCATTCACAGTGAGAGAGGGGCATTGGGGTCATTCACAGTGAGAGAGGGGCATTGGGGTCATTCACAGTGAGAGAGGGCCATTGGGGTCATTCACACTGAGAGAGGGGCATTGGGGTCATTCACAGTGAGAGAGGGGCAGCGGGGTCATTCACAGTGAGAGAGGAGCAGGGGGGTCATTCACAGTGAGAGAGGGGCATTGGGGTCATTCACAGAGAGAGGGGCATTGGGGTCATTCACAGTGAGAGAGGGGCAGCGGGGTCATTCACAGTGAGAGAGGAGCAGCGGGGTCATTCACAGTGAGAGAGGGGCATTGGGGTCATTCACAGTGAGAGAGGGGCATTGGGGTCATTCACAGAGAGAGGGGCATTGGGGTCATTAACAGAGAGAGGAGCAGCGGGGTTATTCACAGTGAGAGAGGGGCAGCGGGGTCATTCACAGTGAGAGAGGGGCATTGGGGTCATTCACACTGAGAGAGGGGCATTGGGGTCATTCACAGTGAGAGAGGGGCATTGGGGTCATTCACAGAGAGAGAGGGGCATTGGGGTCATTCACAGTGAGAGAGGGCCATTGGGGTCATTCACACTGAGAGAGGGGCATTGGGGTCATTCACAGTGAGAGAGGGGCATTGGGGTCATTCACAGTGAGAGAGGGGCAGCGGGGTCATTCACAGTGAGAGGGGCAGTGGGGTCATTCACCGTGAGAGAGGGGCATTGGGGTCATTCACAGTGAGAGAGGAGCAGCGGGGTCATTCACAGTGAGAGAGGGGCATTGGGGTCATTCACAGAGAGAGGAGCAGCGGGGTCATTCACAGAGAGAGGGGCATTGGGGTCATTCACAGAGAGAGGAGCAGCGGGGTCATTCACAGTGAGAGAGGAGCAGCAGGGTTATTCACAGTGAGAGAGGAGCAGCGGGTTCATTCACAGAGAGAGGGGCATTGGGGTCATTCATAGAGAGAGAGGGACAGTGGGGTCATTCACAGAGAGAGAGGGGCAGCAGAGTAATTCACAGTGAGAGGAGCAGCGGGGTCATTCACAGTGAGAGAGGGGCATTGGGGTCATTCACAGTGAGAGAGGGGCATTGGGGTAATTCACAGAGAGAGGGGCATTGGGGTCATTCACAGTGAGAGAGGTGCATTGGGGTCATTCACAGTGAGAGAGGGGCATTGGGGTCATTCACAGAGAGAGAGGGGCAGCGGGGTCATTCACAGTGAGAGAGGGGCATTGGGGTCATTCACAGTGAGAGAGGAGCAGGGGGGTCATTCACAGAGAGAGAGGAGCAGGGGGGTCATTCACAGTGAGAGAGGGGCACTGGGGTCATTCACAGTCAGAGCGGGGCATTGGGGTCATTCACAGTGAGAGAGGGGCAGCGGGGTCATTCACAGTGAGAGGGGCATTGGGGTCATTCACAGTGAGAGAGGGGCAGCGGGGTCATTCACAGTGAGAGAGGGGCAGCGGGGTCATTCACAGTGAGAGAGGGGCATTGGGGTCATTCACAGAGATAGGAGCAACGGGGTCATTCACAGAGAGAGGGGCATTGGGGTCATTCACAGAGAGAGGAGCAGCGGGGTCATTCACAGTGAGATAGGGGCAGCGGGGTCATTCACAGAGAGAGAGGGGCAGCAGAGTCATTCACAGTGAGAGGAGCAGCGGGGTCATTCACAGTGAGAGAGGGGTATTGGGTCATTCACAGTGAGAGAGGGGCATTGGGGTCATGCACAGAGAGAGAGGGGCATTGGGGTCATTCACAGTGAGAGAGGGGCATTGGGGTCATTCACAGAGAGAGAGGGGCATTGGGGTCATTCACAGTGAGAGAGGGGCATTGGGGTAATTCACAGAGAGAGGGGCATTGGGGTCATTCACAGTGAGAGAGGTGCATTGGGGTCATTCACAGTGAGAGAGGGGCATTGGGGTCATTCACAGAGAGAGAGGGGCAGCGGGGTCATTCACAGTGAGAGAGGGGCATTGGGGTCATTCACAGTGAGAGAGGAGCAGGGGGGTCATTCACAGAGAGAGAGGAGCAGGGGGGTCATTCACAGTGAGAGAGGGGCATTGGGGTCATTCACAGTCAGAGCGGGGCATTGGGGTCATTCACAGTGAGAGAGGGGCAGCGGGGTCATTCACAGTGAGAGGGGCATTGGGGTCATTCACAGTGAGAGAGGGGCAGCGGGGTCATTCAGAGTGAGAGAGGGGCAGCGGGGTCATTCACAGTGAGAGAGGGGCAGCGGGGTCATTCACAGAGAGAGAGGGGCAGCAGAGTCATTCACAGTGAGAGGAGCAGCGGGGTCATTCACAGTGAGAGAGGGGTATTGGGTCATTCACAGTGAGAGAGGGGCATTGGGGTCATTCACAGAGAGAGAGGGGCAGTGGGGTCATTCACAGTGAGAGAGGGGCAGCAGAGTCATTCACAGTGAGAGAGGTGCAGCGCGGTCATTCACAGTGAGAGAGGGGCATTGGGGTCATTCACAGTGAGAGAGGGGCATTGGGATCATTCACAGTGAGAGAGGGGCAGCTGGGTCACTCACAGAGAGAGGGGCATTGGGGTCATTCACAGAGAGAGAGGGGCAGCAGAGTCATTCACAGTGAGAGGAGCAGCGTGGTCATTCACAGTGAGAGAGGGGCATTGGGGTCATTCACAGTGAGAGAGGGGCATTGGGGTCATTCACAGTGAGAGAGGGGCATTGGGATCATTCACAGTGAGAGAGGGGCAGCTGGGTCACTCACAGAGAGAGGGGCATTGGGGTCATTCAGAGTGAGAGAGGGGCATTGGGGTCATTCACAGTGAGAGAGGGGCATTGGGGTCATTCACAGAGAGAGAGGGGCAGCGGGGTCATTCACAGTGAGAGAGGGGCATTGGGGTCATTCACAGTGAGAGAGGAGCAGCGGGGTCATTCACAGAGTGAGAGGAGCAGGGGGGTCATTCACAGTGAGAGAGGGGCATTGGGGTCATTCACAGTCAGAGAGGGGCATTGGGGTCATTCACAGTGAGAGAGGGGCATTGGGGTCATTCATAGTGAGAGAGGGGCATTGGGGTCATTCACAGTGAGAGAGGGGCATTGGGGTCATTCACAGTGAGAGTG
Source organism: Scyliorhinus canicula (assembly GCF_902713615.1). Lineage (NCBI taxonomy): Eukaryota > Metazoa > Chordata > Chondrichthyes > Carcharhiniformes > Scyliorhinidae > Scyliorhinus > Scyliorhinus canicula. The sequence goes on from NC_052150.1 coordinate 104,713,094, forward strand.
GGGCATTGGGGTAATTCATAGTGAGAGAGGGGCATTGGGGTCATTCACAGTGAGAGAGGGGCATTGGGGTCATTCACAGAGAGAGGAGCAGCGGGGTCATTCACAGTGAGAGAGGGGCAGCGGGGTCATTCACAGTGAGAGAGGGGCATTGGGGTCATTCACAGAGAGAGAGGGGTAGTGGGGTCATTCACAGTGAGAGAGGGGCAGCAGAGTCATTCACAGTGAGAGAGGGGCATTGGGGTCATTCACAGAGAGAGAGGGGTAGTGGGGTCATTCACAGAGAGAGAGGGGCAGCAGAGTCATTCACAGTGAGAGGAGCAGCGGGGTCATTCACAGTGAGAGAGGGGCATTAGGGTCATTCACAGAGAGAGGGGCATTGGGGTCATTCACAGAGAGAGGAGCAGCGGGGTCATTCACAGTGAGAGAGGAGCAGCAGGGTTATTCACAGTGAGAGAGGAGCAGCGGGTTCATTCACAGAGAGAGGGGCATTGGGGTCATTCATAGAGAGAGAGGGACAGTGGGGTCATTCACAGAGAGAGAGGGGCAGCAGAGTCATTCACAGTGAGAGGAGCAGCGGGGTCATTCACAGTGAGAGAGGGGCATTGGGGTCATTCACAGAGAGAGAGGGGCATTGGTGTCATTCACAGTGAGAGAGGGGCATTGGGGTCATTCACAGAGAGAGAGGGGCAGCGGGGTCATTCACAGTGAGAGAGGGGCATTGGGGTCATTCACAGTGAGAGAGGAGCAGGGGGGTCATTCACAGAGAGAGAGGGGCAGCGGGGTCATTCACAGTGAGAGAGGGGCATTGGGGTAATTCACAGAGAGAGAGGGGCAGTGGGGTCATTCACAGTGAGAGAGGGGCAGCGGGGTCATTCACAGTGAGAGGAGCAGCGGGGTCATTCACAGTGAGAGAGGGGCATTAGGGTCATTCACAGAGAGAGAGGGGCTTTGGGGTCATTCACAGTGAGAGAGGGGCAGCGGGGTCATTCACAGTGAGAGAGGAGCAGCGGGGTCATTCACAGTGAGAGAGGGGCATTGGGGTCATTCACAAGATAGGGGCATTGGGGTCATTCACAGAGAGGAGCAGCGGGGTTATTCACAGTGAGAGAGGGGCAGCGGGGTCATTCACAGTGAGAGAGGGGCATTGTGGTCATTCACAGAGAATGGGGCATTGGGGTCATTCACAGTGAGAGAGGGGCATTGGGGTCATTCACAGTGAGAGAGGGGCAGCGGGGTCATTCACAGTGAGAGGGTCAGTGGGGTCATTCACAGTGAGAGAGGGGCATTGGGGTCATTCACAGTGAGAGAGGAGCAGCGGGGTCATTCACAGTGAGAGAGGGGCATTGGGGTCATTCACAGTGAGAGAGAGGCATTGGGGTCATTCACAGAGAGAGGGGCATTGGGGTCATTCACAGAGAGAGGAGCAGCGGGGTTATTCACAGTGAGAGAGGGGCAGCGGGGTCATTCACAGTGAGAGAGGGGCATTGGGGTGATTCACACTGAGAGAGGGGCATTGGGGTCATTCACAGTGAGAGAGGGGCATTGGGGTCATTCACAGAGAGAGAGGGGCATTGGGGTCATTCACAGTGAGAGAGGGCCATTGGGGTCATTCACACTGAGAGAGGGGCGTTGGGGTCATTCACAGAGAGAGAGGGGCAGCGGGGTCATTCACAGTGAGAGAGGGGCATTGGGGTCATTCACAGTGAGAGAGGGGCATTGGGGTCATTCACAGTGAGAGAGGGGCAGCGGGGTCATTCACAGTGAGAGGGCCATTGGGGTCATTCACACTGAGAGAGGGGCATTGGGGTCATTCACAGAGAGAGAGGAGCAGCGGGGTAATTCACAGTGAGAGAGGGGCATTGGGGTCATTCACAGAGAGAGGAGCAGCGGGGTCATTCACAGAGAGAGGGGCATTGGGGTCATTCACAGAGAGAGGAGCAGCGGGGTCATTCACAGTGAGAGAGGAGCAGCAGGGTTATTCACAGTGAGAGAGGAGTAGCGGGTTCATTCACAGAGAGAGAGGCATTGGGGTCATTCATAGAGAGAGAGGGACAGTGGGGTCATTCACAGAGAGAGAGGGGCAGCAGAGTCATTCACAGTGAGAGGAGCAGCGGGGTCATTCACAGTGAGAGAGGGGCATTGGGGTCATTCACAGAGAGAGAGGGGCATTGGGGTCATTCACAGTGAGAGAGGGGCATTGGGGTCATTCACAGAGAGAGAGGGGCATTGGGGTCATTCACAGTGAGAGAGGGGCATTGGGGTAATTCACAGAGAGAGGGGCATTGGGGTCATTCACAGTGAGAGAGGTGCATTGGGGTCATTCACAGAGAGATAGGGGCAGCGGGGTCATTCACAGAGAGAGAGGGGCAGCAGAGTCATTCACAGTGAGAGGAGCAGCGGGGTCATTCACAGTGAGAGAGGGGTATTGGGTCATTCACAGTGAGAGAGGGGCATTGGGGTCATTCACAGAGAGAGAGGGGCAGCAGAGTCATTCACAGTGAGAGGAGCAGCGGGGTCATTCACAGTGAGAGAGGGGCATTGGGGTCATTCACAGAGAGAGAGGGGCAGCGGGGTCATTCACAGTGAGAGAGGGGCATTGGGGTCATTCACAGTGAGAGAGGAGCAGGGGGGTCATTCACAGAGAGAGAGGAGCAGGGGGGTCATTCACAGTGAGAGAGGGGCACTGGGGTCATTCACAGTCAGAGCGGGGCATTGGGGTCATTCACAGTGAGAGAGGGGCAGCGGGGTCATTCACAGTGAGAGGGGCATTGGGGTCATTCACAGTGAGAGAGGGGCAGCGGGGTCATTCACAGTGAGAGAGGGGCAGCGGGGTCATTCACAGTGAGAGAGGGGCATTGGGGTCATTCACAGAGATAGGAGCAACGGGGTCATTCACAGAGAGAGGGGCATTGGGGTCATTCACAGTGAGATAGGGGCAGCGGGGTCATTCACAGTGAGAGAGGGGCAGCAGAGTCATTCACAGTGAGAGGAGCAGCGGGGTCATTCACAGTGAGAGAGGGGTATTGGGTCATTCACAGTGAGAGAGGGGCATTGGGGTCATTCACAGAGAGAGAGGGGCAGTGGGGTCATTCACAGTGAGAGAGGGGCAGCAGAGTCATTCACAGTGAGAGGAGCAGCGGGGTCATTCACAGTGAGAGAGGGGCATTGGGGTCATTCACAGTGAGAGAGGGGCATTGGGATCATTCACAGTGAGAGAGCGGCATTGGGATCATTCACAGTGAGAGAGGGGCAGCTGGGTCACTCACAGAGAGAGGGGCATTGGGGTCATTCAGAGTGAGAGAGGGGCATTGGGGTCATTCACAGTGAGAGAGGGGCATTGGGGTCATTCACAGAGAGAGAGGGGCAGCGGGGTCATTCACAGTGAGAGAGGGGCATTGGGGTCATTCACAGTGAGAGAGGGGCATTGGGGTCATTCACAGAGTGAGAGGAGCAGGGGGGTCATTCACAGTGAGAGAGGGGCATTGGGGTCATTCACAGTGAGAGAGGGGCATTGGGGTCATTCACAGTGAGAGAGGAGCAGCGGGGTCATTCACAGAGTGAGAGGAGCAGGGGGGTCATTCACAGTGAGAGAGGGGCATTGGGGTCATTCACAGTCAGAGAGGGGCATTGGGGTCATTCACAGTGAGAGAGGGGCATTGGGGTCATTCATAGTGAGAGAGGGGCATTGGGGTCATTCACAGTGAGAGAGGGGCATTGGGGTCATTCACAGAGAGAGGAGCAGCGGGGTCATTCACAGTGAGAGAGGAGCAGCGGGGTCATTCACAGAGTGAGAGGAGCAGGGGGGTCATTCACAGTGAGAGAGGGGCATTGGGGTCATTCACAGTCAGAGAGGGGCATTGGGGTCATTCACAGTGAGAGAGGGGCATTGGGGTCATTCATAGTGAGAGAGGGGCATTGGGGTCATTCACAGTGAGAGAGGGGTATTGGGGTCATTCACAGAGAGAGGAGCAGCGGGGTCATTCACAGTGAGAGAGGGGCAGCGGGGTCATTCACTGTGAGAGAGGGGCATTAGGGTCATTCACAGTGAGAGAGGGGCATTGGGGTCATTCATAGTGAGAGAGGGGCATTGGGGTCATTCACAGTGAGAGAGGGGCATTGGAGTCATTCACAGAGAGAGGAGCAGCAGGGTTATTCACAGTGAGAGAGGAGCAGCGGGTTCATTCACAGAGAGAGGGGCATTGGGGTCATTCATAGAGAGAGAGGGCCAGTGGGGTCATTCACAGAGAGAGAGGGGCAGCAGAGTCATTCACAGTGAGAGGAACAGCGGGGTCATTCACAGTGAGAGAGGGGCATTGGGGTCATTCACAGAGAGAGAGGGGCATTGGGGTCATTCACAGTGAGAGAGGGGCATTGGGGTCATTCACAGAGAGAGAGGGGCATTGGGGTCATTCACAGTGAGAGAGGGGCATTGGGGTAATTCACAGAGAGAGGGGCATTGGGGTCATTCACAGTGAGAGAGGTGCATTGGGGTCATTCACAGTGAGAGAGGGGCATTGGGGTCATTCACAGAGAGAGAGGGGCAGCGGGGTCATTCACAGTGAGAGAGGGGCATTGGGGTAATTCACAGAGAGAGAGGGGCATTGGGGTCATTCACAGAGAGAGAGGGTCATTGGGGTCATTCACAGTGAGAGAGGGGCATTGGGGTAATTCACAGAGAGAGGGGCATTGGGGTCATTCACAGTGAGAGAGGTGCATTGGGGTCATTCACAGTGAGAGAGGGGCATTGGGGTCATTCACAGAGAGAGAGGGGCAGCGGGGTCATTCACAGTGAGAGAGGGGCATTGGGGTCATTCACAGTGAGAGAGGAGCAGGGGGGTCATTCACAGAGAGAGAGGAGCAGCAGGGTTATTCACAGTGAGAGAGGAGCAGCGGGTTCATTCACAGAGAGAGGGGCATTGGGGTCATTCATAGAGAGAGAGGGACAGTGGGGTCATTCACAGAGAGAGAGGGGCAGCAGAGTCATTCACAGTGAGAGGAGCAGCGGGGTCATTCACAGTGATAGAGGTGCATTGGGGTCATTCACAGAGAGAGAGGGGCATTGGGGTCATTCACAGTGAGAGAGGGGCATTGGGGTCATTCACAGTGAGAGAGGGGCATTGGGGTCATTCACAGAGAGAGAGGGGCAGCGGGGTCATTCACAGTGAGAGAGGGGCATTGGGGTCATTCACAGTGAGAGAGGAGCAGGGGGGTCATTCACAGAGAGAGAGGGGCATTAGGGTCATTCACAGAGAGAGAGGGGCATTGGGGTCATTCACAGTGAGAGAGGGGCAGCGGGGTCATTCACAGTGAGAGAGGAGCAGCGGGGTCATTCACAGTGAGAGAGGGGCATTGGGGTCATTCACAGAGATAGGGGCATTGGGGTCATTCACAGAGAGGAGCAGCGGGGTTATTCACAGTGAGAGAGGGGCAGCGGGGTCATTCACAGTGAGAGAGGGGCATTGTGGTCATTCACAGAGAATGGGGCAGCGGGGTCATTCACAGTGAGAGAGGGGCATTGGGGTCATTCACAGTGAGAGAGGGGCAGCGGGGTTATTCACAGTGAGAGGGTCAGTGGGGTCATTCACAGTGAGAGAGGGGCATTGGGGTCATTCACAGTGAGAGAGGAGATGCGGGGTCATTCACAGTGAGAGAGGGGCATTGGGGTCATTCACAGAGAGAGGAGCAGCGGGGTCATTCACAGTGAGAGAGGAGCAGCGGGTTCATTCACAGAGAGAGGGGCATTGGGGTCATTCATAGAGAGAGAGGAGCAGCGGGGTCATTCATAGAGAGAGAGGAGCAGCGGGGTCATTCACAGTGAGAGAGGGGCATTGGGGTCATTCACAGTGAGAGAGGGGTATTGGGGTCATTCACAGTGAGAGAGGGGCATTGGGGTCATTCACAGTGAGAGAGGGGCATTGGGGTCATTCACAGTGAGAGAGGGGCATTGGGGCCATTCACAGTGAGAGAGGGGCATTGGGGTCATTCACAGTGAGAGAGGAGCAGCAGGGTTATTCACAGAGAGAGAGGGGCATTGGGGTCATTCACAGTGAGAGAGGGGCATTGGGGTCATTCACAGTGAGAGAGGGGCATTGGGGTCATTCACAGTGAGAGAGGAGCAGCAGGGTTATTCACAGTGAGAGAGGAGCAGCGGGGTCATTCACAGTGAGAGAGGGGCATTGGGGTCATTCATAGTGAGAGAGGAGCAGCAGGGTTATTCACAGTCAGAGAGGAGCAGCGGGGTCATTCACAGTGAGAGAGGGGCATTGGGGTCATTCATAGTGAGAGAGGAGCAGCGGGGTCATTCACAGTCAGAGAGGGGCAGCGGGGTCATCCACACAGAGAGGGGCATTGGGGTCATTCACAGTGGGAGAGGGGCATTGGGGTCATTCACCGTGAGAGAGGAGCAGCGGGGTCATTCACAGTGAGAGAGGGGCATTGGGGTCATTCACAGTGAGAGAGGGGCATTGGGGTCATTCATAGTGAGAGAGGGGCAGCGGGGTCATTCACAGTGAGAGGAGCATTGGGTTCATTCACAGTGAGAGAGGACCTGTGGGGTCATTCACAGTGAGAGAGGGGCATTGGGGTCATTCACAGTGAGAGAGGGGCATTGGGGTCATTCACAAAGAGAGGGGCATTGGGGTCATTCACAGTGAGAGAGGGGCATTGGGGTCATTCACAGTGAGAGAGGGGCATTGGGGTCATTCACAGTGAGAGAGGAACAGCAGGGTCACTCACAGTGAGAGAGGGTCAGTGGACCATTTACAGTATTAAAGGTGCAATGCATCCATTCACAGCCAAAGGCCAGTGCCACCATCATTAGCTCATGAGGCAGCCACTGCAGTTTCTGAATCCCAGGGGGTCAGGTCCTGTGGGATGGAGAAAAGAGGACTGTAGGAGTATGTATGCTTGTATTTCCTAGTCCTATGCAGCAGAACCTGGTCTACTGTTGTTTTGTACTCCCTTGTCACTGGACCAAGGCCTTGATCTGTCAATTGGGAGGTCATGACAAAGTGGTGTTGCCCCTAGACTAGTAATCTAGCGATCCATGGTATTGCTCTGGGTTCCTAGGTTAGAATCCTACCATGGCATATGGTGAAACTTTAATTAAATAAAAATCTGGAATTACAGTCTCATAATGACCATGAAGTCATTGTCAAATGTTGTACGTACTCATCTCATTCGCTATTGCCTTTAGGGGTACTTAAGGACCCTATGGGCAACCGCAACAATAATGGCATGCCGGAATGGCATGCTGCCATCATTACCCAGGAGCTGTGGCATTTTAACTTTGACATTGCTGCCCTAAGCAAGACCTGGCGGGCCGGGGAATGCCAGCTCATGGAAAAAGGGTGCTGGTTACTCCTTGTGGAAATGTAAAATGAAAGAAGATTGCCATGTCTATGGGATGGGCTTTGCTATTAAAAACACACAGAGACTCCTCTTATGGGATAAATAGACGCCTCATAACCCTTCGGCTCACCCTAGCCCAGAACCAGTGTGTTACAAGTCCTCATCGCGTGTTCCCCAACTCTAGAAGTTAGACACTGGAGAACAAATGTTCAGCTTTGACAAAGAATCATCGGACTCAAAACGTTAGCTCTTTTCTCTCCCTACAGATGCTGCCAGACTTGCTGAGATTTTCCAGTATTTTCTCTTTCGTTCTAGAAGTTACAGACGAGTTCAAAGTCCAGCCTCAAACAATCCTTGGCCGAGTCCCAACAAGGTGACAAGCTGATCCTCCTTAATAAAAGCAAATTACACTGCGGATGCTGGAATCTGAAACCAATAGGAAAATGCTGGAAAATCTCTGGTAGCATCTCTAGGGAGAGTAATGAGCTAACATTTCAAGTCCAAATGACCCTTTGTCAAAGCTTTGTCCAGATGACCCTTTGTCAAAGGTTTGAGAAAGGGTCACCTGGACTCGAAACATTTGCTCTTTTTTCTCCCTACAGATGCTGCAGGCCTGCTGAGATTTTCCAGCATTTTCTTTTTGGAAGCTGATCCTCCTTGGTGACTTCAACGCCAAAATTGGAAAGGACAGAGACCTCTGTGGAGGTGTAACCGGCAGATATGGGACAGGGAAATCCAACACAAATTATATTTTGCTCCTGTAAAATTGCCTCAACATGGGTTATCATAACCATCACCTTGTTCTGCCAGAGGGACAAGTACAAGGCCTCATGGCAACACCCTCGCACCAAGCATGGCACCTCTTAACTATTCATTGCCAAGCGAAGGATGGCAAGGATGTGCGTATCACCTGCGCCATGACAGAAGCTGACAACTGCTGGACATATCACCACCTAATCTACTCTGTAATCAACATAGCCCAAAGGCTATGACAGCAACATAAACAATACCACAGGAAAACCACCGCGGAGGCACTCACCCTGATAAGAGAGCCCGATTCAGCTAGTGCCTCACTGCCAACCTGACAACTCCCAGTGACCCAGAGATGCAGAGTGTTCACAGTGGCTGGTCTACTCTCAAGGTCTCCATAATCAGTATCTGCGAAGAGACATTTGGTCACTCGGGCAGGGAACACTAAGACTCTCTCGATGAGAATAACCAGGAGATCCAGGAGCTGATACGCAACAAGCACACTGCTTCTCTGAACCTGAAACAGCAACCCAAGCCGAGAGCAAGAAAGCAGCTCGAGAGACAAAAAAATCCGCGATCTAAAGAACAAATGTTGGGTGGCGAAAGAGCAGGAAATCCAGCGGTTAGCCGACAACCGTGATGCGGGTGGTTTCCTAAGTACAGCCAAGCACACCAAAGGCCCACCCCACTGCTGGCCAAGATCAGAGAGGTGTTCATCAAGAACAGAGAGGCAGTCAGTGGCCATTGGAAGGGGTACTTTGTATTCCCCCTTAACAGACACTCTCTCTTCAATGCGAGTATCCTCAACTCCATCCCACCCACCACCATGTCAGCACAACACCAACCCGGCACGAGAAAGAAAAGACCATCTGACAGCTGAAGAAAAACAAGGCATTTGGAGCAGATGGAACACCAACCGAGGCTCTAAAACCTGGCGGATAAGCACTATTAGCACAAATACATGACCTCATTACCCTTATCTGGAAGGAGAACAATATGCCAGGAGATCTCAGTGATGCCCAATCACCTTCAACAAAGGTGACAAGTCTAACTGCAGTAACTACAGAGAAATTTCCCCGCTGTCGGCCACAATCCTTAATCGCCTTCTCCCAATGGTCAAATAACTCCTCCCAGAGACCAAATGGAAAGTTCTTTCTGTGGTTAGACATAAGGAAGTAAAACCCTTTAACTGCTTTGAAGTGGTCAACAGCTGTCAATCATAACAAGAATGTTTATAAATATGCTTTGCATTTCAAAGGATCCCAGGGGATTTCAAGCAGTTTCAAATGTTGCGGACTTTCCAGGAAAGCTATGACACTTCAAAATCAGCAGTTTCAAAGGTATAGAGCTGAGGGAACAGATATGAGGAAAAGCTGGACTGAGTCTGCAACCACCACGCCGACTTCCCGACTGATGAGACCACACATGACAGGCGGTGTCGGGAACTCGGCCGGTTATGGGCAACCTCCTGAGGCCTTCAATACTGCGTGCGGCGTATTTCTAGAATACGCCGCTTTGGAGGGGGTGGAGCCACACGAATGCGGCGCAGTCCCTATTTCGGCGGAAACGGGTATTCTCTGGCCGATCACCGAACACTTTTTCGGCATCGGTGACTGGAGAATCTCGCCCCGGATCTCCACCCCAGGGGAGAGTCCCGGAGTCAGCCCCTTACCCACAGCCCTAGCCTACCCAACTGCCAGGACCCTTGGGGAACCTCCCTCTGCAGCCTGGCAGCGGAAGAGGGTCACGTGATAAATGGGCTGACCCTATGACTTCCCTCAGGATCAACATGCCAGGACTCCACCTGGCAATGATTTTTTTTTTTTTAAATTTAGATTACCCAATTATTTTTTCTATTAAGGGGCAATTTAGCGTGGCCAATCCACCTACTCTGCACATTTTTGGGTTGTGGGGGCGAAACCCACGCAGACACGGGGAGAATGTGCAAACTCCACACGGACAGTGACCCAGAGCCGGGATCGAACCTGGGACCTCAGCGTCGTGAGGCGGTTGTGCTAACCACTAGGCCACCGTGCTGCCCCACCTGGCAATGATTACACCAAAGCCCGACTGATGGAGTTACCATTTCCAGGCCATTAATTGCATTCAAATCAATGCAAATCAGCTGATTGCTTGTACCCGATGGCACAGGCCAGGGAGCCCGCTATGGCCGGCGGGGCGGGAGGGGAGACTGGGGTTGGGTCTATTGCCCAGCGCCGATCCCATGTTTGACCCGATACGCGATTCCCTGCCTCATCGGGATTCCCGATCTTAGCGGTGGGGAATGAAGATCCCCGCCCATAAGATAAAAGAAATTTTTAATAAAATAACAAGCTGAGACATTTGGTCTGTGGGCGTTTGGACTGGATGAGATATGTATTAAAGCTGGAAATCCGACCACAAAAATGTTTCCTTGAAGTAATTTGTTTGAATAATTTTTCATGTTTAACATATTTCACTCAACAAGTCACCTTAATACGCACAATCATTTTAATTAACGAGTTTAAATGCCACAAATATGAAACCCCTATCTAAATTTGCACAAAATGATTATGCTCGAAAACATTATTTGACAAAAAAAATTACATTCACAGAGAATTTATTTTCATTTGCTTTAGTTTACCTGGCTTGACTCTAGTTTAATTGGATTTACAATTTTAATCTCTGAGTTCTGCTGGTCATTCCCTACATCCGCAATGTCGTTCTGAAAATCCTCAGGATCAAAATCTCCATTTACACTTTTTTCCTCAATCTTTGGTAATACTCTAAGTACTTCATCATCAGTGTCAAAGGCAACATCTGTGCTCTCTACATTTTCAGTGTCATTGTCTGCATTTTCAGTGTTTTCATGATAGACCACAATGGAAGTTCTTCCTTGAGCGAAAATAAAGAGATTTCTTGGTGACCCTACTCAGCAGTTATATTTTCTGGTGGCTTTGTTTTGATTTAGCTGTTGTTTCTGTAAGAAGACCATTCAGTGGGCCAGGTGGCTCAATTAAGGATGGCAATTGTACTTTATCATCTGAACAACACATTTCCAACTTTGTTGGAGCACATTATTCACATACCTCAGATCTACTGCCAGCATCATATTCCGGATCTGACTCATAATTATGAGGAGGATCATACATGAAAGCTTCCTGAAGGAGAATGTGGTCGGGACACCCCCTTGGGGTGGGTCTTATTTTGGTTGGCTCGCCTGCCCCACTGCCAGAGGTGGAGGAGGGGTGGGCGGGGGGCACCTTCTGTGGGACTGGAAGATCTCACTGGCGGGATGTTCAGGTTAGTTATGGTTGGTTGAAGCATGTCTGGGTTACAGTGTCAGTGGGAACATAGTGTTGCCAGGGCTTGTGGTACCCCCTGCGAGGAGGCCAAAGACTCCCCGGTGGGTGTGATTAGCTGTGAACTCCCCCACGGCATGCCCCTTGGTCCAAGCTACCTTACCACACAAGTTTGTTTCAGATTGGCCGAGGTCCTCGGCGGAGTTTGCCGACAAATAAGGAGGCAGCCAGATATTTTGCCTTTATGTATATAGATTACTGCAACCTTAGTGCCTGGCCCTTTAAATTATACAAGTGCCGGACCCCTCATGCAGCTGAATATTTCATCTTCAGTGAGTGACAAGTGAATTCATCGATTAGACCTGCATGGCCTAAATTCAGAAAATGGCATCATATCTGTCAGTTGGGCTGTGCGGCATCATGAGATAACTATTTCAGCTATTTCTAGTGCATACAGGAGATTCCCATATGATTACCCTTCTCAACCTGACTGAGAACTGCACCAGATGCGTCCGCGAGCGCAGTTTGCACCCCCAGATGTGTGTTCAGCTTCACACTGTCTCCAACAGGGCTATGGATCCAAATTTCATGCCCAAAGACAGCAAGTGTACACATGAACGTGTTGCCTGAAATTGTCCTTTGTATACTGAAATTTAAATCCATTAATCGACTAGAGGTAATCTGTGACTTGAGAATAGTTGACCCATTATGATTTCTTCAAGCTATTCTGTCCTGTCAACAGTCAGCCAGGTCCAATTCATACGATACCCATCTTTGTTCTGATTCTCTTCAGTTTCCTCTCTACCAAGAAAAATGAAATCCTGTCCAGTGTATTATGCATTTTTTGAAAGCAAAATATTGCGGATGTTGGAAATGTGAAATAAAAAGAGAAAATTCTGGAACAACTCAGCAGGTCTTGCAGTATCTGTGGAGAGAGAATCTGAGGGCTACATTCTGATTCTCTGCTTCGCGATGCCGGAAAAGCGAATAACGGCCGGGCGGAGAATTGGGTGTCCGGCGAAAATTGAAGTTCTCGTCCGGTGCCGATTCATGCGTTGTGCTCAGTCCCTCCCTGGCAGCAGGGGCATGCAAAATGAGGCATTTACATGCATTAAAATGTGATTAGCGGCTTGGACACAGTTTGCTCTTCCCTTTCTGAATGCTGCACCCCTCTCAGGCAGACGTCTCGTGGGCATGAATGACTGCAAGTATTTACAAACAGGGACTGGGCACCATGGCTGCGGAAGGGGAAAAAGAGGCTAAAGAAACACTGATTAAACCATTGAAAACTGTCGGGTTTGCTGGGAGATGACTGCCCTGGCCGGGTGCAGTAGCGGGAGTGACTTGGTGCCGAGTCCATGGATTTGGGGTGTCCCCCTTGGGTCCGGGTGGCCTGGCTCAGACCGCCATTGCTGCAGTCTGTCTTTTAAACGCACCCCTTTGATGCAACTCACAGGTTCCTGACTGCTCATGCTATGGAGTGCTGCCTGCATCCTTTGAATGCTCAGAAGGCCTCTGGTCATCTAGGAGCCCACCCAGGCCACCCCTCTGGACAACCTCATACCCCAGCTGTATCATCAAGGGCATGGGCGTGGCCAAGCTAAATCAGGGGTCCACCAAGTGTTGGCACTCCTCAGAAGTGCTGACCCACTGCAGAGGAAGAGGGGGTTCAACAGAGCTCACCCTAACCACAGGACACCTGGACTGTGGCCTTTGGAACTTTCCCTGGTTCTCTGCCCCTCTCACAGCAGAGGCATCACCAGTAACCCCCACCGGTCGGGATCACTAGTTGTCCACTCCTGGTGAGGCTGCAGTGCTGTTCAGGAGGGCTGGTTTGAGTGTGTGGCCAACCCTGGGAAGAGTGTGTCTCTCCGCTCTTCACTGGCATGGAGCTGTGGGTCCACCTCAGACACCCGAACCCGGGCGGCATGCCTTCTGTAAGCCATCTTGGTGACTGTTGTGAGTGTGTGGTAGGTGGAGTGCTTAAAAACAGCTCCAGCTAAATCTGCCCCTAGCGGTTAGAATGCCCGCATGGCCGGGAATTGCTCTGAGTTCGTGCTGGCCTATTTTGATATCCTGACTCTCAGCGAATAGCGCCCCAATTGGGAACATGAACCACACGCAATTCAATCTCTGCATCAACGCTTAGTATCCCAAATGGAGAACCCTGCCCAGAGTTTATGTTCTGAGTCTGTTTGCCTCTTCTTCTGCAGTTAATATGATGTTTGCTCTTTGCTTGCAGCTCGATTGATGTTTAATAGGAGCGTATCAGAGATGATTCTCATTACCATTCATTTTTAACAATCTAAAGTATTCAGTGTCTTCATATTTAATTCATATGGGAATCCAAAATACAAATTGGGAAGCATGGAACACTTCAACATTCTTGGCCAGGACGCGTAAAAAGGAACTTGCTGTCATGAGCTCCATCGCAGGATTAAGTGCCGAGACTTGAGAAAATGGAATTGTTCTCCTGTGAGCAGAGTTCAAGAGAGATGTGATTGAGGTGTTCAGAAACTTGAGGGGTTTGGTACAGTAAATAAGGAAAAACAGTATCCAGCGGCAGAAGGATTGGTCACCAGGGGACACAGATTAAAGGTAATTGGCAAGGAGGAAGGGGTGAGCTGAGAAGAAGGTACTTTACTCAGTGAATTGTTATGATCTGGACTACATTGGCTGGAAGGGTGGTGGGAGTTCAATGCTAACTTTTAAAAGGGAATTGGATAAATACTTAGAGCACCCATTATTTTTTTCCAATTAAGTGGCAATTTAGCATCACCAATTCACCAACCCTGCACAGCTTTTGGGTTGTGGGGGTGAGACCCACACAGACACCGGGAGAATGTGCAAATTCCACACGGACAGTGACCAGGGGCTGGGATCAAACCTGGGTCCTCGGCGCTGTGAGGCAGCACTGCGTCACCGTGCCGCCCACTTGAAGGGAAAGTATTGCAGAGCTACGGTAAAATTAAGTGCAGGGAGTGGGACAGAATGGATAGCTCCGATCAGGGTGACTAACTCTATATTATAAATTAAGGGACACTTTGACATCCAAGCAGGGGGATGGCAGGGTGCAAGGTGTGCGTGGGCCTGAGGGAGGTGGGGGGGGAGGTGTTGCAGCTGATGTGCCTGTGAGTGGGGGTGGGCAGAGGAGCATGGCGAGTCTGTGTTAGCAATGGGAGCGAGCTGCCAGGACAAGGGCGTGGTGCATGTGCACAGAATTCGATGATCGGAATATGGGGCAAACAGCATACAGGATGCAAGCAGCGCGCCTCAAATACTGGAGACTTCTGGGACGGTTGGCTCATCTGCCTCCAAGAAAGAGTTGACACGGACTCGCTCGAGCAAAAAACTGCAAGCCGGTTTCCCCTCTACACAAATGTCCTTTGTAACTTACTCCCACCGTACCAGTAAGTTAGGGAATGGCTGACTTACGTGTGACGATATTGCCAAGATTTACCCTCCTTGATGAGAAAGCTTGCATCATTTCCTGATATTGCATCGTATTGCGCACTTAATGACTTTGAGTTGAAGCATTTTGGGGAGCACAGTGGCGCAGTGGGTTAGCACTGCTGCCTCATGACATTGAGGACACAGGTTCGATCCCGGCCCTGGGTCACTGTCCGTGTAGAGTTTGCACATTCTGCGTGGCTCTCACCCCCACAACCCAAAGATGTGCAGGGTAGGTGGATTGGCCACGCTGAATTGCCCCGTAATTGGAAAAAAAATAATTGGGTATGCTAAATTTATTTTAAAAAGTTGAAGCATTTTGATTTGGGGTCTTGTGTATCAACAGATCTACTGCTGCTGTGAACAGAAATGTGATTTGGAAATATTTCTTTTCCTGATGCTTTTAAAAGCTGACGGATGTGTCGTTTACTCATGTGATATTGCAGTTTATGATGGGTTCCCAGTTATGAGTTTGATGCATCACCTTTCAACCTTGTCAATAGTTTTAAGAGCTGCCAGGGTGACATACGTGGGCCTTTGTTCCTTAATTCACAGAACCCTGATGTTTACTTTTAGCTCATTTCCTCCGTTATGCAGGAAGTAGAAAGAAAGTTAAATGCAAGGTGATATTTTTCTTAATTAATTGAGTGTTATGCTTCTTCCATTGCCTACATTGGTTTGATCCTGTGCTAGGACCCTAACAATATTTATCTAAGAGAAAGTCCAGCTGTTTCAAAAAAAATCCGTGTTATGCTTGACCTTCAGAAAGCCTCACCTAATGAAAAACTCAGAAACCAAAATATTGAGAAAGTTCTGGGTTTTAATTTAATTTTAATTGATTTAATGCAATGGAACAAGCTACCCCACACCTAATGTTCAGTTATTGCTGTAAATTGATGATGTATGCAGTTTTGGGAATTATATTCTGCAGTTTCCAGTTTTCTTTGAATTTTTGGAAATAGTTTCAAAAACTGAAATGAGTTCTAAAGGTTTGTATTTTTTTAGATTGCTGCATGGTGTTGGGAGGACAACTATGTAGTGCTTTGCTTTCACATATACTCGCGGCATTCGATGCTGTTTAAATCTATTGTTCTTCCCTATTTTTTCTCTGAATTTTTATACTCATCAAAGTGAGAGATGTTAATAGTGCGAATGACTTTCAGGCACTCAGTTTCAGTGTTACAAATCTTGGACTAACATAGCATTGTCAATCGCTGAATGCCTTTATTTCTATGCTTCTGGGAGGAGAGTTTGGGATCGGGAGAATATGTGCACAAATATCAGATTGTGGCAACCTTCCATCATATAAGATGACAGTTTTCACCGTGGTGGTCAACTCTGTGTTAAGCACACCACCTGGCGTGGCTTAGAAGCCACTCTGGCATGGCAGTCTGTTATAACCCACCTGCTTACCACTGGCTGGGGACTAATGGCAATCCCACAATCCTTTGGGAGTATGAGCTTCCCCAATGAGGGGGGTGGAGAAATCATTAGCAGATTCCCTGAATAAATAAAACTGGCCAGTTTGGAACCAGCTAAAGGAGAGTGAGCAGCAAGGGAGTTGCTGCTGCTGCTGCTGTTGTGTGTATATATATGTTATTGTAAATAAATGTTATTTCTTTCTATCCTTAAACTTGTGCTGGATTCTTTGTGGCCAACACAAAACAGTCTCTGCCGCATTTGTTGTATTAGGGGACATTAGGCTGGGAAGGTACAAAATTTGCTGGCTTTTGTTTTCTCCGGGTCTTTTCCTCGGCCAACTGAGTTCTTCATTTCTGCCCCTCTCTTCCAATGCCCTCCCAGTCAATCTCAAGAGGTCATGGCCATCGGTGACTGTCTCCCAATTGTCACTGTCAATATCTGCCATTTTCATGTACAGGTGTCCTTGAAGCAGAGGTATGGATGCACAGGAGGTCAGGGCCAGTGGTCAATTCACTGCACAGAAGGTCTTTGGCTATACAGCCACCATTTATCTGATGAGTGTGGCCGAGCCAGAACAAACGTCATCGATTCAGCAATGAATGTATGCTGATAGAATATGCATGTTTCAGGACCTCTGAGTTAGTGACCATGTCCTGCCAGGAGATACCAAGAATACATCTGGAAAAGCAAAAGTAGAAACTGTTCAGCCTATTCTCCTGTCTAGCATATGTTGCCCAGGCCTCAGCACTTTAGAGGAGTGCTCTGAAGATGCAGGCTTGGTAAATTTGAAGCTTAGTGTTCTCAGCCAGGTTGCTGTTGTTCCACACTCTCTTATTCAGCTTGGACATAGCAGCTGCAGTTTTTGCGATGCATGTGTTGATATCAGCATCAAGTGACAGATTGCAGGTGATTGTGGAGACTGGTTATGGAAAACTATCAACAACCTCCAGCATCACATTGTCTATGCTGATGGATGGCAGTGTGGCAACATCCTGGGCCATGACATTTGTCTTCCTGATACTGTTGATCAAATCAAACTCTTTACAGGTGTGATTGGGACTGTCCATTTGCTGCTATGGGTGGTCCTCAGAATGGAATGTCTTGGATCTTAGATGAGCACGGTTAAACAGCTTTTCGTTGGGTCTGGTATGTAAGTCCCTGAAGATTACCTGTTGACACATGACATCAGGAAAGGGAAGAGTATGTCAAAAGTGTCGATGCTAGAACACAGTCCTATTTGACCACACTGCAGATCGAAAATTGTCCCACTATATTGTCCTGTCATAGCTGACCGTACCCATCATGTTGTCATGGAATGAGATCCCAGTGAGCAACCACATTCTTCCGCAGCTTAAATAGACTGCCTCTGTCGAAATAGCCAAATGACTTGCTGGGATCGAAGAATGGTGGTGAACCTGTGGAATTCTTTACGACAGAAGACTGTGGAGGCCAAGTCACTGAATATATTTAAGAAGGAAATATATTTCTGAACTTCAAAGGCTTCAAAGGGAATGGAGAGTGAGCAGAGGTATAGTGTTAGAACATAGAACATAGAACAGTACAGCACAGAACAGGCCCTTCAGCCCTCGATGTTGTGCCGAGCCATGATCACCCTACTCAAACCCACGTATCCACCCTATACCCGTAACCCAATAACCCCCCCCTTAACCTTATTTTTTTTAGGACACTACGGGCAATTTTAGCATGGCCAATCCACCTAACCCGCACATCTTTGGACTGTGGGAGGAAACCGGAGCACCCGGAGGAAACCCACGCACACACGGGGAGGACGTGCAGACTCCACACAGACAGTGACCCAGCCGGGAATCGAACCTGGGACCCTGGAGCTGTGAAGCATTTATGCTAACCACCATGCTACCGTGCTGCCCCTGTTGTAGCAGAGTGTTGTAGCGGAGGATCAGTCATAATCATATTGAATGGCGGAGCAGGCTCGAAGGGTCGAAAAACCTACTCTTGCTCCTATTTTCCATGATTCTATATAGTGATCTACTTTATTCGTAGCATTTCTCTTACAGCTGCCAAACTGATAAGATTATGACGATCGTAAATTTTTCAGATCTGAAACCACACTGAGATTCAAGATGGATGCATTCAGCCAAGATCGGCAGTCTGACAATGGCAATACAGGCAAATACTTTTCCCACAGTGCTCCGCAGGGAGATGCCTCGATATTTGTTGCAAGTGCTGTGGTTGCAATTATTCTTGCAGAAAGTCGCAGGGAACTGCCCCTGCCCTCTAGCAGAGACAGAGAAGTGTGTACAACTGCTTCAGGAGTGCTGGCTTCCTGTTCTTGCTGAGTTCAGGTGGTGTAGCATTAGCATCTGGTGCTTTGCCCATGACAAGCAAGTCAACAGCTTTGTTAAGCTCCTCCACTGTATTGTGTTATGCTTCTTCATGTAGCATAAGCTGCTTCCTTGATGTTCTTTGTCTCTGACAAAGGAAGGTTCAGACTTGGAGATAGGTTTAACACATTTATTGAACAGTTAACAATTCTCCTACTTGAGTTCAACTCTCCTGCTGATCTTGCTATAGTAACTCAATCTAACTAACCAGTCTGCTCTAATCCATGCGGTGGATGTGATGCTTCCTGATCTGCCCCTGTCTCTCTGAGTGTCGCCTGTGGAAAAGAGAAAGAGCATGTGTGCCCTGTCCTTTTATATGGGTAGCCACCTTGTGGTAGTGTCACCTCTGGGTGTGTCTTGACTGCCCATTGGTCGTGTCCTATCTTACTGACCTATTGGTTGAATGTCTGTGTGTCATGATGTCTCTGGTGCTCCCTCTAGTGTTTACTTAGTCCTAGTGTATCTACATTAACCCCTTGTGTATCTACAGTGATGCACAGCACCACACACTGTATGTTCGATATCCACTCTACCATGACAGGCAGGTTTCCTGTGAAGCTTATTTAGTGACAGTGTTCTTGGAGTACAAGTCAAGGTAGTGTTTCACCCACCTCTCCAACTGTTCATTGTAGTTGGAGATGATCTCCACTGGCTTGTGAGTGTGGGAAATATACCAGATTTCTAACAATGTACACTTCATAATAATGTGATAAAATGTAACACTATAACATTACTTTCCTTTTTTTTGAGTGAATCTCTTGATGTTTTTACATTAAAGCTCAAAAGCCTGGGTCTAGCATTAAGTCCATTGTTGACTTCAGGTAAAGGGCACATTCTGAGTATGTGCAGAATTTCCCATCCTGAATCAGTCAGATTCTGTCACTATAAGTGCAAACTGCACGTTAAAACATTCTTTCTGGCTGTATCCCAGGCAGACTGGTCAGCCAGAATGTTCCCTGATTCTTGACTGTCTTCCTCCTTGGACAATTGCAACTCTGCCACCGCTGACACCACCGCCCCCCACCCCCCAACAATCCCTGCCAGCTCCCCACACTTTGCCATGTTCTCCAAAATAGAAGTCCCATGCATTGCTCCAAGAATGTGGTTAACGTTTTCTTTCTTCCACTACCACCATGTTCAGAGGCCTCCCTCCATCGATCCAGTATGGTTCTTAGGTCATCATTCTGGTTTCTGCACACCCCAGGACATTTCCTTCTTATAAAATATCTCAGAGCTTCATCTAGCTGCTGCAACCCTCTCCCAGGCTTTCCAGATACTGTGATTCGTTGACTCCAGCATCCATTCTCAAATGCTACTAAACCCTGGGTCTTCTTTTCACTCTCTCGCAATGTTCTTAGATTATGCTATCACACTGTTCTCACAACCTGGGTGCTCCAATTCCCAATCTAAACCTAAGACATTCCAGCCCTAGTAATGAAAGAACTTTGTATTTCTTCCAGATGCACCCAGAACCCCATTCCTGTGTATCGTAAGAATGTAACACCTCTCCCCATTGCTGATGGATTCTCACCCACTGCTTCAACTCCCTCTGCCTCACTCTGTATAACATTTTATTGATGTCCATTTTTATTCGATCTTCAATTATGAAATATGACTGTGTTCTGATTGTAACTTCAGTCCCACATTCCTGCCTATCCCCGATAACCTTGTTAATCAAGAATCTAGCGAGCAATCTAAAATGGTGATCGTACTGTTTTCTTCAGATTGCAATAGTACGTGACAGTGGTTAGCATTGCTGCCTCGCAGCACCAGGTTCAATTCCGGCCTTGGGTGGCTGTGTGGAGATTGCACGTTCTCCCCGTGTCTGTGTGGGTTTTCTCAGGGTGCTCCGGTTTTCTCCCACAGCCCAAAGACGTGCAAGTTAGGTAAATTGGCAATGCTAAAATTTCCCCTTAGGTGAGGTTACAGAGTTACGGGATAGGGCAAAGGAGTTGGACCTAGGTAGGGTGCTCTTTCAGCAGGTCCGTGCAGACCCGATGAGCTGAAGAACTTCATTTTGCACTGTAGGGATCCCATGGATTCTATGACGCAAATCAAAATCGCATCTGTTCAACTTGACGTTTTGAAACGAGGAAATAATGGACAGGATTTACTAACCACCCTGCCGTGTGTTTTTGGCGGTGGAGGCGGCCTGTCAGTGGGACTTACTTGTTCCGCTGTTGTCAATGGGATTTTCCTTTGACTGCACCCCTCGTTGCCAGGAAATCCGCATGTCGGCGTGGGACTGGAATTTCCCACCGGTTTAAACAGCTGGTAAATCCCACCCCAGATGTTTTGTTTGCACTGGAGACTCATGGACACACCCCTTCTGGCTATAACCACCAGTTATAGCCTTGTTTAAATTATTTATGCAGCTTCAAATGATTATGTGGCAACATGGAAAACCATATTGATACTTCTGCAAATTGTTAAACCTACCCACTCCAAGGTAATTACACATTATTTCAAAACAACATTCCAAGCACAATGTTATTTTGGTTTGGCCGCTGAAAGCAAGTCACTGAATTAATTACATTTGTTCAAAAACACATGACTTCACAAGATCTTAACAACACGAGCGGATTGTGAACATTATGTTCTGCTGCATAGAATTTACAGTACAGTAGGGGGCCATTCGGCCATCGAGTCTGCACCTGCTCTTGGAAAGAGCACCCTACCCAGGCCCACATCTCCACCCTATCCCCATAACCCAGTAACCCCACCCAACAGTAAGGGTAATTTTGGACACTAAGGGCAATTTAGCATGACCAATCCACCTAACCTGCACATCTTTGGACTTGTGGGAGGAAACCGGAGCACCCGAAGGAAACCCACGCACACACGGGTAGAACGTGCAGACTCCACACAGACAGTGACCCAAGATGGGAATCGAACCTGGGACCCTGGAGCTGTGAAGCAATTGTGCTAACCACTATGCTACCGTGCTACCCTAATAAATCTTCTTAGTTAATTGGTTTACTCTTTGCCCTTGTTAAAGCTTTTGGGAAGGAGATACCACTTTATTAAAAATGTAAAAATGCTGCTGATATGAAATGTCTGATGAATCCATTATCCTGGAAGTAAAATTTCCAAGCAATCAATTCCAGATTATTTCCAAGTACACTTGCTGCGATGATACCGCAACAATTTTTGTATGTTATTGTTCGGGAGCATGCCGTTAATACAGAAGCTGACTTGAAATGGAACAGCCCCGTGTAATATAAATATCAATCACATTTCTTGGGTTTGATGTTTTTATCATGATTGTTAATTCCATCTCTGCACTTTCTCCTTTTGGATTGGCTATTGATTGATTCTTTTCTGCTTTCACAAAAAGATGTATGTTTCCTTCTTAACATAATAGTTTCTGTGTTCCTGAGACCCCAGCCTGCTTTGTCTCATTCACTGTGTTGTGTATTGCTGCCCCAGACTGCCCACTTCCATTCCTGATAGTTCCTAAACATCTGCGGCCTACTTTCTTTCACTTTGTCCTGTTCATCAGCTGGCCTAATCCATCCCTTCCCCTTCTCCGTAGTATGTGAACAACCCTGACTTGGTCTTTCCTGGTCTCTGATGTTCATCAGCAACTTTACTTTGGTCCCCAGCCTCCTAAAGCTGCGAGTCAGTACTAGACGAACAGAAAGAGCGTTGAGTCAAAAAAGAGCACGAAGAAGGAAGGGGAAGTTGATAAATATAGAGAAAAGAAATGAAGGGCAAAAAGTATCCTAGTGATGTGGAAGGAGAGAGAAACACACAGCGGAATCTTTCAGTCCCAACAGCTGTGGGAGCCATGGCGGACGGTCAGGGAAACTTAATTTGGCGTTCAGCCAACAATACGTTTTTCGACATCAGGATGAACTTTTGGAATTCTGTTCTCAGGATTTTAAAGGTGGATTAAAGGCGGGTTGAGCTTTCCTAAGGACAATGTCAGGAAGTCCTTTAGCATGTCATGCATGCTCATTCAACGGCTATCTCATAGGAATGAGGTTCCCTCATCAAAAGAAGCTCCATGCCAGCAAGAAATGACATTCACGGCTGCGCATAGGTGGCGTGCAACTGGCAAAGTTGACTTCTTCCATGATTATCAGTGAGTGCCGCTGCATTGTCCTCTTTGGAACGTGCCTGTAAATACCAGCCTATGCAGCAATGCAGGTTGCGGGTAGGATGACCAAGGAAGGGAGTGAGGGTTATCGGGGAAGGGTGGATCAGTGACCCAACAAATGTGGGAGGGAGTGTGTAGGCTGGCAGTGTGTCCTTTAAATATGGCGTCCGGACATTGAATCCCATGAGATAACGGCAGGGACGATAACGTCCTGCATACTCCACCACAAGATTCGGTGAGCTCCTCCCAGATGCATATTTGATTTACTGAGTAGCGCAGGATCACACATGGTCAATCATCCTGCCCCCTGCAGGAATTTCTCCCACGCCCATGCCCACCACTGCACGTACCCGCTCACAATTTCTCAAATTAAGATCAAAATTAAAAGTTGTGAATGCCAGAATACTGAAATTAAAAGTTAAATTTTGCTTACTTCAATATGTTCTTGCACTAAAGCACGTTTGAGGTCAGTGGAGGTCAAATGGAAAACCTTCGTTTGGTTGGAGTCATACCCAGCACAAATACAGATGTCAGAGTCCCACGATGTCACTGCACGAATCCTCAGCGCAGCATGCTCGACCCAGCCATATTCAATTGCTTCACAATGGCATTTACGCAATCAGCATTTTAAGTTTAAACTTCTCTGTTAATGAAGCCCATGATGGTTGAGAGCAGGACTTGATCAACATCTAGGCTTGGGCTGATATGCGATCAGTAACGTTCACTCCACACAAGTGCCAGGATTGACTATTTCCAGCAAGAAAACACCCAACCTCCTCTTCCTGATTTCAGTTATACCCAATCCATCGATATCCCTCGGATCAACATTGACCCAAAGCTGAACTGTAGCAACCATATCAGCACCATTATTACAAGGGAATGACCAAGGTTGATTACTCTGTGACAAATAGAATCTTCTGAACTCTCAAATCTCCTTACCATCAAATGGCTTAATTCAGGAGCACCATGATGTTCATGAGGTGACCTATCCTGGTGTCAGGAGGTCAGTTGGCAGTACTACAAGTACTCACAGTTAAGTTGGAGTCTTTTGGCATTATCTTGCTAGGACTGTGTTATCAGCCATATAGAATACAAGGATTTGTTGTTTACTTACCGTGGTCATTAAATAACCAACACAACAGTTGATTTTTAAAAAATATTCTGTGAGGAATACTTTTAGAATTTTAATCTTTGCAGCAGACATTCTATCCATAAGAGACACAATTTTCTGACAGTTTCTTTTGATGGATGGTCTTACTGTTCTTGTTCCAGTGCCTTTAGGTAAAGCCAAGTTAGAATATGAAAAGTGATTGTCGAGTTTTCAGGGTCAAGGCTTGAACATAGCTTATATTTGTGTTTTAAACTTAAATTGTATAATCAAATATTTTTGCCTGTGGAAGCTTATTGTTCCCTCTGTGTAGTTACAAACCTTGGGCTGGTCAGGAACAGTTCTGAAATGTGAACTGTCAATAAAAAGGCATTATTCACAAATAAATAGGTACCATAAACTTGATTCGTGAACTTTGACCACTCCACTTACACCTATCCCTCACAGCTAAATGTAAATTTGCCTGCATTCTAAAAATGCAGTGTATGTATTCTGTGAGTAAAGGAATGCTGCTTTGTACTTGAAACCACAAAACTGTACAATGTCAATAGATAGCTGCCAATGCTGTCAGAAAGAATGGAGTTGAACACAAGCTTACAATGGCTGTCAGTTCAAAAGCAAATAGTTTACCTTCACAAAAATACAAAACAATGCTGTCATCTTCGAATACATTTTGACTGAATAGTTGTAAAAGAGTAATCAGAAAATCAGACAACTCGGCACCATAATCCTTGGGGACTCCTTAAGCTTGACACAGCATGATATAGACTGAAGCATCGTTTTTTTTTAACCCCTTGGGGGTCTGTCCAGAGTAGGCGATCTTTAATAGAAGTAGTAACGTGAAAGTATTTGAAGGGTAAAGCAACAAATATGAATTTGCCATGATTCTTGGACTGGGGTCTCATTATGACAGAGCAAGACCAGTAATGACAATAACTTACATTGCTATGGTGTCTTTAAGTAGTAAAACATTCGAAGGCACATAGCAGGATTATTATCAATCAAAAATTGAGACAAGTCACAACAGGAGATATTCGGGCAGATGAGCAAAGGCTTGATCAAAGAGGTATTAATTTTTAGGGGTGCCTTAAAGAAAGAAAAAGAGGTAAACGGGCAGAGTTTTAGGGAGGGAATTCCAGACATAGGTCCTCGACAGTAACATGGCCGCTGGTCGTGATGCAATTACAATTAGCAATGTGAAAGGTATCAAAATTGAGTGAAGCCAGAAATCTCAGAGGTTTGCAGGGTTAAAGATATGGAGGGATAAGACAAAGGAGGAATTAAAATCAAAGAAAGGAATCTTAAAATCACTGCATTGCAAGTCAGCCAGCGGAGAGGTGATAGAAGAACAGGACTTGGGGGAATGTGTTAGAATTCGGCCAGCAGCGTTTTGGGTGAGTTTATGGAGGATGGAAATTGGGAGTCCAATCAGGAATGCTTTGGAATAATCAAGCCTAGAGGTAACGAAGGCATACATGAGGGTTCCAGCAGCAAACGGGTTGAGGTAGGGACAGAGATGTTATGGAGGCAGTTTCACTGATGCCACAGCTATGTAGTCACAAGTTAATTTCTGGGTCAATATGGCACTAAGGTTATGTATATTTTGGTTAGGCCTCACGACAGTTGCCAAGGGGAGACAGTGCTAGGGAATGGAGTATGTGGCGGAAATCAAAGATAATGGGCTGGATTCTGTGTTTGAGAGACTAAGTGCTGACGCTGGGACTGAATTGCGGGTGTTCTATAGCTTTGATAGCGGTGCCGGTCCCAGAGCAAATCAGGACATGCTAATGGGCCAGCACTGGTGCCACTTAGAACTAGTGCTATTCCAACTGACGCCGACATCAGTTTCGCTGCAATCGGCATTGGCACTTGAGAACCTGACAAGCTGGAGCAAAATATAAGCACTCTACGCTCCACACACTCTCATTCCAGCCAAGTAAATGCAACCCCAGAGAGTGGCCACAAGATTCGCCGATGCAGAACTAAAGACACTGCAAGATGCTGTGGAGGAGAGACGGATCACCCTGTTCCCATGGGAAGGCGGCTGCCACCCATAGATATCAACCGAGCCTGGGCGTAGGTGGCAGAGGCCATGAGCGCCGTGGGCCCAACGGCCAGGACCGGGCAGCAGTGCAGGAAGAAGCTGCACCACCTCCTTTGCGGGGCCAGGGTGAGTCACCATTACCACCTTGTCCCTGGCACCAACCCTATTACCATACACTTGGGGAGAGACCAATGGTGTGGGCGGAGGTGGACACGGGCCAGGGTCCCCCGGGCAGTCAGAGGCCACCCCCTTACGTCATCCTCGGAGGTGGCAGGGGACGGGGCCAGATATGTGGGGGCAGCATGTGGTAGGGCCTACCTGATGAGTGACCCACCACTGCTCACCCCCTCCCGGACCCCGTCCCTGTGCCCGCTCCTCAACCCGAAGGTTCGAAAGGACCATGAGATGGAATGGCTAACATGAATGCTGGGATCACCCAGGCAGACTGGAATGTGCTGCGGAGGGCAGGTGTCAGACCTTGTAAAACGATGTAGAGCACCAGGGCTCATCACAGAGCGGGTCATCATCATCCTCAATCCCATGGACCAGAACCACTGATACTGCCAACCTAGGGTCAGCACCCTAGTGTAGTGAAGAAGGTAGGAAGCACGAAGGGGGGGGGGGGGGGGGGGGGGAGGAATTTTGTGCGGGGGTGCGACGTGAGCCACCGGTGGCCAGGCCCACTACTCGGCGAACCTGGTGGTGATCAGATTGTTCCATGTGCGGCGGCCCTGGTTCAGACATTGTGCGGGATCCTGTGCCTTCCCGGGTCCCATGTCCTGCTCATTCTGGCCCTCCCCCGTATCCTCCCCATCGGACAAGGACTCCAACATGTTCTCCCTCCTCCTCCAACATGTTGCCCCTCTTGCTGCGCGATGTTATGGAGGATGCAGCAGGCTACCACGATGTGGGGGAGCCTCCTAGGGCTATACTGCAGAGTCCCCCAGAGTGTTCCAGGCACCTGAACCGTATCGTCAGGATGCCGAAGCACCGCTCGATCACGCTTCTGGTCGCGGTGTGGGTATCATTGTAGCGGGTCTCCGCGTTGGTTCAGGGCCTCCAGACAGGCATCATCAGCCATGACCGCAACAGATAATCCCTGTCGCCCAGGAGCCTACCTATCACTCAGGGTGTCTGGCACCATCGAGTGGGTGAGGATGAAGGCACTGTGCACAATGCCTGGATATCGGACGCAGAAATGCATGATGTGCAACCGGTGGTCACACACCAACTACATGTTCAGCGAATGGAATCCGTTTTGGTTCATGTAGTGCATCCCCTCATGTGGTGGTGCTTGTAGGGAGACATGCGTCCTGTTGTTCACCCACTGGACCTTAGACAAGCCGGTGATGGCGGTGAATCCCGCTGCCCGGGCTAGCTGGTGGGCTTGGTCCATATCTAGGTGGATATCTTATGCCTCCCGGGCATACAGGGCCTCCATAACGGCATAGATGCACCTGTGCACGAAGGTCTGGGATATCCCAGACAGGTCCCCACTTGGCAACCGGAAGGGCTCTGTGGCAAAGACGTTCAGGGCGACCGTCACCTTGACGGCCACCGGGAGCGGGTGTGCTCCCCCATACCCCCGGAATTCCAGATGTGTCATGTTCCGGCACAGATCTCCCAGTCTCCCTTCTCGGCCGCAATTGTCGACGCACTCGGTCTGGCAAGTCTTGGTACGACAAGCATCGATATAAACAATGCTTGATGCGACACCTCTGTCCCACCACCTCCTCGGCCTGTTGGGCGGCCAGCTCACCATCCTCACCTGGCTGACTGCTGCTCTTCTGGGGAAGGCTCCTGTTCTGCAAGCCCTCCCCGAGCAGCTCATGCAACTCAGCGTATCTGCTTGGGCTGCTCTGGCAAGGCAGATGCCAACCACACCTCGTTCGATACCAAAGTACTCCCGTGCCCAAAGAGGTCCAACGGGCTACATGGTAGCCCTGACCTGCACTGCAGCCCCTATCCACGCTTGTCCGCCACTGTACCCCCACCCTCATTTCAAATCCATCCCCGGCCGTTCCCCATGACATTTTGTCCTCCTGCATTGCACCCCTGGCACCGTCACCCGTACCTGCCAGCAGGAGTACCAGTGGCTGGCGCTACCCATGCCAGTGGTATGTTCTCGGCCCTTCTCCTGCACCCTCTTGTGGGTGTCCAATCTGGGTGGTCTGTGTGTTATCCCGCCAGCAGCGGGGGATGTGTACAGTGCGCCACCGACCGGCGCCATGCTTGGTGGCCTGCATGCGGGCATCGACCATAGGTGGGGCTTTTCCAGGGAGGTGAACACCTGTTGGAACTGTAACCATGGGCCCTTTGTGCAGCGCACCTCTCATGTGTACTTCTCCGGGGGCAGAAGCACAGGGCTTGGTGACAACCAGTGGTCCTGCGGGGTAGCTAGCTAAGAGTGTCACTGGTGGGACGTTTGCCCTGTGACGGGCAGTGTACCAGAGAGGGCGCCGACCATCCTGTTGATGGGTCAGCTGGGGTCTGTGAGCTCCTCGGAGAGTGGTAGTCTGGGGGGTGGGGGGGTGCCTGGCAGAGCAGGAGCATCGCGGGAAGCCGGAGAATACCAGGTCGGGCCCGTTAATTATACGCTAATGTCCGTTGGTGTACAATTATCATGGGAATTATCCACCGCTATCGAGCCACCGGAGCATGGCATTCGTTGGGCCCCCGCCGCCAACCTCAATTTTCTCCATCCGATTGCAATTCATGATTCTGGCGTCGCTGGGCAGAGAATCCTACCTCATGGCTTTGGTCTTTCCAATCATGAGTTTGAGGAAACAGCCTGACGATTTAGAGACAGTCAAAGGTCCAGCAAAGTGGTGATGAAACGAATGTTGTCATCTTCCATGTGGAACCTGGTTCATTCTTAGTGAGGTCGCCGAGGGGGCAGGAACTTAATGAAAAATAGGAAGGAACCAAGGATGGATCCTTGTGGGAATAACAACCATAACAACACCTGTGTCAGCATTTAGGAAAAGGTTAGACAGCAGATTGGCATAAAAGACAATAGGTGGGTATGGGAATAGAATGGACATATGTGTCTGTTGCTTTGGATGGATTTGTTCGGATAATCAGCCTACTCCCATGCTTTAAGCTATATCTAATTCTACAATTGTATCTGCTAATACAAGTTAATTGATGTTACTAATTTTAATAAAGCACCACTATGTGGGACAGTGGAAGCAGTCCCAGTCAACATTTCCCAGGGGCCATCTTGATTCCCTGCTGCATCCACACTTTCAAGTTCCTGCTCCTGTACTTTACGTTAAGCAAAGCTTCACTCCCTGTTTCGAAGCCCTGTTCTTCATGGAGTCATGCTGTCTGATTGATGGAGAGACATGTCTGCTTTCCTCATCTTACCCACGCTGCTCCTCATCTGGCAAGTCAAATGTTGCCGGAAGGAAGCAATCAGAATCTGATTGAAGAAGCAAAGGGCAGAAATGGGACAGTTAAAAATAAGGAGAGAAAGAAGAAATGGGAGGGAGGAGAGGGAAGTAAATGTGAGGGAGAAAGAAAAACTAATGTGGAACAGGAGAAAGTAAAACATTGAAGGATAGTGAGAAAGATCAAGAAATGAAGGAGGACGGTGAGACTAGTGAAAGAGGGAAGACGGTGCAAAGCAGTGAAAGGGATAAATAAGAGAGTGAGCTTTATTTTTGCAAAAATGGCACAAGTAATAACGTTAGTTAAAGGGGCTTGAGAGGTTAAAAAACCTTCCATGAGACCCAATCCTGACAAAACATTTTTGCTCGAATTTCTCTGGGTCAGAGGTCATTTGTGATGCAGGGAGGGATAGGAATGGGCGTGTCAAGCTTCCGGTGGCAGCCATGGAGGAGCAGGTTGCACATTTGATAGATCCCGCCTCTGACAGACGTTTGGACCTTTTTCCCCCAGTTTTTCCTGGATTTTATTGGATAAAATCAGTGAAGAGTGAGACAGTGAGGAGAAATCCCCCTCCAATGTATGGAGAATTGGACCAGAAGTGGCCGTGTGAGGAGACAAAGCCCTACAAGGAAGACACGAGCAGAGCTGGCAACGTGGGAAACCATGGCGGAGCAGCAGGGCCGCGGGGAGACGGCACAGTGGTCGACGGAGCAGCTGGTAAAATTTTTTGAAAATTGCCTCGCCAAGCTTAAGAAGGACTCACTGGACCCAATCAAGGTTTTGATTGATCAGGTGGTGCAGAATCAAGAAGCCCACGGACGTGCGATCCAGGAGGTGGAGATAAAGGTGACCGAGCACGAGGAATACATAACCGTGCTGGAGACCAAGGTGAAGATGATGAATGACCGCCAGAAAAGAATGCAGGAGAAGCTTGAAGCCCTGGAGAAAAGGTCCAGGAGGCAGAATCTGAGAATGGTCGGCCTCCCTGAAGGCAGAGAGGGATCGAATGCGAGGGCCTATGTGACAAACATGCTGGAGAAGTTGATGAGGGCTGAGGCGTTCCCTCGGCCTTTGGAAGTGGATAGAGCGTGCAGTGCCCTCACGAAGAAGCCCCAAGTGAATGAACCGAGCGCGATGGCAGTACATTTACCCGGATTCCTGGGCAAGGAACACGTTCTGCAGTGGGCCAAGAAAGAAGGGAGCAGCAAGTGGGAGAATTGTGAGCTGCGCATTTATCAGGACCTGGGCGCGGATTTGGCCAAGAGGCGTGCTGGGTTTAATCGGGCAAAAACAACCCTCTTTAAGAAGGGGATGAAGTTCGGGTGTTGAACCCAGCCCGTCTGTGGGTCACATATGAGGAACGGGATTTTTACTTCGAAACACCAGACGATGTATGGACGTTCATCAAGGAAAAAAGACTGGAGGTGAACCTAAAAGACACTGAATCCCTGGAGAGTTGTTGAAAATCACTTTTGTGCTGCTTTGAATAAGTAGTGTTATGTGCAATAAGGGGCAGTTTTGATGGGTAACGTTAACTTTGTCTTACTGGGAGCTGGTTGGAGGGGGTGGGGGGTGGGGGGGGGGGGTTTCTGTGGCTGTTTTTTCACTCTTTTTTCTGATGTTTGTTTTCTGGGGAATGTGATGCTTTGAATATATTTGTCCAGGTGGCGTGAGAGGGGAGAGAACAATGGGGAGACAGACTGTTTCGTGCCATGGGTAGGAGCTATCAAGTCAACCTAGTCAGCTGACTCACGGAAGCACAGTGGGGGGTGAGTAGGTGTTAAGCTGGAGCTTGATATGGGGGGTTGGGTTTCTAGCGCTGTTACCAGGGGGTTGGGGGGGGGTGAGAGCTGCTTATGCCTGAGGGGGGGCACGAGGAGGCTGGAGGCTGGCCTAAAAGGGTGATGGCTCGTCGGCAGGGGAGAAGAAGAAGCCCCCAGGCTGATTACGTGGAACGTTAGAGGGTTGAATGGGTCGGTCATAGAATATTACAGCGCAGTACAGGCCCTTCAGCCCTCAATCTTGCGCCGTCCTGTGAAACCCCTCTAAAGTCCCTCTACACTATTCCCTTATCATCCATATGCCTATCCAATGACCATTTGAATGCATTTAGTGTTGGCGAGTCCACTACTGTTGCAGGCAGGGCATTCCATCCCTTACTACTCTCTGAGTAAAGAACCTACCTCTGACATCTGTCCTATATCTATGTCCCCTCGTGCTGGACATCACCATCCGAGGAAAAAGTCTCTCAATGTCCACCCTATCTAATCCTCTGATCATCTTGTATGCCTCAAGTCACCTCTTAACCTTCTTCTCTCTAACGAAAACAGCCTCAAGTCCTTCAGCCTTTCCTCAGAAGATCTTCCCTCCATACCAGGCAACATCCTTGTAAATCTCCTCTGTACCCTTTCCAATGCTTCCATATCCTTCCTATAATGCGGCGACCAGAACTGCACGCAATACTCCAAATGTGGCCGCACCAGAGTTTTGTACAACTGCAACATAACCTCATGGCTCCAAAACTCAATTCCTCTACCAATAAAAGCTAACACACCGTACGCCTTCTTAACAACCCTCTCAACCTGGGTGGCAACTTTCAGGGATCTATGGACATGGACACCGAGGTCAAGAGGGCTCGTGTGTTTGCGCGTTTGAAGGGACTGAAGGTGGACGTGGCAATGCTGCAAGAGACACACCTAAAGGCTATAGACAAGACGAGATTGAGAAAGGGGTGGGTTGGCCAAGTATTCCACTCAGGGCTGGACTCAAAGACCAGGGGGTAGCGATCTTGATCAATAAACGAGTGTCTTTTGAGGCAGGGAGAATCGTGTCAGACATGGGGGGGGTCGGTACATAATGGTGAGTGGGAAGCTGGAGGGGGTGCGGGTGGTACTCGTGAACGTATATGCTCCGAATTGGGACGATGTGGATTTATGAGGCGGGTGTTAGGTAAGATCCCAGACTTAGAGTCACTTAACTTGATCATGGGGGGTATTTTAACACAGTCACTGATCCGGAATTGGACCGGTCACAATCCAGGACAGGGAGGATGCCAGCTGCAGCAAAGGAATTGAAGGGGTTTATGGAACAGATTGGGGGAGTAGACCCATGGAGGTTTGCATGGCCAAGGGCGAAGGACTTTTCTTTTTTCTCCCATGTCCACAAGGTATACTCTGGCATTGACTTTTTTGTTCTGAGCAGGGCTTGAATACCAGGGATGCTGGATACTGAGTACTCGGCAATCGCAGTGTCGGACGATGCCCCACATTGGGTGTATCTACGGGTTAGTTTGGAGAGAGGACAACGCCCGCTGTGGAGACTGGATGTGGGGTTCTAGCAGATGAAGCAATTTGTGGGCGGGTTAACAAGTCCATCCAGAACTACCTGGAAATAAATTATACGGAGGAGATCTCTGCAGTGATTATTTGGGAAGCTCTGAAGGCAGTGGTCAGAGGGAAGTTAATTTTGATGCGGGCCACAGAGAAAAGGCGGAACGGGCTTGGAGGGATAGGTTAGTTGAGGAGATATGAGGAAAAAGCAAGCAGAATGTTAGCGCACCAGCTCAGAAAAAGGGAGGCGACCAGAGAGATAGGGCGAGTAAGGAGTAGAAGTGGGAATACAGTCCTGGACCCAGTGGGGGTGAATAAGGTGTTTACGGACTTTTACAGCAAATTATATGAGTCGGAACCCCCGGCTGGGGTAGACGGTATGAGGCAGTTTTTGGGTCAGTTGAGGTTCCCGAGGGTGGATGAGGATCTGGCGGAAGGGCTGGGAGCCCCATTTAAAATGGAGGAAATAATAGAGGGGCTGGAGGGCATGCAGTCAGGCAAGGCCCCTGGGCCAGACGGCTACCCGATGGAATTCTATAAGACGTTTTCAGAGATATTGAGCCCACTGCTGGTGAGGACATTTAATGAAGCAAGAGAGAAGGGGGTCCTCCCCCCAACAATGTCGCAGGCCTTGATTTTATTGATCCTGAAACGGGAGAAGGATCTAGAGCAATGCAAGGTATACAGGCCAATTTCTCTACTGAATGTGGATACCAAACTGCTGTCTAAGATACTGGCCACAAGGATAGAGGACTGTGTCGTGGGGTGGTCGGGAAGACCAGACGAGATTTGTAAAGGGCAGGCAACTCAAGGTCAATGTTCAAAGGCTTTTAAATGTTATTATGATGCCCTCAGAAGGAGGGGAGACGGAGGTGGTGGATGCGGAGAAGGCTTTTGATCGGGTGGAGTGGGATTACCTGCGGGAGGCGCTGGGAAGGTTTGGGTCTGGTGAGGGCTTCATTGAGTGGGTGCGGTTGCTCTATCAGGCACCAGTAGCGAGTGTGCGGATGAACCGGCTGAGATCGGGGTATTTTACTCTCCCCGTTACTGTTTGCTCTGGCCATATAGCCATTGGCCATGGCATTAAGAGCCTCTAGGAACTGGAAAGGGCTGGTTTGGAGAGGGGGGATGGAGCACCGGGTCTCGCTTTACGCAGATGACCTGCTCTTGTATATTTCAGACCCGTTGAAGGGGATGGGGGAAGTTATGCGGATCCTCAGGGAATTTGGTAATTTTTGGGGGTATAAACTGAACATGGGGAAAAGTAAGATGTTCGCAATCCAGGCAAGAGGACAGGAGAAGAGACTGGGAGAGCTGTTGTTTAGAGTGGTAGGAAGGAGCTTTCAGTATCTGGGAATCCAGATGGCATGGGAATGGGAGGCACTGCACAAGTTAAACCTATCCCGGCTTGTAGAACAAATGAAAGTGGACTTTAAGAGATGGGACATGCTCCCTCTATCACTGGCAGGGAGGGCACACACTGTGAAAATGATGGTCCTCCCCAGATTTCTGTTTGTCTTTCAGTGCCTCCCCATCTTCATCCTAAGCGGGTGAATAAGGTTATTGCGGGCTTTGTGTGGGCTGGTAAAACCCCGCGAGTGAAGAAAGTGTTGCTGGAGCGCAATCGGGGGGAGGATGGGTTGGCGCTGCCGAACTTTTGCAATTACTACTGGCGGCTAATATAGCCATGATTAGGAAGTGGGTAGTGGGGGAGGGGTCGGTGTGGGATCAGATGGAGGCGCCGTCATGTAAAGACACAAGTTTGGGAGCACTGATATCGGCACCTCTTCCGTTCTCGCCCGATACTCCACAAGTCCAGTGTTGGTGGCGGCTCTGAGAATCTGGGGGCAATGGAGGAGATATAAGAGAGTGGAGGGAGCATTGGTTTGGACCCCGATTTATAATAATCACCGGTTTGTACCAGGTAGGCTGGATGGTGGGTTCCGGAGATGGCAAAGGGAATGAATTAGGAGGATGGGGGATCTACTTATAGATGGGAGCTTACCCAGCTTGAAAGCCTTGGAGGATAAATTTGAATTGCCAGCAGGGAATGGGTTTAGGTATTTGCAGGTGCGAGACTTCTTGAGAAAGCAGGTTCCGGCCTTCCCGCTGCTTCCACCACAGGGGATACAGGACAGAGTAGTCTCCAGTACCTGGGTGGGAGATGGAAAGGTATCAGATATTTACCAGGAACTTTTGGATGCGGAGGAAACTCCGGTGGAGGAGCTTCAGGGCAAGTGGAGGACGAGCTAGGAGGAGAGATAGAGGCGGGTCTGTGGGCGGATGCCCTAAGCAGGGTTAATACATCCTCATCGTGTGCCAGGCTTAGCCTGATACAATTCAAGGTAGTCCACCGGGCACACATGACGGTGGCCTGGATGAGCAATGTTTTGGGGTAGAGGACAGGTGTGCGAGGTGCGCGGGAAATCCAGCAAATCATGCCCACATGTTTTGGGCATGCCCAAAGCTGAGAGGGTTTTGGCAGGGTTTCGCTAAGGCACTGTCCACGGTACTCAAAACACGGTGGTGCCGAGTCCGGAGGTGGCAATCTTTGGAGTGTCGGAAGAGTCGGGAGTGCAGGGGGCGAAAGAGGCTGACATCTTGGCCTTTGCCTCCCTGGTAGCCCGGAGACGGATCTTATTAATGTGGAGGGAATTCGAAGCTCTCGAGTGTAGAGACCTGGGTTAGTGACATGGCTGGGTTTCTCAGTCTTGAGAAAATAAAGTTTGCCTTAAGAGGGTCAATGGTAGGGTTCACCCGGAGGTGGCAGCCGTTTGTCGACTTTCTCGGGGAAAATTAAAATGTCAGCAGATGCAGAATACCAAAGGTGGGGTGGGCGGTGGGGGGGGACTGTTGTTTTCTGGTTGGGGTGTGTGAAGATTGTGATGGGGGTGGAAACGTTTATTATACCATGTTTATATCGTTGTTATTGTTATTATTATAAAAACTTGCAAATACCCTAATAAAAATATTTTTAAAAAAAGAATGGGTGTGACCACAGAGAGATTTATGTCTGAAGATTGGAGCAATTAATGCTTTTCAGTCTTCAAAGGAGGTATCTTAGAGCTAACATTATAGAGGTATGAGATAGGTAATTAAATCAGAAAGATGAATCAAATGGATGACCAGTTTGTGAGAGGAAGACAGGGTATGCAGATTCAAACCAGGAAAAGGAAAATTTAGGATGAATGTCAGGATGTACTTCACACAACAAGTGATCAGGATGTGGAATGATTCCCAAATAATAGAGAGGGAGCAAAAACTAAGAAGAAAATACAGTTGGATATTTTAATGGGGGAGAATTGATGTATTGCTGGATGGATTACAGTACTGAATGGTCTTCTTCAGCCAGAATTGCATTGTGGACTTGTGAGTGGAGTACTGCCACAGGAAATTACTTCTGCCATCAGATAACATTTAATGTAAGGACACAGTTTTTTCCTTCATAGAACCTGACCATCAATTAATGTAGTTAATTTCTCAATTTACGAGCAAATTGCCATATCTTATCCCATTTGTCAAGGAGGACAGAACAGAAATCCCACTCTCCACCTTATTGATGCCCATGAACTTAGTTCAGCAGCTTGTTGGCGGGGTAGGGTGGAATATATAAAGGGGCACGGGGATTAGAAGCTGCCAGTTCCTGATCAGCTGAAGGGAGACGGATAAATAATCGGGAGCCAGTCAAGGTAGCTTGAGGGCATCAACCCAGCCCTGTAAGAGGAACAGTAAGGCAAAGGTGGACTTGAAATTTAGTAAGTAAGTATCCGGGGCACTGCACAGGTGGGAGGGAGGTTGGACACTTCGTACTCAAGCATTGAATGGCTCCTCAACCCTCTGGCATCAAAGGGCAGAGCAGCAAGAGCCAAGACTGTCAAAGCCAATTGGAAAGCCGCCTGCACAAAGGGAAGGTTACAGCTCGATTGTCAGATATTGGGCCCGGTGAGGGCAGCATGGTGGTGCAGTGGTTGGCACTGCTGCCTCACAGGTTCGATCCCGGCTCTGGGTCACTGTCCGTGTGGAGTTTGCACATTCTCCCTGTGTTGGGTGGGTTTCGCCCCCACAACCCAAAGATGTGCATGGTAGGTGGATTGGGCACACTAAATTGTCCCTTAATTGGAAAAAATGAATAGGGTACTCTAAAGTTATATTAAAAAAAGATATTGGGCCAGTGGAGATGAGGGGCAACACGCTCCATTGTTCCACAAGGGGGAATTCTATGCAGCAGGAGGACACAGGAGAGGAACGAGGAAGGTAATGGATGCCAAACCTTCAATGTAGAATCTACCCCTGAAGGTGGAGCTACCTGGAGGTGGCTGGAAACCTGCAGTGCCTTAAGAGACTGCGATTGTCTAGGCAAATGGCCACAGAGACATGTGACCTTGTTGCCAAATACCTTGCACATTGCAACACTGGTCACCATACCCTGTCAGTGGCCATCAAAGTCACTGCGGTTTTGAACCTCTTTACTTCTCACTCCTTTCAAGGATCAGCTGCAGACCTTAGTAAAATCTTTGTAATGGCTGCATGCCGTGTCATCTTGCTGGTCACTGATGTCCACTTTTTCAGCGATGGATAGTGCAATCATTTAACAACACTTGCGGCTGCCCAGGGAGATCATTGGGTTTTGTAACTGTTGTTGGATTCCCCGAGGAACAAGGCACCTTCGATTGCACTCATGTGGTCATCAAGGCACCCAGTGACTGCGCAGTCAAATTAATTAGCAGAAAGGACCTCCACGTCATCAATTTTCAACTGGTCTGAGATCACAGGAAGAGCCTCCTCCAAAGGAGGTGGGATGCACTATTGATTAAGGAGATCAATGCAGGCTTCGAGACAGGGATATCCCAGAGGGATCAAGAACAGAATCTATTTGGCTAGAGCTAAGAAACAATCAAGGTACCGTTACATTGTTTGGTATAATTCATTGATCACCAACTGGTGGGAAAATTGTAGAAGAACAAACTTGCAAGGAAATTACAGAGAAGTGCAAGATCCCTGAAGGGATCAGTGCTTGGGCCCCAGCTACTCACAATATGCATCAATGATTTGGATGAGAGAACCAAATTCCAAGTTTGCTGATGAGATGTAACTTGGTGGGAATGTGAATGGTGAGGAGGATGTTAAGAGGCTTCAAGATGATGTAGGGTATAATTCTAGACAATTAGAGTGGAAAATTACATGGCAGATGCAGTATGACATGGATAAATGTGAGGTCTTCCACTTTGGACGGAGAAATGTGAGGTCTTCCACTTTGGACGGAGAAATAGAATGGCAGAATATTATTTAAATGATGATAAGATTTGGAAATATTGACGCAGAAAGAGACCTGGGTGTGAGGACACCAGTTGCTGAGAGCAAGCATGCAGGTACTGCAAATGGAACGTTGGCCTTAATTAGAATAGGACTTGAGTACAAGAGCAAGGAGGAGAGGTTGAGTAGACTGGGACTGTACTTGTTGGAATTTAGAAGGATGAGGGGGGA
This sequence comes from Scyliorhinus canicula, assembly GCF_902713615.1. NCBI lineage: Eukaryota > Metazoa > Chordata > Chondrichthyes > Carcharhiniformes > Scyliorhinidae > Scyliorhinus > Scyliorhinus canicula. Next base: position 104,751,170 of record NC_052150.1, read on the forward strand.
TCTTATAGAAACATTCTAAATTATGAAGGGAATAGATAGGATAGATGCGGGCAGGTTGTTTCTACTGGCGGGTGAAAGCAGAACTAGGGGACATAGCCTCAAAATAAGGGGAAGTAGATTTAGGACTGAGTTTAGGAGGAACTTCTTTACCCAAAGGGTTGTGAATCTATGGAATTCCTTGCCCGGTGAAGCAGTTGAGGCTCCTTCATTAAATGTTTTTAAGGTAAAGATAGATAGTTTTTTGAAGAATAAAGGGATTAAGGGTTATGGTGTTCGGGCCGGAAAGTGGAGCTGAGTCCACAAAAGATCAGCCACGATCTCATTGAATGGCGGAGCAGGCTCGAGGGGCCAGATGGCCTACTTCTGCTCCTAGTTCTTATGTTCTTATGTATGTTCTTATGTTTTACTGCAGCTGTACAGGGCATTGGTGGGACCATACCCGGAGTATTATGTGCAGTTTTGATCTACCTATCTAAGAAAAGATAGACTTGCCATAGAGGGATTGCAGCAAAGGTTCACCAGAATGATTCCTGGCAAGGCAGGATTGTCGCATGAGGAGAGATTGGGTCGATTGGGCTTGTATTCACTGAAATTTAGAAGGATGAGAGGGAATCTGATTGAAACGTATGAAATTCGGACAGGGCTCGGGAACCAGGATGCAGGAATGTTGTTTGGTTATGGTTTCTACAATAAGTGGTCACAGTCTCAGAGTATGGCATAGATCAGTTAGGACTGAGACGAGGAGACAATTCTTGACTGGTGAACCCGTGGAATTCTTTACCACACAAAACTGTGGAGGCCAAGTCACTGCATATATTTAAGAAGGAAGTAGATTTCTGGACTCTGAAGACTAAATGGCTTTCTCCTGCTCCTATTTTGTATATTTCTAATTATAGAGTAGCTATAATGAGGGACTTTAATAATCCTAATATAGACTTGGAAAGTAATCGTGGAGAGGACAGATAGGGACAGGAATTGCTGGTGTGTGCTCAGAATACTTTACTACATCTGTTGTCCAATATGAAATTAGGTATTGCTCAACTTTGTTCTTAGGAATTAGGTGGGCCAAGTGGGTAGCGTTTATAGGACAATGATCATTGTATCGTAAGGTTTAGGTTGGCCATGGAAAGGACAAAGTAAGAATAATTAATAGTATTCAATTGAGTAAGATTGGATCTGGTTTGGATAAATTGGAATAAAAGATTGGCAGGCAAAACTGTAACTGAATGGAGATAATTCAGGTACAGTCAAGGTACATTCCCAAAAGGGTTCAAGATAGGGTAAATCATTCCAGAGCTCCCTGGATGACAAAAGAAATCGGGAATACAATCAAGCAGAAAAGAGTTTATATGACAGAGGTTAGGTGGATTACAGTCAGGCTCCGGTTCAGACAGGAATTGAGAAAACAAATAAGAGAAACAAAGGGTGTGATTTAATGTAAATGTTTCTAAGTGTGATAGCGAGCGGGAACCGCTTCGAGCCCCGGCAAGGCCGTCACCGCTATTAAATGTTAATTGGACAACTAAATGACTTCACGCAGCAAATGATTCTCCTCCGGCTGATTCACCAGGAATGCGCTCCCCAGCCCTCTGCTAACAAGGGAGAGCAGCCAACCCCACTCAGCTCGCAGCCATGGAGGAGATCAGCCCCACGATTCGGGGATGCCAACCTGACAAGATAGTTGGACGCGGTAGAGGTGAGAAAGGATGCTCTGTTCCCCCGAGGGTTTTGGAGGGTCAGCCACAAGGGCAGCCAGTGCCGCCTGGGAGGAAGTGGAAGTGGGCATCAGCTCGGGGAGTGTCATCAGGAGGACTGGCACCCACTGCCCTAGGAAGGTCAACGACCTCCACCGGGCAGCACAGTGAGTTGGCACCAGCCCCCCGACGCCATCCCCCCCCCCCCCCCAGTGAACATGCACTTGACACCACCCCGCCAAGCACAGTTCCATGCCCCAGCCCACCCATGTCCAGCAGTGCTGCCCACCCCATGCTTTGCATTCCCCTGCCAAACTCCTCACCCCCTGCTACTACCTCCCATCCACTCACTACTCCCCATCCCCCCATATTCCCCTTCTCCCCATACTCGCCATTCCCCCCATCAAAACAGTTGCTGATGCACATCAGATGGAGGCAGGAACCTTAGGCGAGACAGCAGTCGGAGGTCTGCTGGATCCCAGGACCCAGCTGGGTCCCAGTCAGATGCTGAGCCTCTGGACCAGGTTTACCCTGAGCTGATGCAGATGCTAAGGTGTTGTGATATTCAGAGGGGATGTCAGCGACTGGAGTAGTCCCAGAGGCTATGGGCGCAGGAGATGGCACCGGCAATGCTTGGCACTGAGGCCAACAGTGCTAGAGTGGTGACCGCCCTTGGTGACGGCCATGGCTGAGCGTCCCAACAGCATGACCTAGTCACTGGCAGACGTGACCCAGTACCTGGTGGACCTTGGTGAGGCGCTGCGGAGCATGTCTCAGTCTCAGGTTGGTATTGCCGAGGTCCTCCAGAGCAAGCCCCGGCTGCTGGGTGAGTGTCCCAGTCTCAGTTAGAAATTGCAGAGGTGCTGCGGCCATGTCACAAGCACTGACGAGCATCGCCAAGTGCATTGACACCATGCTGCATCCATTGAGGAGCCAAGAGGGTTGGCAAAGCCAGATGATGTGGGGCAGCCAAGGCTCGATCCAGCTGCCTCCATGTCCCAAAGTGAACCGCGGGGCCCTATGGACACTGACCGGGAGCAGGGGGTGCTGGGTGCCAACCCGGAGCCACCCTACGGACTGCCGGCACAGTCCCAGCATCCTGGAGTGATGCTACACGGACGCTCGGAGGGTGGAACAGGATGGCAGGGGAGGGCAAAGGGGGTGGGGGGAACGGGAGAGGTGGGGAGGGGAGGGATGTGGGGAGGGGGGAGGTTGAGGAATGGGGATGGAAGGTGAAGGAGGAAAAGGGAAGGGAAGTGGGAAGGGGAGAGCAGAAGGGATGAAGCACGGGGATGGGAAGGGGAATGACAGACGAGGCCACTCCCTGTGTGATGCAGGTGAGATGAAGGCCTCCCTGGTTCCTCGCCGCTGCCACCTGTCTTCCATGCTCATGGTGATCCTGAGGGTCCTCCCCGTATTTGTCCTCAAGCCCCTCATGGTCCGGCGCCTCCATGTCCTCCTCTTCCTTGGTGGCCATATCTTCCTCCCCATCCTCTTACAGCACGTTGCCCAGCCGTTGTGTCAGGTTGTGTCACAAGTAGGCTTACATTAACACTGCAATGAAGTTACTGTGAAAATCCCCGACTAGCCACACTCCGGCGCCTGTTCGGGTACACGGAGGGAGAATTCAGAATGTCCAATTCACCTATTAAGCACGTCTTTTGGGACTTGTGGGAGGAAACCGGAGCACCCAGAGGAAACCCACACAGACAGAAGGAGAAGGTGCAGACTCCGCAAGCAGCGAATCAAAGCGGTTGAGACGTCCGAACTGCATTTGTAGTAGTCTGATGCACTGCTCGATGACAACACAGGTGGCCACATGGGTCTCGTTATACTGGGTCTCCACCTGGGCAGCACGGTGGCGCAGTGGTAGCACTACTGCCTCATGGCGCCGAGATCCCAGGTTCGATCCTGGCTCTGGGTCACTGCTGTGTGGAGTTTGCACATTCTCTCCGTGTTTGCGTGGGTTTCGTCCCCTCAACCCAAAGATGTGCAGGGCAGGTGGATTGGCCACGCTAAATTTCTGCTTAATTGGACAAAAATCAATTGGGTACTCTAAATTTATAAATAAAAAAATATTAGGGGCGGGATTCTCTGATAATGGGGCTACGTGTCGACGCCGGCGTTTACGACGGCGGGGTGGGTGGGATGTGGGGAGGAGGGAGGTTGAGGAATGGGGATGGAAGGTGAAGGAGGAAAAGGGAAGGTAAGTGGGAGGGGGAGAGCTGCCCCCCACGCAGCATGGCAGAGCCCTACAGGGGCCTGGCGCAGAGGAACATAGGCCCCCTCCCCGGAATTAGCCCGCCTGCTGATCGGTAGCCCCCGACTGTTGGCCTGGCAACCGTGGAGGCCTCCTCCGGAGTCGGATTCTCCCTCCCCCCCCACCCGACCAGGACGGCCCCCACAGCCAGAACGCCGAGCTCCCGCCAGGTAGGAACACACGCGAACAACGCCGGCAGAACTCAGTGGGCACTCGGCGCATCGAGCGTGGAGAATCGCGCTCAGTGGCCCCGACTGGAGCTGCGACGACCACGCAGGCGCCATTGGCGTTGATTCTCCCGTCGCTGGAGAATCGGCGGCCATGCATCGGAGCGGCGTCGCGTGATTCGTGCCCACCCCCGGCGATTCTCCGACCCGGCGCGGGATCGGAGAATCCCACATCCGGTCTTCGCACCAGTCTCCGCCCACCGTACTGGCGTCATTAGCCAGTTCCCCAGTGCATTCCCCTTATCCCCCAAAAGCCAACCAGCTATCCTGAGGTGATCCTCGAAGACGCTGGGGATGTCAGACTGCCCAAAGATGTAGCTGGCGTTCACACTCCCCGGGAAGAATGCACACACGTGCATGATCTTCATTTGGTGGTCACACAAGACCTGGATGTTCAGGGAGTGGAACCTCTTCCTGTTAATTAAGGGCACTCCCAAATGGCCCACATGGTGAGTGCAAGGCGACATGCGTGCCATCTACTACCCCCAGGACCTGGGGCATCCCGGCCATGTCAGAGACACCTGGGGCGGAATTCTCCGCTCCCGCGCAGCATCGGGAAGGCCGTCGTGAACTCGGCCGAGTTTCACGACGGCCTCGGAGGCCACTCCTCGCACCCTATTCACCCCCCCCCCCCCAGGGGCTAGGAGCGGCGCTCCGTAAATCTCGGCCGCCGGGCCTTGACACTTGCGTCAAGGTGGCGCGCCGGGAATGACACGACAGCGGCGCATAAGTGGCGTCAGCCGCGCATGCGCAGGTTGGCCGGCTCCAACCCGCGTATGCGCAGCTGACATCCTCCCCTCCGCTGCCCCGCAAGACGTGGCGGCTTGATCTTGCGGGGCGGCAGAGGGGAAAGAGTGCGTCTCTTGGAGACGCCGGCCCGGCGATCGGTGGGCACCGATCGTGGGCCAGTTCCCTCCCGAACACGGCCGTGGTGCTCACTCCCCTCTTGGCCCCCCACAAGCCACAAACAAAACTTTGGCGCCATGTTCACGACTGCAGCAACCAGGTGTGGTTGCCGCCATCGTGAACCGGTCGGGAACGTCAGGCCGCTCGGCCCATCCGGGCCGGAGAATCGCCGGTCGCCGTGAAAATCGGCGAGGGCCGATTCATTCGAGCGGGGGGTGAGAGAATCGCAGGGGGTGCCAGGGCGGCGTGTCGTGAGTCGCCCGGCCCTCCCGCGATTCTCCCACCCGGCATGGGGAGCGGAGAATTCCGCCCATGTTGCCCGGGCATCCTGTTTAGCTGATATAGTTCGCTGCCTGGGCAAACAGGGCATCGTTACCTCACGGATCCACTTGTGGGCTGTCGCTTGTCAGATGCCACACAAGTGCCCACTCGAGCCCTAGAATGATACTGAGGTGTAGAAGATCAGGACTGTGGTGTGCTTGACGGCCACTGGGAGTGGGTATCCTCCTCCACGTGCTGCCACATCCGCAAGGGCATGGCAAAGGTGCCGTACCATCCCCTTGTTGAGGTGGAGCCTCCTGTGGCACGCGCTGTCTGCCATCTGTTCAAAAGACCAGCGAGGCCTGTACACCTTGGGCCATTGCTGGACTCTCCCTCTGGGTCCCTCCCTTGCTTGATAGCCAGCTGGGTCCTCAGGGTGTAGCGTGGGCACTGCGCATGGACTGCTGCCTCAAGTCTCTGTCGGCGCTGCTGTTGCCACTACCTCTGGCGTCTGGCAGCCTGGCCTGCCAGCAGCACCACGAGGGCAGCCTCCATGGGGTCCAGGATACTATCCATTCCGTGTCATATCTACAAGGAATTGGAGAGGGTCTGAGGCAGACATCCCGCAGGACCCTCCACTCCCCAATTGTTCTCCTCTCCCCATATCCCATGCCATCCAACATCCCCTGCCCATGCACCCCCGACAGCAGCAGGGGCCCCTGCTCACCAAACCCCATACCCTGTACCCCAGGCACCCACCACGTAATGTTACCGGAACCAGGCGCTGGTCCGCTCCCTGGTGCACACACCCGCCCTCCGGTCGCCCATATGTCCCCGGTGCTGGGGCCCAGTCCCTGGGTGTTCGGATGTTGGCTGCTGTGTCCATGGTCTTGCCTCCTGAAGCGTTGAGGCACAGTGTCCAGGCATCATGGTCTGGCTGGGATGCGAGGCAGTAACTTCCACATGCTAAATGGCACGCCCACTTGGGAGGTGTGAAGTGCTTGCTTAACTGCTATTGCCAATTCCCAATTAGCAATAGCCTTCAGCTGCTCAGCCGGAGGCCTCTGCGGTCAGTGGAAGTTCTAGGTGGTTGGTGGGGCTGGCTGGCTGGAGTTGCCCACGGAACGGGAACACATGGTCCAGGGGTTGGCAAGGCAGTCCTGCGGATGCTGAGACTCCCATCACCTCCCTCTCCACCCCCCCTCCTCAAATCCATGGGGCCCACCCCCTTGTCCCGCAATCCCCCCCCCCCCCCACAACCGATGGCAGGCCACCCCAACCGCATTTGGCCTCTCAGGGGCTCCCCCCAACGACCTCCGCGCACCGGGGCAGCAGCCCCAGTGTCCCTGGGCTCCTTTCTTCAGAGTGAAAATGGCTACTCATCTCCTCGGGTCCCTGCAGCAGCCATTTCACCAGCTTCACGTTTTAAAAAAGGTGCACTAATCGGCGCCCACTTGCTGGCAAGGCAGTTAGATCACGGGAGGCTGTTCGATAGGGGGTCGCTCCCGTTAATGAAATTTTTCTTAAGTGGTGATTATTGGTTTCTTGCCACGTCACGGCAGGTTCCTGATTTCGCCAATGGGAGCCCCTTTGTGGGCGGGATTCCCCTTGCAACGTCTCGCGAGATTGTGTTGAATCTCGCGAGGTGCTGCAAGCCGGGTAGATCCCAGGAGCGGGGTCTCCCGGCTTTCACCAGCCACGTTGCGCCGGACGTTCAAGGAAAATTTTTGAGTGAACTTCAGTTGCTTTTGACAATACTGGTGGGAAACTACAAACCAACATTCAAACCACTCCTGATCTTTGTAGAGAGGTACAGTGGAATGTAATTCTGAAGTCATATTGAAGGTAGATTGCAGAGAAAATCCATTTCTTGGCCTTGGCCTCAGCAATGAAATGAAAATGAAAATCGCTTATTGTCACAAGTAGGCTTCAATGAAGTTACTGTGAAAAGCCCGTAGTCGCCACATTCCGGCGCCTGTTCGGGGAGGCTGGTACGGGAATTGAACCGTGCTGCTGGCCTACCTTGATCTGCTTTAAAAGCCAGCAATTTAGCCCAGTATACTAAAGCAATATCATTAAATGAAAAGCAGTTGTCTCAAAGAAAGCATGCTATTCAATGCCAGAGTTCGCCTGCATATTATGGCATTGCTGTTGCTGGGTTATGCATAGACCTATAAAATTATGACTATAACAACACCATAATAGTTACTAAAACGGTAAACCTCCATATTTATGCCAGAATCATAGACTCTGCACAAACAGTGACCCAAGCCAGGAATCAAACCTGGGGCCCTGGAGCTGTGAAGCAACTGTGCTAACCAATGTGCTGCCGTGCAAGAACTGATGTGGGTGAACCCTACCGATTAATAAATTTGAATAAATCCAAACAATCAGATCATCCAGACTCGAAACGTTAACTCTGTTTCTCTCTCCACAGATGTTGCTAGATCTGCTGAGTGTTCCCAGCATTTTCTGTTTTTATTGCATAGAATCTGTAAAGCTTTCTTCCACGCATTACTTCTTTGAAAATTGAGGAGCAAAGGTGAAAGGCCATAACTTAACAATTTGGACAAGTTGAAAGAATTAAAAAGATTAAATTCTAATGTTTCTGAGATCAAACTTGCTTCTACATTTGAGGTAATTATTGGAGTTTGCTTATGCGACGAGGAGCCTCACTCGTGAGATATGAAAATTGAAATGAATTCCAACCTTTCTTTGCCATTGTTAAGACTCTGGGCCAACAGCAGAACCGCGCAAAGTTGGTACTTATATATTTTTCTGGGATTTTGATCACTTGATAGCTTATTTCCCTGCTGTTTTATCTGTCTCACAAGCCAAAGTCACTTGAAAAGGGAGGTGAGTTCCCTGTGCTGTGTGGACTGTCCAATGAATGTTAGTTTGCAAGTTCATGGAAGCTTTTAACATTGATTGTGTGGGTGCAAGGAAGGAGTATTAACCTGTTATGACTGTTTGCACCTTTAACCTAAGACCACTTCCAGGTTCTTCTTAGAATTAGAGCACTGACAATGAGTCCTGCTGCTAGGGTGGAACATTTTTGACAAGGTAACTTCCCATCCTGATTAAAGAGATTTAGGAGCAGAAGTCGGCAATTCAGCCCCTCGAGCCTGCTCCGTCATTCAATCAGATCATGGCTGATCTCTTCCTTGTCTCAAATACCCCTCCCCACCTGTTGCCCATAACCCAATAACCCATTTTTAAAAATCAGAAATATATCTGTTTCCTTCTTAAAACCATTTAATGACTCGGATTCCACAGTACAATGGGGGTGTGAATTCCACAAATTCACCAGTCTGTGCAAGAAGTAGTTCCTCCTCATCTCTTGCCTGTCGCCTCTCAACCTATATCCATGACCCCTCTTTCTAGATTGCCTCACATGGGGGGAACATTTGATCTGCGTTTACTTTATCAATCCCTTTTAGTGTTTTATATACCTCAATCAGATCCCCTCTCATCCTTCTAAACTCTAGCAAGTATAAGGCCAAACTGTTTAATCTCTCCTCATATGTCAACCCATTAATCCCTGGAATCAATCTGGTGAACCTCCTTTGAACTGCCTCCAATGCCACTACATCCTTCCTCAAATAAGGAGACAAAAACTGGACACAATAATCTACATGTTGGGCAGGATTCTCCCTTCTGGGGACTAAGTCCCCACGCTGGCGGGAAAACCCGTGCCAACCACTCCGGCGTCAACAGCCCCTGAAAGTGAGGAATTCTCCGAATGTTTGGGGGCTGGGTGGACGGCGGAAGCGTTGGCGCCGCTCCAGCCGGCAGCGAAGGGCCGGCGCATGTTCTCGCATGCGCGGAATGGCTGGGGTGGTCTCGTGCATGCGTGGAATGGCCGGCATGATCTCACACATGCGCAGAATGGCTGGTGTATGTCCGCGCATGCACAGATCGGCCGGCATATTTCCACGCATGCGGGGGGGTTCTCTTCTTTGCGCTGGCCCCCGGGCAATATGGCAGAGCCCTACAGGGGCCCGGCGCAAAGGAAAAAAGTCCCCTCACGGAATAAGCCCACCCACAGATCGGTAGGCCCTAATCGTGGGCCAGGCTACCATGGGGGCACCCCTCGGGATCAGATCCCCCGTGCCCCCCCCGAGGACCGCCCCCACACACTTACCTGCCAGGTCCTGCTGTGTGTGAGGTGAGTAATTCATGCTGGGGCCCGGAGAATCGCCGGGGGGGCTGCTGTCAATAACCCCCAACTGGCGTGGCGGGAATCCCAACATCGCCCGCCGTAGAATAGGGCAGCTGGTGTCAGGGTGGCGGCAGGGGGTCGGAGAATCCTGGCCCTGGTCTCACCAACACCCTACACAATTGAAACAACAATTCTCTACTTTTATACTCCAGTCCTTTTGCAAAAACATGCTAACATTCCACTTGCCTTTCTGATTACACGCTGGACCTGCATACAGGCTTTCTGCGATTCATGAACACCCAGATCCCTCTGCCCAGACGCATCTTGAATTTGCTTTCCATGTAGATCATTTTCCTTTCTATTTTTAGTGTCAAGATGGCATGACGGCACAGTAACATAAATTTGAATGAACATTTAAATATAACTAGGTGTTATTAAACATTTCGTAACAATGAAATCTCCACAGTATTGTGGTTTGACATCAATGTTTTGCTTTGTTAAATACCTTTCTGGGAAAAAAAGAAAACTGATTATTTGATATTCTTTTAAATAGAAATTGTTTCTAAAATGTACTTAATATTTTAAATGACATGTGGAATAGATTCACTGATAATAAATGGTGTGATTTCTAGGTGGTATTGTCATTGTGAGTGTGCGCTGTAGCCAGGGACAGAGCAAAACCTTTTGGGTAAATTAACTTTGGCGAAGAACAGAGGACACAAATGATTGATTCTGCATTGGTCTCCTCTTGGCTCATTGCGGGGCTGCTGTAACTCATACAGTTATTACAACTACTGTAGTGGCATCTTCATAAATAATTAATGATAATGATTGCTTTCTTCAGAGAATTGTGCTTTTCTGTTTACTAATTTGTTTCCAATTTCCTCTCATCTTGTTTCTTTCCCCAAATCTTTGCTGGCATATAGTCTGGTACTTTGGTGCCCAATAATTAATTTTCAAACCTGTACATCAACAGTTAAAAGGTATTTGACTGCAAGGGGAAAATTAGCTGAGACAAGCCCTGAATACCCCTGCCAGCAAGGCTCACTAAAAGTGATTTGGAGCAGGGCAGCTGAGGTTAATTGTGAAGAACTTAACACTATTAGCACTAAATTAGCGACTGCAGAATTGAACCCGATGTCTTCAGTAATACAAGACGGGATTCTCTCAGCCTGGGGACGGGCTGGAGAATCCCCGCGACCGGTCCGAATCGCCTACGCAGCCCAGATGCCGGCACACGATTCTCAGCAGAGCGGAGAATCGGCACCATTGGCGCCGGCATGGTTGGTGTAGCGCTGGTCGGGGGCAGCTCTACGCGGCTGGCCCGCCGATTCTCGACCAGGGATGTGCCGAGCAGCCGTCATGAAAATGCCAAGTCCCGCCGGCGCCATTCGCACCTGCTCTCAGTGGCGGGAACCTGGCATGTAAGGGGGGGTCCGATGTGGCCTGGCATGCGATAGGGGCCCACCGATCGGCGGGCCGGCCTCTCTGGCTGGGGGTTTCCTTTCCGACGCGCCGGCCCCTGTAGTCCTGCGCCATGTTGCGTCAGGGCCGGTGCATTGAAGGAAGCCACTGTGCATGCGCGTGTTGGCGCCACTGCACATGCACGGATCTCACGGCGTCCAGTTCATGCTGGGATCAGCAGCTGGAGCGGAGTGAACCGCTCCAGTGCCGTGTAGGGGCCAGAATTAGTCATCGGGTCAGCCTGTAAACGCGATGTCGTTTACGATGGCGTGGACACTCTGCCACGAGATTTGAGAAT